>NC_089912.1:73371133-73691133 GCF_040182565.1 Anser cygnoides
AAAACTTGTGACTTAGCACCTCCAGGACAGAGCATTGGCTTTCACTGTGCAGATACAAAATAAAAGACTTCCTCACTGAGTCATTAAAATACAGATATCAGTTTACAGGCAAACACTACCCTTGGTGCTGTAGAACAAGAGGTATCTAAAGCCAAAGTCATAACTAAGTTGTAGACATTTGCTGTTAGAACAGAGCAGTAGAAATATGGTAATGATTAACCCAACATTTTTTTAAAACACACACACAGTTCTGTTGAGATAGCAGAGGTTTTCTTCAGGAGAGAAGTTACATGGGGCAATCTGCTCTTCGTGACAGGAAGTAAATATTGTGTCAGCCTTTAAATACTTCCCCTTGATCTACCCAACCTTGCTATAGTGGATAGGTGGAAGACTTGACATCAAATATTGAAAAATGTCACCCTGACTGCTCACTTCAACTTTCATAAACCTTGGTGTGATAGTTCATACATCCTCCCTCACACAAAACTACAGAAAAGACATAAGTCAGACACCCTTTGGGAAATATTAGCAGCTGATGTTGTGGTTGATATATTTAAACTATGAGATGCTGTATTTTTCCTAGATATTGTTTTTGAAGCTATAGTTTTGAGCTCTCAGAAAATATATTGTCTTTTGGGAATTTATGCTGGATCCAACCAAAGAAATGTATTTTCAAGTACTGAAAATAATGCTGGAATATAATTCATCAACTCTTTAAGTATTTTTATGGAATTACCACCATTTAACATTAAATTAACTTGGCAGTTAATATTGCTACACAATAAGAATATTTAAGTGAACTGAAAAATTAACTGTCGGACTTGGAGACCCTTCAAGGACACAGAATAACTTTATGTAACAACAAAGGTAACAACAAATCCAGTCTTTAGTTTTCTGGCCTTAGCCAGCATATAACAGTCTTTCCTTTCAATCCGTATACTTCCAAGGTTATCTTATTTATTTTTTTTTTCCAGTATAAACACTAGTGAAAGAACATTTTATTTCAATTAAGAGAACTATAAAAGCAACCATTACCCAGTGTTGATATGTGTGGCATATTTCTCGCTCTCTTCAGAAAACAGAACTGCTAGTTTTAATAATAGTCTGGAGAAACAGATTACTTAGTCTTTAAGCTAATATCTGGGAATCCTCCATGGCCATGATAATGTTGTACATGATTGGACCAAGCAAATTTCATAAGTGAAAGATATTTTCTTCAATTTGGGAAGCTGTTTCCAGCTTGTAGTGAATGATAAGTTCATTTATTGTGAATTCTTAGGTCTTTCATGAGTATCACATGGGACTTTTGAGAAGAAGAGATTTGACAAAGGTGTTCAGGAGCTCTAGGCTATAGTAACAGTTGTATTCCCACCAAAACACTTTTTCTGTAAATTGATAAACTTCTATTGATGAATATAAGGATTGCTATGATGATATAAACTTCTGTTGATGATATAAGGATATAACATGAGGATTTCTTTCTTTGCTGTGCTGAGCACATTGGCCTATATCTAGAAAAACACTCGACCTTATAAATGGACTAACAACTAGTCTTTCTGACAATGGCTGAACTATTCGTGTACTT
The DNA here is from genome assembly GCF_040182565.1 of Anser cygnoides. NCBI lineage: Eukaryota > Metazoa > Chordata > Aves > Anseriformes > Anatidae > Anser > Anser cygnoides. The sequence continues at coordinate 73,372,719 of NC_089912.1, forward strand.
ACTCTTAAGTTTGTTAAATCAGACTGTTCTATTCTTTTCAGAATTCAGAACTACCTGAATTTAATCTAGCCTCAAAAATCAGTAAAGTTACACCAGATGTAAACCAGAGAAGCTGAAATCAAAATCTTATTTTTCCCACTGTTTCTCTTGGTGGACATTGGCACACATTATTCTGTTGAAACTAGGCTTCATCTGCAGCAAGGAATAGAAAATTCAAGGGAAGAGCAAGACAATGAGAAAGCAGCATGACTTAAGAATGAGGACAGGGCTGGTGTTTGGACTGGATTTTGGTCATTGTCTTACTGTCCTTCTGCAAATACTCTGTGGATGCCGAGGGCCATGTAGGCACTGCTGCTCCCCTAAAGCTCGTGCAGGGGGATCTGGGCCATGCAGATTGTTACAGACTGTGGTCAGAAGACAACATCATGACCTGGCTCTTCCCAACCCTGCTGCCCTTAGCTACCATGCAAACAACAAACAGCCAAAAAAATTCTCACAGAAGCTGCAAAAATCTGGCATATATTTAAATATATTTTTCAGAGAAGACATTTGATATCTTTATTTCAAAGACTTCACCTCACAATCTTCATTATCTGCCTCTGTGAACTGTTCCACATGCCTAATTAATCCTCAAAGATCTGCCAGGAATTTTCCTTTTATTTCGAAGTTGAATTTGTCCAACTTTATTTTTTGGCACTGACTTTTTTTATGATTGTTAGTAAGACTGAAAATACCTTGATGGACAAACCTCTTCCATATATAAGTACCTACCTGCTCAGGCACAACATCCAAGTCACCTATTTGCCTTTGCTTTGCTAAAAAATTTTATGGTTCTATGATTCTATAGCTTTTTTTTTTTTGTGTGTGTGTGTGTGTGTGTGTTTTTCTGTTTGGTTGCTTGTTTGCTTTGTTGTTGTCTGTTTGTTTAAGTCTCATTTTATAGAGCTTGCTTGCAGCAACAGAAACACATTTGTAAACACATTTGTGAGCTACTTCATCCTTAACAAGGACATTAAGTTTGGCCCTGCTGAGTCCTGGAAATATTTGTTTGAGCTACAAGGACTTCACTGACTGAACTTTTTCTCAGTAAAAAACTTTTCTATTTAAAATCATTCCATCTAAGGGAATATTTCTGACAATTCATCTATTATTTTCAGTACCAAAACCAATAAAATAACTTATAGTTTCTGCTTAGATATGGAATTAAAATATGATGAGACTTGCAGTTACAAGCTGGAGGAGAATGGGAGGGGCCTGGCCAGGGAACAGGGAATTTGACCATCTCTGTGACACCCTGCCTAGGTCTCTGGAGTCAATGACATCAGTCTCTGGGTCAGGGTTTTAGATTTTGGTCCTTGTTTCACAAATATGCTCACAGCTTCTCTCTGGGGACAATGACAGGACCCAAGGGAACGGCATGGAGCTGGGACAGGGGAGGGTCAGGCTGGGTGTTAGGGAAAGGTTCTGCACCCAGAGGGTGGTCAGGCACTGGGACAGGCTCCCCAGGGCAGTGGTCGCAGCACCAAGCCTGCCGAAGTTCAGGAAGCATTTGGACAATGCTCTCAGACACGTGGTCTGATTTTTGGGTGGTCCAGTCTGCAGCCAGGAGTTAGGCTCAATGATCCTTGTGAGTTCCTTCCAACTCAGGATATTCTATAATTATATGTTATGATGCAACTTCTATTTCTTGCCAAACATAACGTTACTGATATGAAATATTATTGTGTATATTGTCTATATCATTCAGTAAATGAAAAGGTAAGCAGCTTGTTTGCAACATGTTGTCCCTCTTGGAAATATCTGTTTAATTTTTGTTAGAGTCCTTTATCAGTCTAACTTTTGTTCCCATATGTAGGCATGGAAGAAAGAAGACAGGGTCAGAACTCGTTTAAGTCAGGGTGTCCTTCTTTCTCCTGCACCATGTGAAGTTTCTTCAGTTGTGTGGCTGTGCAGCTCTCTTCCCCCTGCTCACTTTAGAGCTATGTCTCTTCCTGCCAAAATTTGTTCTGTATTTCCCTGGGTACAATAGACATTTGGGGTAGCAGTTTGACTTCCTTATCTATAGATTATAAATATGCACTGCCTTAATAAAGTTCATTCCACTGATACAGAATGAGGAAGCAGACACTGAAATGAAAAGATATGAACTATTCATTTGAACCTTTCCATGTGATTAATTTTACTATAGCATTCTTTCGAGATGCTAGAACTTGTGACTCATAAATAATTTCCTGTTCTGTGCCATTACTAATGAGATTTTTAAGTATGTTGACACAATGGAGATGATATTGCTACCTTTCATCCCTCTCAAATTTTGTAGCAATAATATAGAACATGTTTCTTGCTTCTATTTTCTCCCATCATCAGAATATGCTTACAACAGGTCAGTGAGAAGAAACGTTCGATGAGCATTAAGCACCAAATGGAACTGAATTTTGTTCCTAATGCTCTGCTGCTATATCCCAGGTTTGGCCTCCAATTTACCGCCTACTGTAGAACTGGCTTCTCTGGAGAAAAATGTGTTCTTCATGCCAAATGATATGATCATTTTCTAATGCTAAGAAATGTCCCACGGACTCCTGGGGCCTGAAAAATGTTCCATGGTATTAAAGGGGGAAGCTCTCAGGAGACTTTTGACAGGATCTAGTGAAGCAGCCTCCAAATTCATTTAATTTGTGACAAGACGCAAAGTCTAGCTTCAGTCTCAGAAAGAACAATTCATTAAACAGCTGAAATGTCTAACTCCTGTGTGGGAATAATTTTAATTCTTTGAACATATCATTTATTTTCTTTGATACATTTGCTCCATTATTGCCTGTTATGAAGATAATCCCTTGTTCTATATCTACCTCAATAAATTTATGATCAAATATCTCAAAAGTAAATCTATTCATTTGATTGACTAAATAAAAGTGAGATGCCAGACAGCACAAAAATATCTTTAAACAGAACTGACTTTTCATATCATATTAGAAATATGTTTTTTTTTTTTCCCTACAGATTTGTTAATTGAAGTTTTCTTAACTCTGCAGTCGCCATTATATCTCCCCACAATGCAGACAGATATTTCCATTTCCAAAAAGCTAGCCTGAACTTTATTTGCGAGCAATTTCTAAATATTTGAAAAACATAGCCAGATCAGGTTATGTGATTATTAAAACCATGTTTCTGTTAGGAATATGTGAGACAGCGAATGATATAAATTAAAATAAACATAACAAATGAAACTAGGGATGCAGTATTAGAAAGAACTTGGAAGGAAAATTTCCATAAAACATAATCTATTGGAAGCAGCTTAGGAGACTTTAGCTGAACATTTTTATTTCACTTGGAGTGACTGTGATACAGAACATGCATTCAATCTAGCTGATTTGACTTTGAGAAGGGAAGAATAATTGTAGAAGAGAGAAGAATAAATGGTATCGGTGTGTTCAGCCATTAAAAAAAAAAAAAAAAATTTATGCAGACTTTAAGGCTCCTAAAAGCAAGATTTATCTCACCTAAACATGGCTGTCTAAAAGAAGAGTCCAGGCGAGTTGTCAAAACAAGATTTTTGAAAGGCACTTTCAGAAGGAGAATCATTGATTAGCCTCAGTTTCCTTTAGACTTTCTGAAATTTTCCATTATACATATGCATGCTCTTGATCAGGCTTCCTGGATGCTTTTTGTACATGAGACCTTCTAAACATCTTGACTGGAAGGGCTATGCAACTTTCTAACAGTTAAGAAACATTAAAAATAGTGTGGTCACTTTGAATCCAGCAGCAGCTGTAAACACAGGGCATTTCAAATGCCAGTAGTGTTACTGTGACAGCAACAAAGAGGGACATTGTAGTGGAATCACAGTTTTGTCCTTTAGTACATTACATTATCAGAAGTTAATGTACTGTCTCTCTTAGTTGCAGAAGCTTGGCAGAATACATTTTTCAGTTTCTCCTCCCTGTTCTTCACCTGTTTAAGAAGCAAGAGATGCAACAGGAATGCTCACACAGAAATCAGTCATAATTAGACAACTGCCATATCCTCATCTCTCAGAAAAGCCACGTGATAGGGAGCAAAACTATAAGTAGATAATTAATTAAATAAATAAATAGAATTAGGGGGTTACTAGCATCATACTACTATCAGAGCTCCTATGAATTGATCTTGAGCTGGTCTGTTCCACCAGTAGTGGAAACAGAACTTTACGTCTTTGTCAGTGACATGGACAGTGGGATTGAGGGATTGAGTGCATCCTTGGCAAGTTTGCTGATGACTCCAAGCTGTGGTGTGGTTGACACGCAGGAAGGAAGGGATGCCATCCAGAGGGATCTGGGCAGGCCTGAGAGGTGGGCCTGTGTGGAATGAAGTGGAACGTCATGAGGTTCAACAAGGCCAAGCACAAGGTCCTCCACATGGGCTGAGGCAATCCCAAGCACAAATACAGGCTGGGAGGAAAATAGATTGAGAGCAACTCTGAGGAGAAGTACTGGGGGGTACTGGTGAAAGAGAATCTTCACATGAGCCAGCAATGTGCACTTGCAGTCCAGAAACCAACCATATTCCGGGTTGCATCAAAAGAAGTGTGGCCGGCAGGGCAAGGGATGTGATTCTGCCCCTCTGCTCCGCTCTTGTGAGACCCAACCTGGAGTGCTGTATCCAGCTTTGGGCCCCCCCGCACAATAAGGACATGGACCTATTAGGACCTCCTAGGACATGGACCTATTAGAACCTATTAGGATCTCCTAGACTAGAGGAGGGCCAAAAAGATTATCAAGGGGCACTGAGTGGTTCCAGCAGCTGAATAAAATGCATGGTAGCCATGCAAATTCATGGCCACTGTGTAATTATATTTTCCCATGCAGGGCGTTCCCTGCACCTTAGTCATTTCACTCCTTAATAATCCACAGCTCATTTTTACCACTGAGCGTATCTGAGGGATACAGTGGATATATGGCACCTTGAGGACAGTGGGCATTATTCTGGGCCAGGGAAAGTGGTCCAAGCTCATAAATCCTCAGCTCAGGGCAAAATGTATCACTTTTTTTTTTTTTTTTTCTATTTTTCCTACACTAAAAATACACTTCAGTCCTTGTGTACACAACAGGAAGGCAAAACTCTTCCTGAGGTTTTGGTGGTCACAGACACGACTGATCTCTAGCCACTTCTTGAGTGGGTTACACTCTTACCAAATGAAGTTTTTCACAGTGACAACACGTATATTCTTCAGCCCACATGGGTTTCAAAGACATTTTGAACCCTTTCATTTTTAGATTTTAATAAGATGAAAGTATAAATATATTTGCAATTAAAATATAAAAGTGCTCAAAATTTGAAACTGGACCCTTTTTCTTATTTTTTTTCTTTAAGATTAAGAAACGGTTATCTTTACAACAAATATTTTATTATTAAAACCTCAACTTAAAATCATCCATGGAAAATCCGACTGAGTAAGCTGAGGATTTTGCCTATAACAGTACAAAGATGCCATCCTTTTGAATGAGAGATCTGATTACATTAAGCAAATCCCTTCTTCATAAATTCTTTGTAACAGGAGAGATAAACAGTACAATTAGTTTCCATTGACTGGAAGCCTAGATGAAGAGACATCTGTTCATTTTGGGAAGATAAAAGGTGTCTCTCTCTCTCTGTGCAGGAACAGAATCCAATCCAAATGCATAGTTCAAAAATGTAGAACAGGTGAAGGTTTAGCTTTTCTTTTTAGTTAATTTATTCTCTGACATGTGACTTGAGCTGAACGTTTTGACATAAATTCAATGCAGCTTATCCTATAATTATACTTCCCACTATAACTCGGGGAAAAAAACAGCATGCTTTCTCAAGAGCTGCTGTAGTAACATTCTTTAATGACAAACCAAGACTGTATCTGAGGGGAAAAGAATGAGTAAAGCTGGAGGCACATTTTCTCCAGTCAGAATCTCTAAAGGTCACTTGAGAAAAGCAAACTAACAATTTCTTTGAATGTAAATCTCCATTTCTTGCTCCTCGATAAGAAGTTAAAATGGCATCTTATAAAGTTAAGGATGATGGTTTCCTGTCAATATTTTTCATGTATCTTAAGAAAGGTTAGCTTTACAGTCTTCTGATGAATAAACACAGTGCAAACCTTGAGCAACAATGCTGGTCAAGATGCTAATAATGGTCGTGGGGGCCCACGGTACTAATGAGACAATTTTATTTTTTTTTAATCACTTGTTTTCCTCGACCTGAGACCTGCTTAAACTGAGGCCTTACCCACAGGTTAACTAATTTAAATGTCACCAAAGCCTTCTGCATATAACTGGACAAGTAATTTCACTCAGTTTTCCTGTATGAAAGCCAAACTCATAAAACCATAGTTCAGGGGAGGATGTATCCTTTCCTGTTGATTACCAGCTAAGGGGTGGTTTTAATGATTGCGTATGCAGCAAAGAGACTTTTATTTTTCAACTTAAGACAAACCATGAAATCTGACATCTGTAGCCCCAGTTCAATAGAGATGAAATTATCAGATTTACCTAGGCTTTCCCCCCGGCCAAGGTAATTCACACCATGAAGAGTTTCATTAACAGATTAGACTACATAAGCACTGCACAGTGATCATTGATATTTGCCAGTACTTTCCATGGAAAGCACACTTATTTTTTTATTTTTTATTTTTTTTTCCCTCTCCAGATGAATTTCCACTCTCAGCAACATCCAAGATTGGTCAGGATTGTGAATATCAGTAAAAGTCTTACCCACATGGACTCTACCACCTCAAGGATCAGAGAGCTTGCATAGGTGCAATGCAAAAATGTAGCAAAAATGAACCCCAGGATGCCACTTCCCAAAGCCTTGATATAGATATAGTGAATTTAGGATTAGCCTCCAAGCTAAAGCTACAAGCCAAGCTCCTTTAAATTTTTTTTTTTCTTTAGTTTTAGGCTTACCCTAGAGGCTGTACTAACCATTGTGGAAGTAGTTGTGTGGTGCTGTACTCTATGTATTGTCTGTGACAGTCCCCAGCTGCCACACTCTATATCTTTGCTAGTACAATGTGGCTGGCTCAGTATCTGCCCTCCATGGTGCCACTACTCATGTCATTCCATGCTTTCCTTCTGCCAGGCATGTGGGGAAAGCTGTCTGTTGTGGATTACTGGTCTTGCAAAACTGATTTCCTGGCAGTAGGTCAGCTCATGTGTATTTACTTGCCCTGACTGCAGCCAAGAGCTACTGCTTTTTATGAGGGCATAATTTCTTTTTCATGACTCTGCACAAGCTGCTGCCATGAGATGTTGGCAGACATTTGCTTTAAATTCCCTGCTTTGAGGCCAGGGAAAATGAAGGTAAACATCCCCAGTCAGGAGCTATGACTGAGTGGGGGTGGAAGAGGGGAGGTATGGTTCACAGATTATGATCACAAAGTGAGACACGCCAGCACACATTGCTGGGAACCCACTGTACTGAATCACACAGGGAGCACTAAGTGGCCTTGTGTACTTTAAGAACGGATGGAATATGCAAAATAATAATGTGAAATATTATGACTTTCTGAATATTTTTGTGAATATTATATTTATATGAAACACTGATGACACTACGTGAGGATCTTACCTCTCTGTCTTGACAGCAGAGCAGGTGGGAGCACATGGATGTGACAACCAGTACCAAGCTGATAGTCTGCTGTTGGTGGAAGTGAGCAACCCCACAGCTTGTGACAATTATCTTGGGGTTGGTGAGCCTCTCATTGGTGGGGTCATAACTATGAGGCAATGAATGTTATTCTGTTTTCTATGAAAAACAAGGGGTTTGCAGAGAACATCTTTCCAAGCTGGTAGGTGTGATCAGTAAGGCAAACTCCCATTCAGCCAGGTGCAATTCCCATTCAGCCACCTCACTGGAAATTATACAAGGCTTTTGGATTGTTTCAAAGAGTTCATGGACTACTAATTCAAGACACTGTCATAATTAATTCTGGAAACTTGCCTTTGTTGGACATGGACAACCCGGTGAGCACCAATATCCAATACAACCACTACTGGAGTGTATCTTCCATTTTTTACTTAGCATTCTGCTGCACTTGCTTTATTCTCATAGGCACCAGAAAAGTGAGAATCAATTTAATATTTTGCAAACAGAACAGCTTACTGCTGAGTTGGGTTTACAATGTCTTAGATAAGTCACATCAAATCACCACCTGTATGTGAGGTGAGAAGGCAATATACTGTTATGGATTAGGATACTGAACAGGAAACACATTTTTGCACAGCAAACACAAGCACTGTTAAATGTTCTATGTTAAATGTCCTGTAAAATGTTCTATATGCTACTGTCACAAAGCTGTAAAGAGCACTATATAAATTGGGATATTTGACCAGTAGAAACTGAGTTAATAAAAACACAAATCCTGGAGCACTAAGGCACTTTCCTTATATTTATATATAATATAAATAATGTGTAATATGTTTGTGCATGTAACTAACAGTATTTTCCCCATAGCTTTACTGAAGTTTGCTGATGCTGAAAAAGCAGTCAGCTGCTGAGTTAAACTGACACGTTCAAAGATTAAACAGCTTTTTATCAGCCTTAGCAATGATAACTATCCCTAGCATATCTGCATATTTTTTTTTTCTGATATATTTACTCAGAATTAGGATGATGCTGATGTTATATAACAGTCCATGGATCTCTTACTTTTCACCTTATCTCAGATATATGAAAATATGGGAGTCACTCCACGGGACTCTATCTTATAGTCCAAGAACTGTAACTATCTGTCAGATGGGCCTCTGATTTGCTAGGTCCACATCATCAGCCACATCTTCCCTATTCACCAGTCTAGGCACTGATGAAAAAGATTCTGTCTCACTTATTCCATATGGATATAATTGCGGCAGAGGAAACTTGTGTCTTTATTTTGAGGCAATTTCTTCATGTTTAATGTAGCTGTGTGAGCAGATAGACTATTTTTATCTTAAACATTATTCCCTCTGCTTCTTTGTTCTGGCACTAAAACTTCTGCCTGTTTACTATTTATTTTTAATTTATTTTTTTTTATTATTTCCAGCAGATTTCCTCTGAGGAAGAAATGATCAGCCAAATATATATGAAGATTTTGCAGAAGCAGGAATGGATGGGATACCAGTCATTAATTGTCAGGGTAAAAATGATGTTATGTGTCAGACTGCTGCAACTTTCAAAGATACTGCATTCCTATATATTCCAGAGCAAGAGGAAAGATCAGTGGCTCCAAGCAGTGGGAGAAAAAACTCCTCTTAGTGTCATGTGCACTGTGTGATTTTTTCAGAGAAACAATATGGGGTGCTGTAGAGGCAGCAGAAGGAAGCTAGCCCCTGAAAGCCCCTGACTTTGTTGCTTATGCTAGATGTTAGATGCTAGATGTTAGATGCTGCCACATCTGATGTATGTTTCTTCATATTTGTCTGCCACTTTGAACATTAAGAAAACCAGAGTAAGGTGTTAGAGTTGAATATAATGATATTGTATCCAAGGCCTTACTTACAATTGCTTGAAGGAATCTATGCAAGTATTTAGCAATACCCTTTGTAATAACAGTAGCCATACAGAGTCATGCTCTGTTTCTTTCTCCTTGGCTACATGGAGAAGATTTTGTAGCTCACACATAGTTCTAAACCTAAGCTCATACTTGATCCACAGATAAATTCAGCCTTTAATGGAGCTCACAGTAACTTAAACTAAAGTTTCATTAATTCATCAGAAAAACAGCAGCTGAGGAGAAAGAAATTCTGTCCCCAGCTTCACCCTTGCTTCTCTCTGCAGTGTTGTACAGCTTGACAATGCATTCTTTGCACAGCTGCTCAGAGTTCCCAGATGCAGTGCTCTGATTTATATATATACAATATATATGTATATGTGTATATAATAATGTACATTCTGCTTCTAGAGCTCAAGTTGTGAACTTCTTTCTCTTTGGTTCAAAACTACCCCAAAGATCTGATATGTTTGCACCACCAAATAGCTGTACTTTGAAGCACAGGTATCCATGGTGTCACTACTCCATATAAAATTCTGAAAATACATGAAGCATGCTAAAAGCAGAGTAAGACCATGACTGTTAAGAAGCAGGATGTGAAATTCTCATCCAGAATAGCTGGGATTTCCGTACTCAGGAGTGTGGTCTCAGGCAGTTGTGAGAAGGATAACAGAAAATGGAAAGTACCTCTTGGCCTCCCCAGGGCTCCTATGGGTACCTGTTTTGTCACATAGCGTGCAGGTGCTCTGCCTTATGAAGATAATGGGACTTCAACCTGCAGTCAATCTGAAGAAAAGAGAAGTCCTTGCACTATGAAAGTGGAAGTACTATGAGGTATAACTTTAAGGGCTCTCATTTGGGGATATAAACTGTTAACTTGAAACTTGTCTCACAGCTATGGCTTGAGCTACGAATGCATGGGGATTGACTTAATGAAGCAGACTGCCTCATCAAAGGAAGCTGCTGAATAAATCTCAGGGTGTTAGCAACACATCAAGGTCACATACCCCCAAGAAAAGATACTGCATGAAAAATAAATGGGAAAGTGCTTGGGCTCAGATTATCTTGCAGCAGGGGATAAAATGTTTAGGCAGCAGCATGCTGAGCTCTGTAAAGATATCTAACCATAGTACACACTCAACACATCACTTTATAGATTGTAAAAAACTTTAAACAAATCCTGCAGATGGGACATGAAGGACTTTTCTGAGAAGTGCTTTTGTACTTTCAGTATTTACAATGCTTTTTGATATGCATGAAAGAAAACTTACATTTGTCAGGTTAATGATAAGCAGCAAGAATTGGAACAAAAGACACATCACGAGGTCACACCTGGTGAGACAGATAATTTCAGCTTTAAGGAAGAAGAAGGATGCCTCAATAACAAACTAAAAGGGGGGGAGGGGGTAAGATAGTTAATTGCTCAGAAAAAAATAAAAATAAAAATTTGCTGGGCCGAGTTTAGAGATGTTCATTGGAACACAGACCTGGCCAGGATGTGGAATAACTTTCTGTTTGACCTCAGAAAATAAATAAATAAATAAATAAATAGATAAATCTATCTCCATGTCAAGAATCCAGGCTACAGAAGTTGTGAAAAAACAGAACATTTGGGAACAAATAGGAAAGTTTTGTAGGCATAAATGATTGGAAAGAATAAAATCATCTGAAAAAGCACCCCAAAAACCTGGATCTGCCTCACTGCTTTGCAGTCCTGCTTTGCCTGTGAATGGGAGGCTGCAGTTGCAAATACCCAGCAGATACTATCTGATAAATGAATGGATAAGAATGGGTTGTACTCATGAAAGACAGCATTGTTGTGCTGATCTTTGTGTTTTCCATTTTCCCATCCATATTGGATGGAAACAACTCTTTTGTCCAAGGAGAGTTTCCCACCAGCCATTTTGCTGAATTTATATCCATGATGCAAATAGACTGATAGATCAAAAATGAGAGAAAATGTGTGAGGAGGACACCTGACTGCAGGCAGAGTTACTGGTTCCAGTCTCTGGTCCCAGATTAATTTCTGTTTCTTAAATTCAGCCTAGACCTGGGACCAGCAGCAAGAGTGTTCTTCTCAGCCAGGGAGGTTTAGGAAAATCCTTTGGAGATCCTGGTCCAGTGACACTGTGTGCCTGCAGTCTAGCATCCAGTGCAGTACAGAACTGTGAGGCATCAGCAAGGTGGAGTGCTGACGCGCTGAGTTCGGACCTGTATCAGGCTAACTAATACTGTGGAACAGGAGGATATCAGTAAGGCACTGATTGGCAGTATATCAGACATCTCAAGCTTGTTCTTTGTTATCATTGCCGGCTACAATCAAACTTTTGTTCAACTTTCTTACCTGAGGGGAGCCAGGATACTCAGAAAGCATTCTGTGAAAACTTTATTGTTATTCCAGGAAATTCATGCTGTTTGTAGTATCTGAACAGCCTGAAGGAAACATAAAATTGGCTTGTAATTCACAGGTCAAATCACGTCCTTCCTTTTGCTAAGTGAAGCAGACAAGAGCTGAAGAAGCTGAAGAGGTGAAGACAAGCTTCTTTTCTTTTTTATCATAAGTGCACTTTAACTCTAAAGAGCTGAAAGCAACTGATGCTTGTTTAGTAGGTGTAATTTGGAAACAAACAAACATACCTACAGGACTTCAGGATTTTTCCCCAGCGAAATACTGTTCAAGCAATTTGGACTTCATCCTTTTATGTGGCTTCATTCATTCTACTTTTTGCCAGCAACCTATTTTGACTGGTCACTTGCAATTTTATCGCATACTGAGTGATTTTTCTCTAATATCTTTAATGTAACAGTTACTAATTCCAGCTTCATTTCTCTGTGGAACATTCAAATTTCTTTGTCTGCATTTAGCAATATTTTATGTCTGTTTTTTAATACAAAGTAGTCTCATTTTTAATTGCATTCAAATACACAGTCAGAACTTAATACATTGTCTGTCATAATACTTCTTAACTCCCTATAAAAGTTCAGGGAAATTCATTTTGTTCTAACTTTGTAGCCATTCACACAAAAACACGAGTGACTGGCTATAATTCTTTTGGACTTATTCCATCAATCTGGAAATATTCTCAACTCCCCTAGTTCCAGAGAGCGAAAATAAAATTGGATCTGAATAATTTCCATTGTGTTTTCCCACAGCAAGTCAGTATTTCTAAATAGACTGATTTCAGGACTATTGCAACAAAATCTTCTGACTCTAGCACAGAGTTCAGTGCTAGCTGCTCTAGCGTAGAACTACCTGAAGTCCTAAAAGATGAGATGGGTGTAGCAGCAGCTGAAAGTCATGATAATGGCACAGTATTTGTCTGCTTAGCTAAGGTTGTTGCATTGATCAGGAAAAAAAGATCACATAAACACACACACACAAAAAAAAAAAAAAAACACAAAAAAAACACACAAACAAACAAAACCAGAAAAAAAAAACAACTGTGAGCTTCTGCTTTTTCTGTGCCTCTATTAAGTTGTCTGTAGCATATTTCAAGATGCAGACACAGAGGACAAAAACATTAATTGAATTATTTAAATGAAAGCACACAAAGTTTGATACTTCATGTTGATGTTCAGTTGTATCAGCAAACCACACCAATGCACAGTCTGCTCTACTCAGTCTGTTAATTACAATGCCTATATCCAAATCTGAGAGTTTTGGGCTTCTATCTTCTATGAGTAAAAACAAACAAACAAGCAAACAAAACTCTCAAATGAAAAAAAAATGTTCATTTTGGAAGTATTTTTGATTTTTTTTTCTCAAGACTTTCTCATGACACTATTTTAATATAATGCCTTATGTTAGAATTTTAATAGGAGATGAAAGCTTAAACATCTATTTTACTTCAAAGATAAATATCTTAGTGAGACTTCAACCTTTCAGTTTCTGTGTGGTTTTTTCCAGTGACATTAGTACATATAAAGCATGTAAAATACAGACACAAAACCACGTAAACTCTACTTTTTAGCAGAATAGTAAAATAAATTACTTTTTATCTTGAGAATTACATGTGCAGGTTTCTGTGATAAGAGGGAGAAAGAAAAGATGTTATTTATGAGAATCCTTCACTCACGCCATATGTAACCATTACATCCACACTTCTATATGATATATCTGTCTTTCTACATCATGAATAACCTGTCTTTGGCTAAAGTAGGCAGTCTGTAAATGCCCTTACTTCCAGAAAGCCTGACTGTGTCATTGTGTGTAGCTGTCACCAGTCCATCTCATCCTTCAGTATACTTTCTTAGTACGTCTCCTGTGAAAGCCAGCTAAGGCTAGATACAGAAAGAAACGTAAGCATATATTTGCCAGTTCAGACCCCTAAGTCTTCTAAGCTGAAGATTGTCAAAGTCTTTCCATGATGAATGCTGAATCCTGGAGGTCCAAAGAGCTATGCAACGATGTTTCCAGGTGCAGCTCTGTGTACGCAGGTACCCAGCAAGGTTGGGATCTGCTGTGGGCAGCATGTCTCCGTACCCTCTACCAGGATGAACTGTCTCCCCACTTGCTACTGCAAAACTGTATCTGGAGTCAGACATGCTGAGGCCAAACACTCTGATGGGCCCCTCAGGAAACCACAGGCAGAAGAGCCAGTGCTGGCCAACCTCTGTAACTCACAGTTAGGGCTCTTAGCTGGGAGGAGGGAAGTCTAGGCTTTATTATGTGCTCTGGGAATATTTAAGTACTCTTTATATTAACATCTCATTGAAAGAAGAAACAGAAGTTTTGTCTCCCCTTGCCTACATTAGTGCCCTAATGAAACTATAGGGTCCTTCTCAATCCTACTTTTTGTCCCCATGCATATTTCATGTGCGGAACAGCTAAAGCTATTAAAGCCCAGCATGATAAAGCCCAGCCCCAGAGTAAATCCCAGCCAGCTAATGAATGTGACTGGTTTATGTGCATTACCACCTCCTCTTCTTGTACTGCAACTCCAGGCCATGGCCAGGAACCCCAGCCAGGGGAGTCTAAATAGTCAGGACTTAACTCCCATATCTCTTTAGGAATTGGGCCTTCTGTCAGCTGGGTCTGGCAGCCCACTGAGTAATTAGCAGTGCTAAAACACCCCTGTGCCTTTAAATAGAAAGGCTGGGCAGCCCACATGAGGAAAGGGTCCTGCCAAGCACCTGGCTGTGTTTCCCTGCCTCAGCTTGGAAACAGCAGTCACTGCCTCTGCTCTCTTCTCATGAAGCTACGTGACTGTGGTTTCCCTGGTACACCAGATTCTTGTGTTAATTTTTGCTGACTTTCAGGACTTCTTTCCATATTTATCCAGTCAGTGCCTATTTAATATATCTGTAATGGGTGCAGGTGACAGGGTTTTGGTACCAGAGGGCTGCAGGGCTGAAAAGAGACCGGGGGCTGTTCTGTGTTGGATGTGACCTGGCTCCAATGAACCCACTTGCGGGACACAGGTGATCCCATCAGCCATGTTTGTGGCACCTCTGAGGAAAAATGGTTCGGAAAAGTCAAAAATGCCACAGAGCAGGGAGACGTGAGGAAAAAATGATGAGAGAAACAACAGGTGAGAAACTCATTTTTCACAAATGAGTGAAAACTGAAGTCAGAGAAAAAGGAGGGGGAGAATGTGCTCCAAGTGCTGGAGCAGATAATTCCCTGCAGTCTGTGGAGAAGACTCCATGTCAGAGCAGATACCCACTCTGCAGCACATGAAAAGCCCTGCGCCAGAGCAGGTGGATGTGTCTAGAAGGTATGGAAGCCTGGGAGAGGAATCACACTGGAGCAGTTTTCTCCTGAAGGACAGCACCCTGTGGAGAAGTCCCACACTGGAACAATTCATGAGGACTGCAGCATGTGGGAAGGATCCATGCTGCAACAGGGAAAGAAGTGTGAGGGGAAAGGAGCAACAGAGAGGAACTGCTGTGGACAGATCCTAGATCCTCATTCTCCATTCCCCACTGTACAGCTTGGTAGAGGAACGAAGGAGTGAAGGGTAGCCTCAGAAAAATAGTAGAGGGGAGTGGGAGGAAGGTGCTATATTGATTTTATCTTTGCTTCTCACCACTCAAATCTATTTTAGTTGACAATAAATTAAATTAGTTTTCCCCTAGTTAAGCCTGGCTTGCTCATGTTTATCAGTATGTGATCTCCCTGTCTACATACCACAAGCTTTTTCATCTTATTTTCTTCCCCCATTCTGTTCAGGAGGGGGAGTGAGAAAGTGGTTGTGTGGGCTTCTGACAGCTGAACAAGGTTGACCCACCACAGTGTCATAGTCCTGAGTGTCAGTTCTTCAAAGGCCACGTTCAAAGACAAAGTAGAATCTATTTTCCAGGAAATCTATGAGTTTTACCTTCTCCTGGCCATTTTCTTTCCCCACACAGACTAACTTTAACTTTCAGTTAAGCACCTGAATTGCTCTAATCAATATCTTTAAACACAATGAACTAAATTCAAGCCTATACTTAAAGAAAAACATCTGTCTTTGTTTCTTTCTGAAGCAAAAACTCTTTAAGGATTAAACATTTTGCAGCTGCTGTGTCTGTCTTTTTATTAATCAAATATATAAAAGTTACTAGGTATCTTTGAAAGGCAGAAACACTTTACTGCGTGAAGCAGCAACAAGCACACATTTATGGCTTTAATTATTAGAAGTAGTTTGTGAAATCCTATGGCAAAGATTCATTTTCTCATAGTTGGAATGAAAATGAGTCATCCTTTTTTGGTGTCTAAGAGCAGGCTGTACTGTGCCCAACTACTGGTCTGTCTAGAATAAGGAAGTTACAGTACAGGCTTGACTGTCACTGAACAGCAGCTTGTCCCTCAGAAAAGAAGGAAATAAAAAGAAGAAAATATGTATTTAAAGATGGCTCTGTTTATAGAACATAATTTAACTGAATATCTGCTATCAAAATTGACAGCCTTTGCACAAAACAACATTGTTGTTTTTCACCACTCACCTAATCCTGATGTTAACTGAACATTTAAAAGCGCAACATTCAACATTCAGCTATAGTGAGAGATGAATTATTTGAGGGCAATAATTATGTTAGCAAGTCAGAAAATATTGCTTCCTATTTTGTCTTGCTACAAGCCTCCTGTGTCGCTTTAAGCAAGATACCCAGTACTACCATATTTTTCTTTCCCATAAAATGCTTGAATAATGAATTTGACATGAGATATTTATTTGGGAGGCTGTGTTTGATCTGAAAAGCACTTTTATATCCTTAGATATAAGTAGTAAGTGAATATAACCACAGTTTTCTGTGTAGTAACAACAGATCCTCTGAATTCCACTATGTTGTTCCAGCTGCAGCCCCAGCTGTGGAAGGACAGACAGATGGAGCTGCACGGCAAGCCGGGTGGCTGCCCCTCCTTGCTGTCAGCTCCAGCCTGGCTGACTCCTTGGGGCACATCCAGTGCAACTCAGGTGTAAAACCCAGTAACTCAACTTTGTGCTACAGAGCTGCTTATCACTGTGACTGAACAGGAAGTCCTGTACACTGTATTTCGTCAGTGAGAAGTAAGCCAGCATGCAGGAAGGTTGCACTTGTACTTCTGTGAAGAAAATGCTGGAGTCATAATAGCAAAGAGGCTGTGCCCTAAAGGCTGAGCTTAAGCAGCAGGGAATGTATCAGATTTGTGCCTTTTGTACAAGCTAGTGAGTCTGCCATCAGTTATCCCTATTTACAATAACTATATGATATCTCTATAGTAAGTATCGGATAATAATTGGCACACAATTTTAGGAAATACAGATGACCTCTGTACCTCACTTTCTAGAGGGACTCAGTGTCAATCTCCTGGAGTAATTCACAGTACTAGATTGCAGCTTGCTTACAGCACCATAGCTCTTAGAGAGCACATAAAAAATATAATAATAATAATAATAATAACAAACACAATAGCATGGCACTTCTAGAGACTGAAGAGAAGTTTCGACTTTTAATTATTAGTTTGCAATTGCTGTTATAAAACAAAGTGAGGTATGGCAATTCTGTACTCAGATAGACACATTAACTTACCAACGTAAAGAGCGTAAACTGAAACTTCAGATTTGGGTCCTACAAAAATTACACTCTGCGTTTCCCCAGCCAGCTATGCAAATCAGGTATTATCAGGCACACAGGGATGGTTAGATGTTTACGTCATGACACATGTACAAGCACCAGTTTTACAGCCATACTCCAAGTATCTGCGTTAGTATTTTAGGCACATTCTATCAGTCTTCTCCCATGAGTTTTGAATCTGACAGCTGATTTTAAATTAACCAGGTTAAAAGAAATCATGATTTTTAAAATTATTTTTTCTCCCTGTTCTCCTAAGAACCATATTCACAGCACATTGCACTAAGCTCTGTAAAACTGATTTCAGAAAAAAAAAAAAAAAAAAGTTGTTGCCACAAAGCACCTACAATCTATCTACAATGTGAAGGAATGGGAGGGCATATGTGTGAGCTATCGGAAACAATGACAAAAACCTTTGAGTTTTATTACTTTGAGAACCAAACTGTTTCGTGCCAAATATATTTTTGAATAATACCCTTGATGTTACGATGTTATACGACTGTATAAAAATAGTTTAAAAAAAAAAGAATCAGAAGAAGAATGAGAAGAAGAAGAATCAGAAGAAGAAGAAGAATCAGAAGAAGAATCAGAAGAAGAATCAGAAGAAGAAGAAGAAGAAGAAGAAAGGAAAAGGATTTGTGAAAGAAAACAAGAAATTTTGCAAAAGACAATAAAAGAGGAAAGCAAAAGCATTGTGAAAACATTTTAAAATCTTTAGAAAGGCCTTTCTAGTAAGTTAATGGCAGCATTGTCCCTCAAGGTCTGAAACTCTGATATTCCATAATTCAGTATTATTGAATAGTATGTGTATTACCGTCATGGTTTTCAGTTACTTGTTATGGCAGGATTGTTCTGGGCAAAAAATTTTATACCACATTTGAAAGTAAGTGAAGAGAGAATTTCAAAGCACAAATCAAGGCTATGCCCCCAGTTCTCAATTATTTCAGTACAGACATAGTCACTCAGCCAATATTGCTTTTGAGAATCTCTTCCCTACAATCTTAAAATGTGTTTCATTATTTTCAGTCCCTTCATTCACAGGACATGAGCCATGAGCTGCCTGTCTGTTTGTAAGGTTATCAAGGGCATCCATTGTCAAACTAGCATAGCCATGCAAAAATGAGTTCACCAAGGAAAAGAGACAAATATGAAACTGAACTGGGATTATAAGTACTCAAAATCCACCAGAGTTGCAGGCAGCAGGAGGCATGTGCTTACTTACTCACTAAACAAGAGTTGAATGACTCCAAGATCCTCCCTAAACTCAAGCCTGAAACATGGCAAAGGAGATTCAGTAGTCTTTTTTTTTTCTTTCTTTCTTTTTCCTTTTTTTTTTTTTTTTTGATTTATTCTTTGAATTCTATACTAACAGCTATATGACTATTACTTTCTACCTTGTTGCAGGATATCCTCCAAACACTATTTGGGTCATATTTCTTCTCTCTTATCCAATGCTATACTCTGCAGCTGAACCTCAAGATCACATCTTGACAGAGAGGTATGAGTCAGAGTGCAAAGAAGCACACAAAATTTACTCGCACTATCCCGATGTCCTGCTTCCTGTACATACATGTGAGACTTCTGTTTATTATTCAGCAAGAATTTTCTCCAAGATTTCTATACTCATACATATTGAATATAGATCTAAGGTTAAAATGTGATAGGGACACAGGGATCATCATGATGGGTCGTGGTGTACTTAACATAGCATCCAATCACTCACATGCAGCACAGAGAAGCTGGAAGTTCCCTTTAGAGCAATGCAGTTGAAAAGGGGCAATACATACTAATTTTTCTATATATGGTTGTTTCGTTATTCAGTTATGCTTTATGGAAGGCTACTAATATATTCTTTGATTTGTAGCAAAGGTTGAAGCAGATATTTTTGTGAGAGGAAGGGTTTCCATGCCTCCTTTTCCCTTGTTATTTTTGCTGACTTTCACTAATTTGAACTAGGCTTCTTTCTACTGATGCCTAAAAATGGGTTTGGAAACCTGTTGTCAGTTGGATAACACATTAGGAAGTTATTGCCTAGCAAGCACACAGGAAAATGTCATTTAGCTGTGTGTTGTATCTCAGCTCCAGGCAACCAATAGATTCTGATTTCCCACTTTGCCTTTTTGTCTCTTTATTTCCACTTAGGCTTGAGTCTTGCAGCTGTTCTTTCCAGAAAAGCCCAAATTAGAAACTAGTGTTGTCACAGCTGAAAATGTTTTCAATCCACACCTCTAATACTACGGTATGTTAACCTCTGGCTTAAGCAGCTGGGAAGACCTCAGCTGCTTAAATAAGGCCACAACTGAAATACAGAAAAAAAATCAAGAGTTTACTAAGTAAAATATTTCACCATTAAAGTCTGGTAATTTGCCAGCTGCCAGGACAGTCAACACACTTGGGGAAATGATGGTTTGCTAAAGGATGGTATTGCTGTCAAGTGTATTTTGTGAGAGCAGCTGAGAAGGCAAAGGAGGTTGAAAAAGGATATAGACAACTCCACAAAGGCAACTGCGTGAGGTTTTCTGAGTCTGGCCCCAAAAATATTTTCTGAAAACATATTGCTGTGCCCAGAAAGTTCCTAATGCTGTACTCATTCACAGACAGATTTCATATGCACTGGGATGGAAGAAAACACATGAACTTCTGGTGTGGCAAACAAAGTTGTGAAAGGCTCAGGGGAAGACCTCTGCATGATGAATGACTGAAGTGCAGCAGCAAAGCTGTTGGTGAAGGGGTAACAAAGGAAAAAGCATGCCAACCAATCCTTACCACAACATTAGACTTTTACTGAAACACATCACATTCTTTTTAATTGTGGTCAAAGCAGGTCAGTAGGCTTCAGATGAGCCAAGACTCTGACATAATGCTGTAATCTCTCATTATCATGAATGGTAGTACTCACACAGCCTAGTTCACCCAGACCATTAAATTGACTTTGCCAGTGAAGAATCAAAACATGTTTATGTGGTGTTATTATATAGTCTCTTCTGATAGAAATTAAATCAAGTCTAAGAGAGTCTGTGTCACTCAACAGTCCAAAAATACATGTTTGGATTTAAATTCAAGGTTACTGATTACGTATCCTCTGCTCCAAACATTACAAAACTCTCTTGAAAAGAAACCATTTCAGAGCTTAATCTTGTCAGTTCTCAAGCAGCTCTGAAAAATCAAGAAACACATAACCAATCAACTGACAAGTAGGATCAAGAAAGTACATTTAGTGTGCTGCCCTCATGTATTAATATGAGCAGGATGGAGGTACCAGCACATCCAACTAATGTATGAATGGCTTATAGGTAATGCCTCTGTCTGCTAATGTGCAGCCAGATCTAGCAATAGCAAGCATTTCATACGCTTATGTATAATTTTCTATTACTGTAAGTGAGGGAAGACTAGAAAGGGATGGGGCCATAATATTGTCCTGAATCACTTAAAGCATAATCATAGGTGCATATAATTATTGTACCAAGTAAGTATCAGTTACTGACACCCTGTAACACTGTATTTAACAGAAGTAGTCAAGACTGCAGGTGACTTTGCTTTTCCGAAACACTGATGATTAGGATGGGTCTCATAAAAGCAGTTTGATTTCAATTCACTTTTCTCAAGACCAGCTGCTAGAGATCAGGTGCTATTCTAGCTGAAACAAATACTCACAGAGGTTTAATCCAACACACAAAAATTCCAAGTGAGGTTTCATTTCAGCCGAGTCCTAAAGCACACAAACAATCCCTGCTAAATCCTGTGGCACCACTCAGATGCTCGAAGTTGAGCAAGTTTAAGTCACTTTTCAGAACTGGGATTTTATATGTGATACGTGGTAATGAATTTGCTGCTGAAAAATAAATAAATAAATAAATAAATAAATAAATAAATAAAAGGAGCTTTGCTGTGTTGTGCTTTATTTATGGATTTATAAGGATGAGCCACATGGCCACATGATCTGCAAAACTGGGGAAAACACCAACCCTGGATTAGTTTAATGGGCTCGGTTGCCTAGTCATGCAACAGAAACAGCATAGCCAAAGGAATGTTAATGTCTCTGACCTAACTATTTTCATTGTTGCAACATCATCAAGGTGCTACTGAAATAATCCCAAAGGTATTTTCAAAGGAGTGGGGCGATGCTGTTTCAAAATTTCCTTAAGGATGTCCCTGCCTTTAGCCATGCCTATGGAGAAACTTCAGTGCTAACTTCTGGAGCCACACCTCTGTATCAAATACCAGAGTACTTATACTTTTGTATAATAATAATAATTAAAATACAGAAATGGCTTTTCAATACTAAGACTTACATTACAAGCCTCACAATCTTCTTTTACTTCTTAATAATGATATGTATGATTTTAAAGGAGTCTGAGACCAGATTAAGGTATGTCTTGGTGAGATAGCTCTCACTTGTTTTCTGCATGAACGTGTGCGCTGTCTGCAGTCTGTGAACAAAGCCTTAAGCCATTTTTGAAATCCTGAAATATGCACTGGGGCAGTGATTCGTTAGGTAACTCCCTCAGTTTGCTTCTGTGGCAGGGCTCCAATACAACCTAGCCTTCAATTAAAAGAAAAGAGAGGGTCTTTCTTCTGAGTCACTGATTGATCTTAAACTGGCACAGGTTTTTTTAATGTCAACTATCAGTCTACTGAAATTCAGTCTAAATGGTCTACTGCATAATGCAGCATAAAGGGCTGAGGAATGATAAAAAAATGTTAAAAGCACAAAGTGGAAAAGCCCACCAGGAAACAGCATAGTGAATTTGGGGCAGTAAATGAACTACTGGATTCCAATATAGTTTTTTAAAATACTGTTTCTTACATGAACTGATAAATTCTATAAAGGTGTCCAAAAGGAATATTGGGGTAAACTTGTCATCCAGCGGAGAATGGAGGCTGCAAAGCTGTGAGCCTTTAAAAGACACCTCCATTGCCTGAACGCTGTGCCTTATGTATGCTGCAAATTCAGAATCCAAAAGATAATTTCTAGTATTCATCATTCAACACCTTTTGGTTCAATATATGCAACAGCAGATAGAAAACTCACTACTGTACAGATAGTGTTTATGAAAAAAAATGCATATTATTTTTTCCTGTCCATCAGTATAACATAACAGCTCTGAGGATGATCTGTGAAACAGTTAGCCTAATTTGCATGAAATTCCCCTTGAATTCTCTTTTTAACAATGCTTTAATTTAGTTGGCAATTACAATTAAAATGTCATCCAAAGTTGTCATCTGAAGATATTGTAGCACATATGTAAGAGAAGGGAAGAATGTAAAGGAGAAGTGAATGAGAGAAAGTGTTTCTCCATTTTCATACCTCTAAAGTAGGGTTTGGAGATTTTTAGCTTACCAGTTAAGAAGTTGCTCTTTAAAAAGAACAATCAGGTTCTTTTATTTGTTTGTTTGTGGGTTGTTTTGTTGTTGTTTGTTTATTTGTTTTCACTAAAGCATCAGATGAAGGCTTAGGCTTAGGTGGGTGTTTTAGACAATCTGATCATTCCTCAGCTTTTAGATATTTGTTTCTTAATTCTGTGCAGTTTCTCTATGAATTTGCACTACATGCTAAGAAAACAGAGATTTTGTTATTATTATTATTATTTTTCATGTATCCCTACCTAAGGAATTAAAATAATTCTGGACAAGTTATATTAATTAAAGCACTGGAAGTATATGTTTTCGTGCATGTGGAAATAGTCTGGGTAAAATTCGTCCCTGTGCTGAGCACAAAACACTGCACCTGTCAGCCATGTTGCCTGAAGATGGAATACACATGCAGATAGTATTAAATATTTAACTGGGGTGTATATGTCCATTATAGATTTCACATCATTCTTTGTAAGGATGTTTAAACAAAGGAATGACTATTCTGACGCAATACAAGCCGACCAAAGCCACGGAAATGAAAGTCTAAGAATCAGTCTGTAAACACTGGGACAACATCTGAGACAAGGAATGACTCTCTGTCTGAATTTCCAACTGTTGTTAGTTTGTGTATTTGCATATCACAATTACCTTCTTTTTCTAAGAGCAGCCTTTCACACCATATATATATATAATACATATAGGCATATAAAATAATATGGATACGTATGTATGACTATATGTATAGAATTTTTTATTTATATGTATGTATATGTATGTATTATTTTGATCAGCCTTTCTCTCTCTTTTGTTTGTCATCTGCCAGGTATGGTTCCCTTGACTCTAAAATAATAAAACTGCCAAATTGTCTGGAGATGCTGAATTAAGGTTTAATTGTGTTAGGTCTCAGTGTTTCTTTTAATGAACATAAATATCCCAACACCTGTGGAGAGCATAGGGAATGTTATTACCTTCCTGGCAGAGTCAGCCTCTTTAGAATAATAGGACAAAAGTAGGAAATACAGGACTTGCTGGTCTGTATTTTTCCAAATGAATGTTTATTGCTCTGATGGTGAAAGAGAGAGAGAGGTGCTGCAAAGCAGAGAAGACGAGAACAGAAGAAAAGATAAACCTTCATAATATGTGTTTTCTTTCTTTGAAGCTATTTTTGTGGGAAAAAAATATAGTAATAAAGAAAAACAATATAGGGAGGTGCAAGACTCATAGTTCAGCAGTTTTCGAATACCTGACTGGATATAAATTATGGTCATCTGTTTACTAATTGTTGTCATTTCTGATTATGTAGCAGAAAATTCATGGTTAATGGCTCTAATTAACAACATGCAAAAAATAATTTTCTGACTCTGGCAGTATGTTTAAAATTTACATACCTGAATACAGAGGAAGGTGCATTTCTTGAATGTGCATACAAGGCAACTATGGTCTGCTGATGCATGGGAACTAGTAAACTTTAACCTCCATATGTAGTGAAACTGAACAGCTTTTCCAGGATGCAATACCCCAACGGATGTTTACAAGGAGAACAATGAATTCATCTAAGAGATATGTTTTGTATTTTCTGCCTAATTGTTCTCAGGCAGCTATTTTTGCAATTAGTAAATTCAGATTTCCAAAAAAAGAAACAGTTTAGATTTTGCAGATTTACATAAAAGAAAAAGTCCAGATGCCTTTTGGTTTTTGAGGTCATTCCAACACAATCAAACTGCTACAGACCTGGTGCCACGTTTGCTTATTTATGTGCATTGCTTTTTCTTAGTGAATGAAGTTGCAGATCGTGGGAGACTGGCTGTACGAAGGACTTGGCTGAGTGAGGCACAGGCTAGGAAGGTACTGTGCAAATTACTCAACATTGCTCAAACAATGCAGCTAATTCCTATTCTACCACACCTTTGTTATTCCAATCCCAATTGTCTCTTGAAGAGAGGCTTCAAATTGCACTGTATTTTGCAATCAGATTGCATGCCCAACTGACAACGATGAGATCAGACTCTGGACATTTGTCCCAGGTGTTATTTGTCTTTCAGCCTTCAGGGATGCCCTCGCCTTCTGTGTGAGTCAGCCATTCACCGTAGCTGTTTCACTGGTCAGAAAATGAAGCAAGAAAGACAGCAGCATCTTTAGGCTTTTTAAAGCTTTCTGTCAGGATGAATGCTTTATCTGTGTAATGGCATTCACAACCATTCTCTCTTAGCTTAAGATTTCTAAAGTTGGCTTAATTGGGTACTACTGCTGGGAGTTGGACTCAATAATCCTTGTGAGTCCCTTCCAACTCAGGATATTCTCTTCTGTTCTGAGTCAAAATTCATTTTGATTATGCTAATATTTTTGCAGATTTGACTGATTGTACCTCAATAAACAAATCAGTCCTCTTGTTCTGACCTGTAGTATTGTAGTAGACTTCAGTATTTTAGAAGAAAAGAAATTCTTCAGATCTTCCTGTCTGATGTGCATACATCCTCCATGTAAGGAAGGATGGAGCTGTATGGATGGAACTGTATGGATGGAACTTCTCGGTCTTAGTGGTCAGAAAATGTTTCCTATTTCATTACAGTAATAATTTATTATATTCTGCCTGCCTAAAAGGTCCTAGAATGCCTGAGGCTGAGAAATACTTCTGTTCCTATCTCTGTTTGGTACCATCTACAACCTGTCAGGCAGTCATGGGTGTGAGACCCTTATTTAGCTTTCAGTTGTTATCCATGGTTATAAAGAGCTGAATAGACAGAAAAAAACAGAGAAAGCGCTGTCTAGACACCACTTTTTGCCATGATTCCCAATATTCACCTTTTTTTTTTTTTAAGATTAGTTTTTATACTTTTTAATAATATTTTCCTAGCTTTTGTTTTACAAAATCAGTAAAAAAACTATTTCAGAAAACAATAAGAAACCTGATTTTAATCATATTACCTCCAACCTTCCCCCCAAAAGCAGTAATATAATCTTTTACCGCCCATGTCATTCCACAGACATGGTAGCAAAATGTGCTTCCATTCTCACCCATCCTGCAGGTCGTCACTCTTTAATTTCCAATATCTTACTTCAGGCATTCCCAATTTCAAATAATGTATACTGGTATCAGAATATGTCAGCAAAAAGATTAATACACTTTGAGTGTTTTAATATATATGCTATCTGCCATCTTGCAAACAGTCCAACCATGGGATCATACCCATGTACCCCTGTAATATTGTATCACCACAGTTAGTGGCTGTTAGGCTATCAGCTTTGTACTGAATTTGTAAGACCTTAGGACTGAGGCTTGTCAAGCTTGCTCAGTCTGAACTTTTTTTGACCTGCCTGCAGTTTTGTTTTACTTGGTTTAGCTGTGACAGTAATTTTTTTACTTGACCAGGTGTCTATAGCTAATTTGTTTTCCTCTGGTTATCTTTGTATAGTACAACCACAGTTTTAAATGGCTAGCAGTAACAATCAGTTATTCTGTGGAGAATGAGATATTTACAACTCTAACAAAATGATGTAGTGTAAAGAAATACAAGCCTGGTACAATAGCAGAGGCCTGGAGAAGCAGAGCCATGGGATGTAGCATAGATGAGTATAGGCATGGGATGATAAGAGATGTGGCACAGGCTCGGCACTGGAGACCCTGCAGCTACAAGCATCTTACCCAGTCAGTTAAAGAAGTTAAGATCTGGAGCTGGGCAAAACTAATTTTAAGGGTAATGAAGAGAACAAAGTAATAATACCTAACATATATAATATATTCAATTAAAAAAAAAAAAAAGGTCTAAAAATATACTAGCAAGCACATAAAAATGACCTCTAGTGTATCCTGGAGTGAGGAGAAAAAAACAAACAAACAATAAAAACAACAACAAGCAAAACAAACAAACGAACAAACAAAAAAACGCATGAATATCTTAGTCCTGTTGGCAAAGGTCTCCAGATACTGATAATTGATCTTAACATCCCCCCACCCCAACAACCTGTGATGAAACTACCAACCTTAGGATCAGAAGAGCAGTAGAAGGGTGAACACAGTGCCAGAAGAAAGGGCAGAAACTAAGAAATGTGTATAACAATTTCAATTGTATTATTACTATTAATGAGTTTTTTTTTTTCTATATGGAAGTATTCTAACTTTATTAATATTCTTTCTTTTTATATCAATTAGACTCGGACTAGTAATGATTAAACTTTTAACATTTCAGTTATTCTAACAATAAACTCTTGACTGTATATGCATATATTTAGGGTGTGTTTCCTCTTTGCCCCTAAAACAGATTTTGCACATAATGTTGTGACTGGCAAAAGTGGGACTGCTGCTGCACCCAGTGTTGCAATCTTGTAGCTGGGATGTTTATCTTGGGGTAGGTATGTGTTCATCCCTGACTTTGGAATGCACCAATTTGATAATTTCAATTTGAGACAAACTTATGGAGGAAATCCAACAAGTATGAAATACAAATGAGATCGTTACACAGAATCATTCAACTCAGGCCGGAGAGATGGGTTGGAAATAGCTGGCTTATGGGGGCTGCCTGGCCCTGGGTCTGCACTTGTCAAACCCTTGTATCAACATGGTCCTAGTTATGTGCTCTCTTATATGCACTCTTCTCCTTTCCCATTGAGCACCATAATATACACCATGACTTGGCGAAGATGATTTGCCATTCAAAGGTGGAAAACCTTCATTTGCCTAGGAAAAGCATGGGTTGAACTGTTATGGAGAGAGAGTCAGGGTGGAGTATGGGGGATTTCTCTCCTCAGATGCTGACATTGAGGACACTGGAGGAAGACCCATTCCTCTCTCTCTCCTGATGGGGAGTAAAACCATTAGACAAACAAACAAACAAACAAAAAAGTCCCAGAGACCCTTGAGTCCTAGTTACAGCAGCAAAATATCATGCTCATGGAGTTAACCTCCCCCAACCCCTACTTTATAGGTTAGCTTGCCCAAACTGCAAGGAATGGATCCTGGTTTACCCTGGAATACCAGACTGGGCTTCGCCTGCGATATGCTAGCTTACCCAGATTGAAATTATACCATGGACTGTGGTCACAGCATGGATGATTACATGTCTGTGTTAGGTCTATGGCATGACTGCACTTGGTTACTAGTATAGAGGCAACAACTGAGACAATTTTTCACTGGATTACACTGTAAGCAAATTCAGTGGGCCAAATTTTACTCTTTCCCTGTAATTTAGCCTAGCCAAGCTAATATCCTCCTGGCTTCTGAGCCTCTCTGGCTATGCTAGCTTTGCAATAAAATGGGAAACTGCCTGAAAATTTACAGCATACTTTGCTTCAAGTCTGAACTCCCTGCTGTGTCATAAGAGATAACTAGGCTGCATTCTAGTGCCTGTGGAGTAGGGGATAGCTATTGCTGGTCAGAGTTACTTGTACTCATCTGTCAAATGAGAGGAGTAGGAGAAAAAAGCCTCATATAAAAGTTCTTACTCAGATACAACTGTGACCTAAAATTACTTGTGACCTTTCTGGGGCCTTAGCTCAACTGACAGAAAAGTTTCTGATATGTACACAGTTCATGAAGATTAACAAAATGATCCAATCAGATAGTATAGGCTTCAAATTTATGTTTGTTTCTAACTATTACTCTCAATACATTTTTTTTTTTACAGTAGCCATCTTTGAATACTCCATGATGCTTACAAAAGTAAACCCAAGCATTGCATATCTTATGAAAACTTCTTTTCTGACAGTGGGACTTGAAAACAATGTTCTTAAAATTTGAACAATCTGAATCTGAAAAGCCCAGGTTTTGCACCTCAGGTCTGTACAGAGACTGTATTCTCTCTGAGTCCATATATAGAGGGGATGCTCTAATGTATGTCTTAGGTTACAGATTCATCTGTCCAACTCTGGACACTTTTTAATTACATGAGCACAGGACCTCATATGCCCTGGTGCAAAGGAGATTTTTCTCTCTTTCTGCATTTCAGGAGAGAAAAGTGAGCCTTCATCCATTTGTCCAGCACTGCTGAAATTGGCAAGCTCTGCCCTACCTCCTTTTATCACACCTCAGGGAAAGGGAAAAGGCAGACATATGGTTGTCCTGGAGCACTCAGACAGGGTTGGTCTGCACTACAGAGGGCTCTGTAGACCAAGATAGCATGGTAATGTTATCTTCTAATATTTCTGATATTGTTAGTCTTGCATGTGTTATAAGTGTGACAGTATTTCCACAATCACTGCCTCTAATCATATACTCAATCTAATCAACCTGTTTCATCCCCTTTATATTCAGTGCTGAATGGCAACAGCCTCAGGCTCTCTTGTTGTGGCTGCTAAACTGAATTAAAGGCTGTATTAAACTGTATTAACAAATATCTAAGTATCTGCCTGACAATATTCTGCCCTGTAAGCAGTGAGTGCTGTTTGCAGAGGTATATCAGGTGGCCAGAACAATGGAAGAAAAGCCCATAAGTCCCATCTGTGAATGTGTGGGGGGGACCACGCTGGGGTTTGAGAACAGCTCCATGAGTGAATGAAAATTTATCTCAGCTCTGTCTCTATTCAAAGACACAGAAATAATGACCTATAACCACCTTCTATGGTTTTCTTGTACATGGGAATCATCTGGCTATGTAGATCTGTTAGCCATGGCAGATCCTCTGCAGATCTTGTAGAAACCCACATGGAGAATGGCCTTGGCCGGGGAAGACGAAATGTGTAGAAGAACTCTGGAGGTGGAAGAAGGGGGCTGTGGGCAGACAGCTTAAAATTTTATATTAAGAACACTGATGTGCATTGAAGGACTCAATGCTACAGTAATCCCAAGACCATAGGAACATAAAAATAGCTCCAATTCAGATGTTGCATTCCTTTTCTGAGTAAGTTGCTTGAGCAATTTCTGAGACTGTCTACATGCTCCAAACCAGGAAAAATGCAAAACAGAAACAAATAGTAAGTGTGGTGTAAAGTAACTTTCTTACACTTTCTTTAGAAAATAAAGTTCTAAATCAACATTGGTACCAAAAGTATGAAAATGTATTTTAAATTAAATTATTATAAAATTAAATTATTTTTAAATCAAAGGTATCTTCAAAGGATATAAAGCTTGTGCATATTTAAAGCTCTAAAACTGAGTTCATTATGATTACATACACATAACAGTTTACAGTAAATCTGTTATCATTTCTGACTCGAAATGGAACAGTGTTTCTTCTTCTACCCATAATTTCCTTCTGATGAGATGCCACTTATCTCCAAAAGCGGGATGTTTTTAATGAAAAGGGGAAAAGATAAATCGAAATGATACCTCATTCCTGGTATCTTTATTACTATAAAAGGCAAATACAATAGCTTTCAACTGATTTCAGTCCAGCTTATATTCTTAGGAATCAGTTACGTAAACCTTAAAAATACGTGCTTATGGGAGATTGTCTTGGCCACATCAGTTGTTATTGAGCTCATATAATAATTTTATTTTATTTTGTGTATAAATCAAATGTAATTTAACTTTGGGTAATCTTTCTTATATAAAGCAAAAATTCCTTACAAAAGGTGGTGTACGTGTGCCACGTACTGGATAATATAAGAGAAAAAAAAATCTATTGAATTTCTGTGAGTATCTGGTATATTTAATAATGTAATTTTTTCAAATCTTCTCCAATCACTCTCCCTCCAAGATACCCTTAAAAACAAATCATCTCACAAAAAGAGGAAAAGAAATGAAGTCCTACAGTTGATTTCCTTTTGACTCCAAAGGATTTTGTACTCTTGCTGTACCAGTGCTATTAAAAACACCATTCAGAAATGGGAGTACAATATCTGTTTTCCTTTGTTATCATCACTGGAATAGTACTTCAAAGCATACAGGGGAACATGTGCAAGCAAACTACTGAGCCCTGTGTATCCAATCTGCTGAAGTTCAAGGAAAGAGAAGAAATTTCCTTATAATCCTCTACACCAGCACTATCAGCACACACCTCGAGAGACATAAATATCAGGGAGCACACAGAGCAACACAGTCATATCCCAAATGAAACTCTGTCAGCAGCTTTCCTTTAGCATAGGACCAGAACATAGTCCAAGGGTTACTAATATTTAACAACCTGAGCTCACTGTTTGACTTGAAAGCAAAACCAGGGAAGATGTTTCTGTTTTCACATCCAAATGCATGCAGATACTAGTTTTCTGAGAGTCTACACAGGCAGAAAAAATACATCTGTCCCTCTTGACTTTCATATTCTTTCTTTCCTAGCATCAAGCTCCAGTCCTAAAACAGCACTATGATGTGAGAAACACATCCATGAACACAAGAATGACCAATTATTTTTAGTTATAAACAAAATTATTGGATTCATATTTGTCATTCTCTTCCAAGAAGTATACATGGTGCATTAATGAAATATAAGGATTATTTGCATATAAATTGAATTTTATCTCAGCTTTATACTTAGTTTAAAAGTTTTAAGTGGTTAGATCAACAACCATGATTCTTGCAAGTAAATCTGCCTTTAATTAATTTGGACTACTCTAAGTAAAAAATAATATAATTGCTTGTATATGCTTGCTGATTTAGCTGTCTGGCTTAGATTATGAAAAGAATCCAAGAGTTGCTCATCCAGTTTCAGAAAGACTGACGTCCTCATTCTCTTGTCCCTTTTGGAAACGTTAGTCTTTATTAATGCGGTAAGGATAATATCTAGCTTTTTTATTATTTTATTATTATTATTTTTAAGAATATTTAAAGGAATTGACGTACTTCAAACTATCCCAGAGAAGGTACAGTTTTCACACAGTGTGAGTGTAAGCCAGCTGGTCAGCTTTCCCAGGGAGATAGTGTGCATTACATTTTGTTTTATCTGTAAATTTAAAGCACACTGAACTAAGTTTCTGAGCAATAGTTTACCATTCTGAAAGCATAATAAATTGTATTAATCTTAGTGTAATACTTTCATATCAACTTTGATTTCTATTTGTAAAAATATTTTTCCACTATTTACTTTGTTCTGAATTTGTCCTTTTTCTGTTAAGCTATTTATTTCCATAATGAAAATATAAAATTACTTACTACATCCCTGGTTGTGTTCTTTGACTATTTAAAGATTGTAATTCTGAACATCTATCATTTGCAGCAGAAACATTACCAAAGCATAGCAGTGCTTTTATTTGTTCAGATGGTTTTCTTTCCTTTTTCTCCATTTAATTTCAACATGACAAAGTGCAAAAAATGTATGAACTGGAAGGTGTTGAAATAACCTATGTGACCAGGTAAAATTTAATTTATCACAAGTTCTTAGACATTGAAGAAGTTAGTAAAGAAGTATCAGAGAGCTTAGTTACTGGATGACTCATAGTCAAAAGAAAAAGAAATGGTAGAAAATTTGGCATGTTGAAGTCCATGAAGTCCATGTATCTGGCATTAAAAAAAAGGGCGGGGGGGGGAACAGGCAATAAAGAAAGTGGAAAAGAAGAACTGGAGTAAATATTACATTCAAAGAAAAGATCTAAAACAAATTCAAAATCATGTATTCACATCCCAAAGAGAGTCACCATGTTCAGAAGCAAACTGTAAACATGGCACTACATCACTTCACCTTTTGTATAAAGTGTAATATAAACAACAGGAAATGGCAGCAAAATTCTCAAATGCAAACTCTATTCAACATGCAGAGTAATCTCTCTCATTTAAGTTTACCTTTGGCTCCAGTTTGGCTGACACTTCAAAGACTTCTCTCTTACCAGGGCAGTGAAATATCAGTACTATGATAACATTGGCTATGTTTGTAAAGCAATAAATGGAGGTTTTGGAGCTCTTGTTTTAAGGTCTTTGTGGGTATCTTATTGAACTATACTTATGCTGAATAAAATTCAGAACACTATGGAAAGCGGAAGACCCAATTAATTACCTCATGATTTACAAGTTGTGTTGGTGATACACAGGACTCATATTTGCCCTCTGCACAGGGTCAGATGTTGCTTCTGAAAATTACTAAGGACTTTGGTACAGTCATTTTGAGCCATTTGTTTCCCTCCCTTAAATCTGCTGCACAGTAGCATACCTGGAACACTTTTCTATACTCTGAACTGTCAGAGAACTTCCATCCAAACACAGCTCTGGAATTTGAAGCTTTGAGTCTACTTGCAGCTATGAAAAGCATTCTTCATTGTAAGGGAATGAATCCTCCATTTCTGGACTTTCAAATGCAGCCGCACAGGACCAGTAGACATTGCCATGACTTGCCTAAATTTCTCATAATGAGTTATTACAGCTTCTGTACCATTGTGATGTCTACTGCAGATAATACACATGAGGATTTATTCTTGCCAGTGGTTTTCTTCATATTAGGCTGTCAATCCACACAACTGATCTCCTCCTTTTACCCATGTCAATAGCTGTATTTGCTGAGAAAGGTAAATAAGCACTGTGTAATAGATAGAACTGACCCTAATAATTGTCTCAAGCCCATAATACCAAATGTCAACTTAATCCCAAGAAATAATTGAGTATAGGACTGCTGCCAGATTTATAGGTTGAAATCACACAAACTCATACGAAAGTCCATCCTTTCTGTGATGTGCTCAGAGCTTTCCTATAAACTCCGAAGGGTAACAGAAAAGGAAGCTCTGAGACAATACAACTGCTTTCTAGGTGAACAGTAAATGGGTAAAACACGCCAAGGCTTGGGACAAAAGAAAGAAAAAGAGCCCAGGAAAATGTATTGATCTGGATCATGGAGCACAGCTGAAAATTAAGGAAAAACTTTCAGGCCATGCAACAAGTAAGATATGGAAACGAAGCATGACAAAAGAAAAAGACAAAAAGGGACAGCATGTAAAAAAAAAAAAAGCATGCAAATTGGAGGAAGGAAGAAGAATCTAAGGACAGGAAGTGAGAACATTTCACTAGAAAGGAAGAATAAAGAGAAAGACTGAAAGAAAACAAACTAAAAGGAGTATCAAAATTGAAACAAATGGCAAATGAGAATCAGGTGTCATTTTTCATGGTTTCTACACTGAGCAGTTTGTTCCTTTTGCTCAAAAGTGAAAGAATGGAAGGGAATAAAGGAAGGGGTATTTCTGCTGTTTTCCTTGCAGGAACTGGAAAATATCCCATTGGAGAATTTGCCATATTTCCATTCAAAATATTGCAATTGCTTTCCCTATCTCAGACAGCAAAGTACCTATGCAAATCATATTCTGGCTGTGTTGATACAGCAAGAGTTTAAGTGTAGACCACCAGCAAGCCAAGAGGAGATGCCAGGATTTCTAAAGAAGCCTACAAAGATTAGGCACTGGAATTCTATCTTAGTCCACAAGGCTCAAAATACCTACCCATCACTGTTTTAGGAAATGCAAAATATGAGATACTTGATGTATTGTTACATGCAAAAGGGAGTAAGAATGGTTGGTAAGTTACGTGTCTTCTACTATTATGATTAAAAGAGGTTCATTTGGCCAGATGCTATTGCTTATTCCCTGAACAATTGCAGCAAATCTGGGTGGACTTAAACCTTAGGGTCATAGCTAAAATCCCAGCAATGTACAGATAGAGCTGTTTGTTGTCTGTTATCAGTAATCTTTTATCTTCCCTTTATAGGTAATCTATACATCGACTTCTATAAAGTTTAGCAGTTTTTTTTTTTTTCCTTCCTGATTTCCTTTGCAGAAAGTGAAAGAAAAGAGGTTTTTTTGTTTATTGGTTGGTTGGTGGTTTTTTTTTTTTTTTTTTTTCAGTATAAAATTTATTTATTGGAGGCTTTTATTATTTTCTTACTGATCATACATCTTTGAAATGGAAGAGTACATGGTTCTGGGATGGCAAAAGTATCTACCTTTTGAGAAAGAAAAGGCTCATATCCCCCATGAAGGTGGGGATATTGAATTTATTCAAATAACAAGTCGAAAACTGACCTCTGAGCTTTGAACAGATTTTATTTCTTGTTTGCTCTTTTTTTTTTTTTTTTTTCAAGCTTCACTACAACTCTGTGCTGGCACACAAAAATTCTCTTCTCTGTATACATTCATCTTGTTATTTTTCTGGCTTGTAAATTTGTTGCAGAGATTTCCTGAGCAAGCCTGAACCCATTTACTTTTTTGGTACTCAGGTTCAACATCTTAGTTTGAATATTTATTGGGAAACACAGGATATTTTCTAATGACAATTTTATGACAATTTTACTTACTAAAGACTTTCTTACTGCAATTCATTTTTAAATGGTTAGAAGTAGTGGATTAGCCACAGAACAATGATACTGAAATCAGAAGTGAGGAAAAGTACAAGGAAAACAAGTCAATCAAACTATTTCTGGATGTCATCTGAGAAATATCAAATGAGAAAAAGGAACGCTTTTCCATATTCTCTTTCTTAATTTATTTCAAATTTCAGATAGTTTGATGCTACTAAGATGAAGCTTGCTTGCTTATAATTCATTTAGGATTAATGGGCTTTCTGCTCACTGAGTGAAAGAAGAAAATTTTGTTTTAGGAATTGCAAGAGAATTTCCAGTTGCTTTAGCTTAACTTATGTGAGCTACTAATGAAAATGTTAATTTTCACTGGGAGGACACAGCTTCCCAAATATTCACTCTTGACATACTTACTATAGTGGCAAAGTGTTTAACATCATTTTTATTCTGAAATATAGGCAACCACTGGAAAGATCAGAGAGCTAAATGAAAGTTGCATTCATCAACATTCATCCTTAAATAAAGTTGAGACAGACTGGAAGGCTAGGCATAAAAATATACAAGGTTTAGCAAGCAGTAATGTGAAGAAGGCTTCCTACAGTATGGATCATTTCAAGATACAGTGGTTTACGTGCATTTCTATATTGCTTCCCAAGGGTAGTGTTTCTAAAGCAGCAAAATCAACAGTTGAAACACTTTTTATTTTAAGGTATGCTTTGTTTTGTAGGAGAGACTGCACAGTGTTGAAGATACAAGTAGAAGCTTGGGAAAATAGAAAATAAAATCCTTAGTTAATTTACAGAATGGAATTCACAATAAGAAGTGCTTTTACAACCCATTATAGTACTTTTAAGAAGCTTGCTCACAGCTCACAAATCATTTAATATCATGGACCACAATAAAAGTAGGAACCCTGTGATTACCCAGTGCTTGTAAATGTATTGAAACTAAAAGCAATTGCTGTCTCATGCAGTTTATTTGTTCTGGATACTACTTTATGTGTTCTGGATACTGTATCTAGTATTCAACTAAAAAATGATATAGTTATAAAAAGAATAATAATGAGTTTTTTTGTTTGTTTGTTTGTTTTTCCCTAAGTAAAGCTTGATCTCATTAGTAAAGCAAAAATTTCTGAACATCTTGCTCAAATTGCTTCACTTGACAAAATGGATGCATTCTGGAAGAGCATTTTCACACACATAATGTGCAAGGCCTCATGCTGTTATTTCTCTGACCTACCAAGAAAAAAAAAACAGTTTGCCTGAGTCAGTAAATAAAAAGAAAAATCCTCAAACTTGAAGTTAATAATCAACCTTTTTCTCTAATGCAAGAGATTTCTTCCATGGATTAATAGTATTTCTGAATAGTATTTCAAGATTGGAACATACATAACCATATTGAATGATCGTGCATGCTGAGCACTAATTTGACAGCACCCATAATCAGCAATCAAGGCTACTCAACCTGAAACCAGAGGAAAACTTTGATCTGAACAGTTACTCTTTGCTTTGGGTTGCAGATGCCATTACAAAGCCCTGACGAAGATTGGTCTCCTCTGAACTGGAATTTAAATGAGTAAGAGCAAATGTTGCAGATGCAGCAGTTGTACACATTGGGAGCCTTGTCATCAGCCCAAGCTGCTTTTCTAGACTAAACCTAACTCAGTCACAAAGATGGCTTGCCCTTTTGTTCCTGAGAGGCAAGTGACCTCACCGAAACGTTCACAACCTGATGCCACCCTTCAAGGACACATTTCTAAAACAAGACACCCAGCTCAAGCCTACAAAACCTTCGGGCTCCCTTTAGCACTCAATCTTCTTCTAAGGTGCATTTTAAAAAGACTGTGAATAAATTGTCTTGCAATTCAGCTGCTTTCTGTATACACACTTAACTTCACCCCTTTCCCACCCCACTCCTCCACTGAGATTTGAAACCAAATTTTCAATAAGTCACCTAACATAACATGACAAAAGGCTCCAGCTACAACTCATTTATTAACTAATGAACTTTTCAGCCATCTATTACCCAGGTACAAAGTATCCAGTCACCATTTACTCAGAAATGGACAGTTCTGTGGTCCAGTACTCCTTACAGCATCCAAATAAAGAATTTAGTGAAATCACCATTTATTTGTTTATTTATTTACTGCGCAGGAACAGGAATTTGTTTTCTGTGCCATAAAGAGACAATCTTCAGCATCCCAGTTGTGCCAATGCTGCGTGGCCACAAGGACACACAGCAACTATGTCTGCCTATAGTGGAAAATGCTGCATGACCTGTACTAGCTGGGCTGTTTGACTGTGAGTGCTGTGAAAAACAGCAACAACAAAAACTCTTTGAAAAAAAGAAAAAATATAGTTTATGTAAAGGCTTCACTTTAGAAATATTCTGTGTTTACACAGATATTTCTGTCTTTACTAAGAGTCAGCCTTCTCAGAAAGAATGTTTCACCTCTTAGGAAAATGCATATTTCTTTTATTTGCTTTCCTTATACGGAAGTGCATGAAGAGAGTTTCCTCTTTCTAGCTTGATGTCATTCACAGTAGCAACTGCAATTAATGAAACAGTCATGTACTAAAAATAACCTCTTTGTCCTCAAGCAGAATTAAAATGTAAGCACGTTGTTTTCCTTTGCTTTGTTTTCCTTTGGAGTAGTCTACTATGTGATACAGATTTATTCCCTCATGATGGAGGTTACTAGAGGAGGTTATTTCACCAAAACAATGTACATTTCTCTGGATTCTTCCTGATTCCCACCAACATGGATCTAAACCTTTGGGCCTAACACAGAAACAGCCCTAGGAGGCATTGGGACAAAGAGGAAGGTGGTGGTCAAATCTATT
Source organism: Anser cygnoides (assembly GCF_040182565.1). NCBI lineage: Eukaryota > Metazoa > Chordata > Aves > Anseriformes > Anatidae > Anser > Anser cygnoides. The sequence goes on from NC_089912.1 coordinate 73,410,563, forward strand.
GCTTCAGCTGGCATTGTCTAAGAACATTAGTTCTGCTGACCATAACACACTGCTGCTGACTACTGCAGGAATGGAGCAGGTGGTTCCATGTCTGAGGTCTCAGAGACAGTGTCCTCTGAGGCAATATTAATTAGGTGAGACAGGAAGGTGTTCTGTTTTATTTCTAAATGGAAGAGAGAAAGATTGAATCCATCAGTGGCAACTACTCCTATGGGGTCAGGATTTCCAGTAAGAAAGAGAAAAAGAAGGTACATCTTGACAGACAAGGCACATAGGTATCACACAAAACCTGGGAATAAGATAAAAGTACAGGTGGAGAAAGCTTTGATTAGCTCTTGGGAAGACTTAATGAGAGGGAGAAACATTAAGTGGTAGAATTGAGTTTTTTTGGTTTTTTTTTTTGCATACTTTCTGTACTTGAAGGGAATAGGGAATGAAGGAACCTTGAACGCCCAAGAAGGTGGAAGTCATGCCCATAGAAACATCAAAAATACATACTGCTGTGAGCAATGCTGCATGGGAGGGGTATAGGTCAGATGAGCCAGTAAGTCTTTTCCACATCTAACTTTAGCTTTAGATATTTTACATAACCACACCTAAAACTCTGAGGCAGCCATCACTAATCACAACATCAACAAAGTTGTCATGACTAATTGTGGAAACCCAGCTGTTGGTGATGGAAAAGTCCTATGAGGTCATCAATCCATCCCTCGGACAATGCCGGACTGAAGATGTTGTCACAGGACGGAACATTTTCTATTTAAAGCATGGGGTTGGGTGCCAGAAAACAAAGGCTCTGTTCCTGGTTTGCTTTTCACTTCCTGCATAAGTTTCTGCAACCGCATTTGGACTTTCTGTACTCAAGTTCCACTATCTGTAAATTCAGTACAACACTTATCTACTTGACCTTGAAATTGTAGCATAGGCATACAAAGGTCTTAATTGTAGAAATTACTGTACATGTACACAGAATAATTTCTTATAGTGCGTTTTTCTAGCCATATTGCTGGACAGGAAGATGTTCAGGACTGTAACTTCATCAAACCTGCGTTTGCTGCAAATAGTGCTTCTCACCTAATTTTAAACGATACAATGGATAGTACCAAAAATGGAAGATTCTTTCTTACTGTTTCCATCATTCTTTTTGTTTGTTTGTTTGTTTTTGTTTTTAATTCACAGTAATCAGTTAATGAGAAAATGAGGATTTAAAATAATCAGGGAAAAATGCATACCTATTGTTGACAATAGTTTAAATAAATTGACTGAATTATTTGCCATAACATGCATCTGGCATTAATAAATATGCTGATTTTCAGCAACAGCAGCTGCTCTTCTCAGTGTTAGCTATAACATTTCGCTAATAAGTCATGGTGGCTGCATTCAAAAGAAACCATCAACCATCAGGCTGATGCTTCAGCTATCAATGCTGAACACTTGCTTTACTGATCTCACATTATTTCTGCAGGTGAAATGGCAGCCACAGTTATAATAAAATATACTTCCTGTGCATTTTCTAAGAGCTCTATTTTTTAGAAGATATAGCAGAGATTTTATCTTGACATTAGGAATGAGTAGTGTGTCATCCCCTCAATTTTCCATTACATTTTTCTAGCACTGCTAGCACTGTATCATACTCCTTTAATAAAAAGTTATTTTAAATGATAAAATCTTGTTTTCCTGGCACTGCCTTATTGTAAGCAAGCTCACGATAATGTGCTAATGGAGAAGAACAGAGTATTATTTTCACAACATTGTATTATTAATATAGGAAACTAGGTGATCTTTGAAACTAAATATCTGTATTTTTAAAATTTAGAAGAACATGCTCTGATATATTTACTGGCCAAAAGCTGAATTGTGTGACAGATTAATATAAAAATATTTTTTTTCATCCCACACACTCCTGAGATCTCAAAAATATGTATTTTTTTTTTCTTTAGTGCTAAACAAAATCATTTTCAATGTATTTTCTCTTTGGTTAGAAAGACAGAACTTCTAAAGCCTTTTAGTAAAGAGATGTGCTCTGCAGTGCTGGCTAGAACTTGGGACACTCATACTGATACTTACCTTTCTTAATTTTAGACAACTAAAATTTGAATGTTTGTGATCTAGTGACCCTAGGCTGCCTATTCAATGAAAGGGGAAAGATACAGGCCAGTTCATCTGACTGAAGTCATCTATCAATTTTAGTAAGAAGTGAACCTGTTTCTAGTTTTCTTCAGAAGTTCAACCTTAGACCCAAAAAAGAATTATTCTTTAAAAAGGTGTGTAAAACTTCTCATTCTAGCTTAAATGGTATTTTCTAATGAAGAATTATGAAGATAAATTGCCAGGCAACTCTACTGGAATCTCTTATACATTCCTTTCTCTCTAACTATACAGAAACTTTTTTTTTTTTTTTCCCCCTTGGAGAAATTGCTTCAATTACAAAGAGTTAATGCAATATTTCTGTTTTTATGTATTAGGAAGATATTTTGGTGGGATATACATGCTGCCCATACCTTGTTTTTATGTGTGTGTGCTCTTTCTATGTGTATACCCTATTAATCACTCTTACAGAGAGGACTCTTGTCAGGATGGGCTTTGCCGAATACTTTTGGCAATTTTTACATTCATGTTTTGTCACGAGTGTCAAATTATAAAATAAATAAATAAATAAAATCATCTTCAAAGTTAGATAATAGTGAGCTAGGGAATTGCTTCTCTCTTCCTTTCCAATGTATTTGGTCTAAAAAGCTCCACAAGGATAGATACATTTGTTTTTCTGAGGACACCAATGACACAACTGCAGGATCTGGGATGTCTTAGATAGAAAAAGATCCTGCATGGCAAAATTACTTGATTAAATACAATGTAATAATTATAATCACATATTAAAACAGATTTGTAAACTGCTATTGGGATTCAAATTGTTATTTAACTCTTAACCTGTATCTGTACTTATGGGCTGTTGATGGTTATCAAGTTTGGGGTTATCCAATATAAAGAAGATAATGACATACTGGGACAAGTCCAGCTGAGGGACAGGTTGATTAGGAGAATGGAGAAGATGACATACAGAGAAAGGTTGAAAGAAATGTGTAAATTAAGCACTAAGAAAAGAAGTTTAAGGGGAGACCTGTAGCCTGTAGCTACTGAAAAGGATAGTGTTGAGGAGATGGAATCAGACTTTTCTCAGATGTGCAACAGGACAGGATGAGAGACAACAAACCCAAGGTGGAACAAGGCTAATTCCAACTTGATGTGAGAAACAAATATTTACCCTGACAATGCATGGAAGAGGTTGTCCAGAAAAGCTGTGGAGTCCCCATGCTTGAAGATAGTTAAAACCCCTTAAAAAAGCAGGATTGCATCCAATGGCCTCCAGAGGTCTCTTCCAATATGAGGAGTCATGTTATATTGTCAAGGGTCATTCACCAGTAAAAAAAAAGGGGCTTAACTTGAAAGACCCTGACCTTCTTACAATATGCATAAAGGATTTAAATTCATTGATTTATATACAGGTGGAAGAGTTCTGCCTCCATCAATCTTACTGCATTCAATACAGTAAATTCTACTCAATTGTCTGTGAAATATCAAAGCACTCATAATCACTGCAGAGTGTGTTCCATTAAGAAAAAATAATCCAATAAATAATACAACTGGATTTACAACAATTTGATGTTTTATGTTTGAAATAGGACCTGTATTAGTTGTTATTATTACATTTTTATATGCATATTAGCATCCAGGTGAAGTCTAAATGATTCTCTAAAAGACTACCAGGATCATAGCTTTTTATGTAATTGCTACAGATGTATATTTTATAGTATAGAAATGAATTTTGAAAAGAAATTTTAATGAGGTAGTTACCTTTGTAATTTAATGTAGCAATTAGAATCTTTTCTACTATGCTGTAGCTTTCTTTTGAAGTCATTCTGTCTTCCTTCCGCTTATGAGTTAAGGGAAGGGGATTTCTTTTTTAATTATTTTTACTAATTCCTTGGTGTAGACCTCATTTATCAACAACATCATAAATCCTTTAGCTAGCAGTGGTGGTTTTGATCTTTTGTACCAACATTTGTCTTTAAGAAACTTAAGACTTTCAAGCTGACTATAGCATATATCAGAAAATGAAAGGCTGCATGCTTTTATTTGATGGCTTAATTACATGTACTAATACATCTTCATTTAGGAGCAGTAGGATATCCATTGTGAAATCTCAGGTTCCTACCCTAATCACTTAACAGTTGTTATTACATTTTTTAACTAAACTAATATTAAATATTGCAAAAGTTACCAAAATACATACAAGTCGCATATTCGGTGGTCTGATTGATGGACAAATTTGCATACTAAAATGAGAAAAACATATCTACAATATTTAACAAAATAATATGTCCATTACAATGACATCTTATAAATTCATAAGAAATACAAAATAAGCATATTTTATATAGAAGGAACACTGCTGGAAAGAAGTCACCCTAAATAAATTATCTTTAGGTAATCAGTTTGAGTCTTCTATTTCACATCCATACTGATTTTATAGCTTACAGCATTTAATTTGGATTTAATCCTACCATTTATGATTACAAGTAGATATGTAATTTTTTTTTTTATTTTTATAAAACTTAGTCCTAAAATCCCAGAGGTCATTCCATATCCTGCTGTGTGATATAGTAGAAAAGGACATGACCATGCTTCTGTCTCCTCTCCCCTGTGTTTGAATGAGTTTACAGTTCAAACAACTTTAAAATCTCAAAGTTCATTTGAGACTGTTTCCACAGCACATCAGCACATTGATTGAATCTGAGCTTTGATTTTACAGTAGTATTTTGGGCAATACAATAGTTTGATATGGTTTCACTGTGGCTATTTCATATATAGTTCTTGATTTCACATACTCTGAAATCCTATTTAGTATAATCCCCTTCAAAAGAAGAGAATTATCATGCAATCAGGTTATATTGCATCTTGTTCTTTTTTTTACTTTTCTTTTTTTTTTTTTTTTTTTGGTAGTGCAACAGTTGTTATATCAGTGAGAGCTAAATCTGGCAGTCCTGATAGAATCTGAAACTGATATTTTATTTTTCATGCTATTCCAAACTATGAAAAGGCTCCTAATATAACATTACCTGTCCAGAGAAAAACAAAAGATTCAATTGGTGAGTCATATTTCAGATTATTATTTTTAATGAAAGATGACTTTAAATGAAAGGCATTATATTAATGAGAGAATATACCATATCTAGAGCTTCTCAATAAAGATGTACACTACAGATGGGGTAGAAGATGCAAAAAGAGTTCACCTCTGGGCTCAGAAGCCAAAGTTTGATTCATATTATTTAGGGGCTGCCTGGAAAGGAAAGTGGTTTCCAATAACAGTTCAGTTTTCCTTCTTTAGAGGCCCCAAAGGGACAAACTATTTCTGACATTACAAACCTTCCCTGTCATTGTCCCTTACTTTCTTTCAGCCTTCATTCTGTCCAATAATGTACTACAAAATATCTCAAGGTAATGACACAGGTATAGGAGAAATCCAAAGTTCAGTGATGTTTCTGAAAAAAATTGAGATATTTTATGGAAGAGGAATTTATGCCTTCCTTATGACTCCAATGTAGCAGCATAAATTGCATACCTGGAGTAAATGCTTTTAAATGCTTTTAAATGCAGAAGTAGTGTTTAAAGTGGTGTTTGTCCACTTCTACCCAGATGATGCCCCTGTGGGAATATACCTTGGCTCCTGTAAGTCTGGTGAAACTGCACATACTTTCTGAGGAAAACTTGGATTAGAGAGAAAGAGGCATGGAGAAGAGTTGGATGTCCTGGCGTTGCCACTTCACAGGGCTGGGATGCAATTGCAACATGCATCCAGTGCCAGGAACATGTTGCTCTTTAGCAGTCTACCCCTGGGTGCTCTGCAACAGTGCCATAACACCCAGTCACAAAGAAAATCCTGTTTTCTTCCAGTCTGTGCAGGGTTTAGGGACATCATCAAATGTCAAGAGTTGACACTTTCACAAGCTGAGTAAATGTGAGCAAATTTCCAAATGCAATTTGCAATTCAAATGCTTGCAGATTTCCATTCTTCCCATCCTGATGCAAAATATTTAAATTCTATTGTTTAATTTTCTCCCTGTTCATTGCAGTTCTGTACTTTCCACTCCTAACTGGGGGAATTAAAAAGTGTTGTGTATCTCTACAGCTTCTCAAAACACAGCCACATATTGTATGTTTAAAAAATTTGCTTAAGTAGAACATTATTTTAACTATTGCTGAATCAATTTCCCCTTGTATTTGTGAAGCACATTAAGAAAGAGGTAAAATGCTGTGAGAAGCAAGCACATAAAAAAGAGAATTGAATTAATAATAATAATAAAACAAAAATCATAGAAAAGTCATGTTGGAGCAGATCAGTGATCTGGAGTCTCTGGGAGTCTCTGCAATGCAATGGGATTTCCCAGCAACCTGTCCCAACTCAAGGTGAGCACAAGGTGCTGGGGAATGAAAGAACAAAATAATTCCCTTGTGCTTTCATTTTGAGGATTTTCACGTTGTTCATGTTCCAAGGTTCATATGCCATGCACCTCTGATGATGCAAACATTGACCATTAAAGAAGAAAAAGAGAAGAGAAGAGAAGAGAAGAGAAGAGAAGAGAAGAGAAGAGAAGAGAAGAGAAGAGAAGAGAAGAGAAGAGAAGAGAAGAGAAGAGAAGAGAAGAGAAGAGAAGAGAAGAGAAGAGAAGAGAAGAGAAGAGAAGAGAAGAGAAGAGAAGAAAAGAAAAGAAAAGAAAAGAAAAGAAAAGAAAAGAAAAGAAAAGAAAAGAAAAGAAAAGAAAAGAAAAGAAAAGAAAAGAAAAGAAAAGAAAAGAAAAGAAAAGAAAAGAAAAGAAAAGAAAAGAAAAGAAAAGAAAAGAAAAGAAAAGAAAAGAAAAGAAAAGAAAAGAAAAGAAAAGAAAAGAAAAGAAAAGAAAAGAAAAGAAAAGAAAAGAAAAGAAAAGAAAAGAGAAAAAAGAAAAGAAAATGAAACTTCTGTGATCTGCTTAGAGCAGGCTACAGTCGAAGGAGCTCGTCAAGCCCCAACACATCTGGGCGGGTGAAGGACATAGTGCAAGAATATGGCACTCTCTCTGTGTGGCGAAGTGCAGGTGCCAATGAGAGGACCTGGGAATATAAGTGTCTCTGAGGGTGACAGCAGGTCTGACAGGATCTTTTTTGGAGGGGAGGAGTGATGTGTAGTAACCAGAGTTTCTGTGTGCAGGTGTCAGGCAGTAGTAGAACAGACATCTCTGTGGGGGTGAGTGTTAGTGTTGGGAGTGGAGAGTGGAGGAAGGAGGTTTATGAGGAGAAGATGTTTTCATTCTAGGAGGCAAAATGTTGAGAAAATGAAGGGATGCAAAAGAAGGCAATCAGAATAGCAGGAGCAGGAAATTAGGACAATGAGTTTGGATGGGGGAAAAAGTCCGCAAAAGTGCTGAGAATGGCAAGTACTAACACTAAAGAAATGAAACGGAAGGATAAATCACAAACCAAAAGATGAAGCAGCAAACCAAGGTACCTCTGCAGAGGAGAAAAGGACTGCTGGAATGAGAACAGATTTAAGGATGCATAAACAGGAATAAGAATATTAAGAGCTAGCAGCAGCCTTCAAAAATTCCTCCTGGGATTCTGCAAATGTGGGTCTCAATCTGCACAGAAAATGTCATGTTATCTGGGTCACAAGCCACGTGCCTTTACCCCATTCATCTTTCATGTTTGCATTGTGTAGACACAGTATGTAACAAAAAAAATTTGTCCTTCCCTCATAGTATTTACCATGAAATATCTGTAGCTACTATTCACTGAATTTCACAAGTAAGGGTACCTTCTTCCCCAGGCTATGTATGGTTTGCTTGTCTGTTTAAGGAAGACAAAGTACCTCAGACATGCATCATCTCATAAAGGGTGTCTGGGGTGAAAGGGACAAATTGCCAGGAAATTTTAGATTCTTTTATTATCTGAAGATATTATTTCTGTGTGATGATTTCTCTGTGATGAAGCAAATGGTTTCATTTGTACAAACTATGCCATGCCAGGCAATTTCAGTAGGTACAAAGCAGCTCTTTAGGCTCTTCCTGCCAAACTGCTCAACTGGAGAGCTCATAACACAGCTTCCTCCTGCAAGCAGCACTGGCAGCAGAAAAAAGCATGCAGTTTCTCTTCTGTGCACAGATACTGCCTTCCTCAGCTTCCTTTCTTACCCCAGAGAAACTGCTGGTAAGTACAATACACCATTAAGGCCATATGGATCCACTGCCTGGTCCTTGTACCTACCTGTGGTGGGTGCTTCTCCTTGTGCTGGAGCTGAAGCTGGGGATCCCATGGCACAGGAGCAGGTACCACACATGCAGCTGCCCCAGGCTGATGCTTGGTGTAGTGCAGCAGGGCACAGTCAAATCTCTCCAACAGCTGTTTAGGAAGCACCTTGTAAACAGCATGACTTTAATAATTAAATAACTTCTGCCATTTGCTGGAAAGAGGTTTCATTTCTTCTCTCTCTCTCTCTTTATTTTATTTTATTTTATTTTATTTTATTTTATTTTATTTTATTTTATTTTATTTTATTTTATTTTATTTTATTTTATTTTACTCCAGAAAGTAAGACTCATTTCTCTGTGTTTTGGCGGAGAGGATTTTAAAATCCTCTGTATGTTGCATGTGATATGTTAGGAAGATTAGGCAGCACCATGAAGTTACCTTTCTTTTTTTTGGTTATATAATGAATGGGCTCTGGTTGCTCAGTCCTCAGAAGATTACATCATTTAATTACTCTCTTCTCCTGTATTTCAAAGAGTGAGTGCCACCAGCAAGATGTTGCCCCTTGCTCAGTGCTTCCAAAGGGGTAATATTAGTGCAACAGTACTGGGACAACACAGAGTACTAAAACAACATTATAATAAAATATTTTGCAATTTTACTTCGAAGACTGTCAGGTTTGTATGCAGTGTTCACTTTATGTAAGGTTGCGTGAGTCCTACCAACAGCTTCAAGCATGGAAAAGAAAAAAGTGTTATGTCCAAAGCATTTTATGACTACTTTCCACCTGACCTCAGTCACACTTTCCAGAAAGAGTTATGCATTTATGTAATGCTAAATGTTGGTGCACGTTCAACTGAAATTACTAAATGTACAGATTTTTCCAGCATAGAACAGGGCTATCCTGAGACATCCACCTCATAGGAGAGGCATTTTTTCTGCAAATCACTAGCAAATGTAAATGTTTTTATATTTTTTATTAATTTAATGCAAGATCTAAAGTTTCGGGAGGAATTAGAATAAACTTTTCCTAGGGATTAGCATTTGTAAACATAAAAAGTGTAAATATATAATTATAAAAAAAAAATCTTTATTGGGATATTTTGAAGAACGCTATTTTTTCCTTCACATAAAATCCCTGTAATTTTTTTAATGTCTGATGGAGTGTTCATTGCTGCTAGAAGCTAAATCAGTTGAATTTGGGATTAATTTCTGAAAATGCAAGGCCTACAGTCATTCCTGTCACTTTAAGAATTCACAATGCAGAGAAAGTCCAGTTATGTGACAGTTTTCACTGTAAATATGAAACCTTATAATAAATTTTATGCTACTGTTTGAATTGAAGCACAACTTGCAGCCCTGTCTATGTAATGAACTTCGACCCCTCACTGAGGCAGACACAAACAACGAAACAGCCGATGCCCCAAGAAGCTTGCACTGAAGATACATGTCAACGTAATCACCTTTGTTAGTTAGAAAATGCATTATGTTCTTAAAATTATATTAGACTATAGTAAATGAAATGTATTGTTACAGAGAAAGGGCTAAACAGATGATTCAAAAACTAATAAATGCACAGACACAAATTATAATTGTGCCATGTGACAACACCTACTTCCAGAGCTGTATGAGTACCCTTGTCTAAAGAGTATCCAGCTCACCTTTTTAAAATCAACAATAAATTACAATGTTTTAATTATCCTCCAGTTATCTGTATATACACCTTAGGTATAAAACCCTCCCACATTTTTTTGGCTTATTACACAAAGAAATAAGATGATGGGATTAAAGCACCCCTGGACTGGCGGAGCATTTTTAGGAGAATGATGTGGAAGTTAATTCTGTGGGATGGTAGGGAAGAAATTCTGAAGACAAAGCTTTCACTACACAGGAAAATGTGACCCTGTAGTAGTTCACACTGCTTATCAGGAGTTTGTTGGCATCCCAAACCTTTCCAAGATGTCTGGTAGGTACACTCAGACATGGAAGAATATATAACCACAGAAAGAGGTAGTACTTTCCCCTTTGAAAACAGAATTAGGGGGGGAATTACATTGCTTTCAACAGTCTCCTGCTGATCTCACCTGTGTTGCACATAGACTTGTGTGAATTAGCTGCAGAGGTGCAGGCAGCCCCCTTTGCAGTACAGCAATGGGGAGTATGACTCAGAATCTCCTCCTTTGACAAGTGATTCAGATCAATGAAGGTCAAAGTCTTTAATATTTTTTTAAATCAAATTGATCTTCCTCCACAGCTACTTCATCACTTCATGTAAGCAAGTGTTGCAGCAGGACTAAGAGAATCTCATGCAACTAAAGATGTGTCTGTATGTCTGTATCCTGTGTATTTGCCCTGGCAAGGTACTGAACCTGAGATATTACAACTTGCCGCTTGGCTGGGCTTTTCAGCTCAGGTAGAGGACTTTGGCTCAGGCAACTGTCAGCACCCATGCAAGCAGCACCCGTATGGGTTGCTATGGCCTGGGCTACAAGGCAGGTAATGCTGGTAGAACAACAGGTCGTCCATGGTTAAGACACGTGTGATCAAGTGCACCTGAAATCCGTCTTTTGCCTAAACTTGGCAAGTTGCCCTGCAGCAAGGACTTATGTACCTTATGTACCCAGATTGGAAAGCTTGGCTTCCTCTTGTTCCTTCAGGGCACCCAGCAGGATGCTGGAGTGAAGGGGTCTCAATCTGATACAGTGGTATGCCTCACTTTTTGATCTTCCTACCTGTAATTTCAGAGTCAGTAGAATTATAAGCCTGAAAAAAAAAAAAAAAAAAAAGAGTCATAGAACCATTGAATGATTTGGGTTGGAAGAGACCTTAAAGACCATCTAGTTCCACCCCCCACCCCATCCCTGCCATGGACAGGGACACCTCCCACCAGACCAGGTTGCCTAAAGCCCCATCCAGCCCGACCTTGAGCACTTCCAGGGATTGGGCATCCTCAGCTTCTCTGGGCAACCTCTTCCAGTGTCTTACCACCCTCAGAGTGAAGAATTTCTTCATTACATCTAATCTAAATCTACCCTCTTTCAGTTAAAAGCCATTACCTCTTTTCTTACCACTACATGCCCTTGTAAAAAGTCCCTCTCCAGCCTTCTTGTGGGCCCCCTTTAGGTACTGGAAGGTTGCTATAAAGTTTCCCCGGAGCCTTCCCTTCTCCAGAGAAGAGAAATCCTTGGTAAAGGACTTCCTTTAGAAGTCCTCTTCCAGAGAAGATAGACTTTGGTAAAATAATTTAAGGAAAATTCATATAATTACATATAATCTTTAAGAGAAAAATAAGAGCAACAAACAGCTTTCTTTCTTCTCTGGTAATCTGCAAATCTATCTGTGAACTGTTATCAGCCAAGCTAAATTTTCTAATGCTTGGCAGCCACCCTGATGGACCTTTGTGCCCAGAGGTGGAGCAGTGAAGTCCTGGCAGGAGGACCAGGATATCTTCTCTATCACCTGTGAGAAAGGCTGGATGCTGACCTTGAGCAAACATACTTCTCTCACGCTTGCCTTTCATAGTAAAGCCCTGCCTTAGCGAAATACAGAAATAGATGCCTGTCTCTAAGACAAATCCACGTCACCAGGGAAATTCACGGGACTACACAAAGTATGTTTCATACACAGGGGCCTACATGACATCACATATCTCATGCAAGGACTGCCATATAGCAATGCCATCTATTTCAGATGTTCAGTAATATTAAATTTGATATGTTCTCTCAAGGGTCACATTATGTTTTGGTCTTTAATATTATCAGAGCTAGATAAATTACATTTAGTTTCCCAAATGTGAACAGTGCTTTTAAAACCTATTTGATGCTAATCCTCTTCCTTAACTCCATTCTGCCCTGGTTATCAGCCTCTGACCTCTGTGTCACAGTGCTTTTAAAATGTACAACTGCTGAAATCATTACACTGCAGACTGAAGCATGAATGTGTATCAGCTGTTCTCGTTAGCCTTTAATGCTCAGAGGTCCTCTCTGAAGGGTAAGTTACATCTCCCACAGTGGCTGAGACAGAAAATACAACTGTACAATTATATTGTAAAGCTATTTTAGGCCTGGGGAGAGTGTTCCCTGGTTGGCTATAGGTTGGAGATACTGTAGGAAATATACCAGAAGCAGCTGGAACTGCATTCAGCCTCATGAGGAGCTGAAAACAAAACAAAACCAAAAACCAAAACAAAAGCAAAACTACATGATAATGTTGGGATTTTTGTCAAATTCCATTCCCATCTCTTTACAGATGGAAGCTCTTAGTGTGAATCCCATATTATAGCATGGATTTTCAACTCCCTTGTGCAAAAACAAAAGCCAAGTTGTTCTTGATATAGTCTTGCAATTGAAAAAGCATTAAAAATTATGAGGCTGATGATGCAAAGTTAACTATTAGAGACCAAGGGCAAATGTTCATGAACCGTAAGCAGTCAGGCTCACTTCCACAGGCTTCCATAAGAGAACTGTTTCATATGGAACCTCACATCACACCAAATCAAGTCAATCTGGAGCTCTTTGCTGCCTCGTCATACATTATGAATAAAGGAGAGATAAAGACTGAGACAGTGAAAAAGGAGACAAAGAAAACAGAGACAGTGCTAGGAAAAAGGAGTGTTTCCTGAGACCTGCCACTTGCCACAAGTCAAGTGCCCATTCTGGTCAAATATTCCATTCTCAGACCCACCACTGTCTGAACTCCAGTAGGTAAACTGAAGGTGCAGCACACTTGAAAGACCTTAGAAGTGCAGGAAAGAGAGGGAACAGCAAAGAAAGCAATTCACAGGAAATGTTCAGCTACCTCTGAAGAGGGAGCGCTGTCTGTCCGTAGGCCACTGTGCCTTGCACACTACTAACAATGTCTGCCTGCCTGCAGGGCTGTCTGCACAGCTAAGCACAGGCAGTTGCAAGGTGGTTCTGCCCGTGCTCTGAGCTGGCAGATAACCCCAAGAGGTAATAGGTAGGAGATGAACAAGTTCCCTGCAGACTGGAGGAATGGATTTACAAGCAAGGTGCTATTGGAATGCCAGAATGAGCTGAGAAACAAACACAGTTTCCTTGTGAAACTGTCCAGATCCTCAAGTGGCTGCAAAATCTGCTTCTGGGATTCATAAAGTAAACGTTACAAACACAAACATTTACCAGACGTGATTAATTTTCTTCACTTGCACAATAATCTCGGAAGCTTTAACTGTGTCTTTAATATTGGCTAAAAGATCACAGGAGCTGAATGATTGTGTCAGCAATGTAGCTTAAGCTGTGAGTTTTCTTCCAGACTTGTCAAGCATGGTGGCTGTTTCCTGCCACTCTGAGGAAATACCTTCATGAGAAAGTATTAGGGTGGAAAGGAAAGAGGAAGGAAAAAAGTTTCAACAACTTTGCTTTATAGATGATTCTCAAAATAGCAGAATTTGATTAGTAAATATAACACAGAAACCTGAAAAAAGCTACCACAAAAAGTTCAGAGAGATCAGATGGATATCTTATAAAAATGTATACTTCCATCTCTTTAACACCTCCAGGAAAGAATGGGTAGCTGATTCCTGATCCATGTCTAAAATTTTCCAGACCTACAACTGTTTAGGTATCAGTTCTTACTTCTGTGAGTAATTTCACACAACTAAATATACACAGACATTTCCGGAAATGAGCATACATACATCATCTTCCATTGTACTGTATGCTTTAACCAAGTTTTGCTAGCAGAATAATATTCATTTTTACAGTCTAACACAGAAGCATGACAGCAGGTTTCCATCATCAGTGTGCCTCAGGCTTTCTTACAGAACTGAAAAGAACAGTCTTCTCAGCAAAACTCTCCTTTGCTTGGTTCTGCTCATTTTTAAAAAACAAGAAGAAGCAAAGCAATTTTTCATTCAAAGTACAGTGCCTCACGCTGCCTTGTTTTTCAGATGATATTTCCGCTGGGTCATTGTTGCCTGTGCTTCAGTACACCTCGGTGAATTTTCATAGCACTAATGCTTTACAGAAAGTATGCAGCAAAATGAAGAGCAGCTATTCTGTTTCTGGATGACCTCAAATGTTACGAAAAGACAGTTTTTATTTCAATGTCTTCTCAGCCTGGATCTCTCTACTGTGAACTAAAATATAACTGGGCACAATTAGGCAGTATTTAATAGAGAAAGCTTTTGTGGCTTACCCACAGAAAGCACAAAGGGGGCAGTGGTGATTAGAAAATTATAGTAGAGTAGAAGAGGATTTTTTGTTGTTTCAAGTGCATGTCCGTGCATGTCTCCAGAATTTATAGAATTTATATAATAAACATTCAAAATTTTAATTTAAAGATATTCTTTCTGTTTTTTTTTTTTTTTATTTTTTCTCTCTCCCTCAATTTTAAAGATAACCAGTGCTTTCAAAATCACAGACTTAGCAAAAGCACGGTGAAAAAAAGCAATGTCAAAACAGGATTGAGACTGCTTTCATACTTAAAGTTAGGACTATATTTAAAAATATGGAATAACTGGAGTGTAAGCTTATTCAGCATTATTTTCTTAGCGCAAGCATTCTATAAATAGGACTTTTAAGTACGTCTTTTGAAATATAATTTTCTATCAGGTACATATAAGAAGGATATAGTCTGTTCAAAATTAAAAGCATTAATTTGAATATTAAAATTGTAAAGAATTAGGATAATGAAATGGCTCATTAAGATTTAATCTTTTATGCAACAGGAAAAGGCCTTTTCCGTCCAATATATAGTCATTCAGCTGACATTTACAACGGCTCCAAGCTGAGACAGACAGAGCTGGACTACTCTCATATCACAGAACAACACGAGTAGTGTAATAAACACAATTTTAACTGCAGAAAAAGTTAAACGAAGCATGACAATAAGGTTATATGAAAGAAATAGTCATTACTTGAGTAAATAATTGCAAAGAGCAGGAAGGATGATGAAAAAGATTACAGTTGCAAAATGGGACTGACATTGCATGCTGTGAGGGGTAAAAGAAATGCACAAAATGTACAAACTATATCTGGGGATGTCTTCTGTATGAGTTCTGCTCTGTAAAATTTGAGAGGATACTGTGGGGAGGGCAAAAGTACACTGAGGCCTGATAGAAAATTGTAACTTGTTACCAACTGCTGACAGAAATACATAAGAACAGAAAGACCTTCAACATTTTGTCTCTGCTAGACAGAATATTGAGAATTAGTCTAACCAAAGAAAACACTATTTTCTGGAAAAATATTGTGTAATTCATTTTTTTTTACACATGAGACATCCTAGCTATAGGTCTGGCTAAGAAATCCCTGAGCTAAATCCACCCTCACAACTTCAGAAATAAACTGCAGGCACTAACAAAATAGTTTTGCTCAAAGGCAGAACTTGCTTCGTTGACTTGAGGTCAGGGTTGTCAGGGCTTTGTTGAAGTCAACAGGATTGCATAAAACATAAATGAGAAAAGATGCAGAATGTAAGGTTCAGGGAAAGGGGGTTCATTTTAAATTATAATTTTGTTTTGATACTTGGATAGATATTGATACTTGCAGGTAATGGTTTGGAGTTTGGTTTAGTTTGGGTGTATTTTTTCCACCCCAGAAAGTACTTCCAAGCACCTGCCATGGGTTCTTGCAAAGAACATGGCTGTCAGACACCTATTCTCACTGAGTGTTGTCTGAGTATGGCACATAAGGAAACAGCAGAAGAATCCTGACCTGAACTTCACTTTGGTTTTCTCTTCCTAGCAGATACCTTGAAAAACAATTTCTTTTTTCTGGCAATGTCCATAGGCTTTCTTCCTGCATGGAGAGATGGGCTGTGCCTCACTTTCCAATGAGCTTCAGTTTGCTTTTGGGACTACAGGTGAGATTAAGTCACCTGGTCTGGCTAGTTAAGGCACACAGATATCCTATATTCCTTCAGTTCTGTGTGCAATTCAGAAACAAAACAAAACAAAAATCCACCACCAACAGAAAAACAACCAAACCAAATACTTTACATATATGTACAGGCAGAATGCAAGCAAGGTGCTAGCCCATGCAGCTGCAGAATGCAAGGCAGACTCTACCACCACCTTTCACTGTTGAGTCAGAAGCCAGTTCCAGCTGAGCGACTAGAAGTGCACATTACGTCTTTGTTGGGGAAGTGTACAGATACCTGATGCTATGTTAACTCCAAATAAGTGGGACAAGATTAAACCATCAGGTTCTTCTGTAAGTGTCTTATTCTTACTCTTATTCAGATTAGCTTTTTGTTTGAATTTTGAATTAATTTTTGAATGAATATTTGAAATAATTTTTTGTTTGAATTCACTCGTAAACATAAATTAGAACTTTACTAGAAAAAAATTAAATGATGGAAATATCTAAATAAAACCAGCATTGTTTTGTCAGACTGATATGACTCATGCTCTAAATCTCTTTTGCTAAATTATGGCTAAATTATAATCGTAAATCTTAAATGGGATATTGTTATCACAATAGAAAACCAGGTTTCTTATGCTACCTCTTGTTGTCAAGAAACTAGATTGTTTTGGGAAATAAGAAAGAAAGATAAATGCCTGATATTAAACTAAAAGATAAACCAGAATGTCATGCCTAACCGTCATTTCTGCCTGGTTATTCATAATACCTTAGTTTATCTCTAGAACTTCAAATAGGCAACAGCTGACCTATAAACATTTTCATCAGAAATGTGATTAACTTTGTTTAAGAGTGAGTTGGCCTTAACCTCCATGTTTTCTTTGCCAGATCCATATAGTTCAGAATTTTCTTCTACCAGGCCTAAGAAGTCCTCTACTCTCCTCAGCCAACCACTCCAATTGCCCTTAATCCCAGTTTTTACCTATGTGGACACAGTGCTTACCTCAGGAAAGGCTGCACTTATCTCAGCTACCACCTATCCCTGGAGACACAGAAAATCCTTAATCACATAACCTTTTAATTGCAAAGCTCTTTAGCTGCCTAAGTCTCTCTTTCTGCTCAGAAATGTTTCAGCCTTGATGGTTTGGGGCAGTTCAGCAACTATTTCAAGCTTAAGCTTTAACAGGATTCACAAGGTAGCTTTTCTACTTGTCTTCCTTCCAGGCTCCACCTAGCAGATGCCTTCTTACCAGGTGCAACAGACAGAGCTCTACACAGATCACGGTTTTGCTTCTCTTCTATCTAGTATCTTAATGGCTAGAGCACTCACCTATGACAATTAGAATTCAATTACTTTCTAACTTGCTGAAAGAGACTGCTTGAGATGCTAGGCAGCAAGGTACTCTAGCATGAGGACATTCATGCTTCTTCCTGGAGCAGCTGTCAAATTTATATGGAAAACTTATGGCAGAGGCAGAGAAATAGTAAGTGTGATCATGACTGTGGAAGCTTATAACAGAAAAGACTGGGGCCTAGAGTCTTTTTCACTGAAGAATTTCCTGGTTTATGCTAAATATGCAGTAGAACAGGAACTAGACCCCACCATTATTGACCATGCTGGTTTAAAAAGGAAACATGTATCCTTTATCATTACTTAACTTTCTTGAACGAAGAGAGTTGGTGGTCATGCTTCAGGAACATGCTCACAGTTGTGAATACTCAACAGACAGAACTGGTCCCATGCCAAAGTCCCAGCAGTCAGTCTATAAGACTCCTTTTCTTCCTTAGCCTCTCTGCTACAGGCAAACAGCATGGCTCCCCTCATGGAGGGATGTCTTTTGCAGACCTCACTCCTGAGCACCTAAGGCCATATCAATAACTTTC
The DNA here is from genome assembly GCF_040182565.1 of Anser cygnoides. Taxonomy (NCBI): domain Eukaryota; kingdom Metazoa; phylum Chordata; class Aves; order Anseriformes; family Anatidae; genus Anser; species Anser cygnoides. Next base: position 73,428,547 of record NC_089912.1, read on the forward strand.
AGACAGATACACTCATGTTGTTACCACCTACGTTAACGTAGTTCTGTTGAAGAACAGTTTACAGAGATGCCATAATCGCTGCATGCATGTGGGACCAGTTAACTTTGTCACAGCATCACCCAGATCCAGTGGCATTGCTTCTAGACCTTAGCCACTAAAGCCATGCCACTTATGAGATCAGGAAATTGTTGCACTGGATTTCATTGCACTGCAAGTAGACATGTCCTAACTTGCACTATATGTTTCATAACAAGCCAAAGAACCCCACTTGGACTTTGTAAATTCCATTAAATACCTGGCAGCAAGGTGTTGTAAAAAACTAGATACTGATTGACATGCAGCAACAGAAGAAACTTAGATGTCTGGAATTTTTATGACCATCCCCTCAGAACCTATGATGCCTCATTCCTGAAAGAGGCAGTGAGCGGGGCATACTTCTATGTGCAATGCTACAGTTCTCTGTGCTTACATAAACACCCTAACTGTGGTGTTTAATGTGAACTAAAATTTCCAGTAGTTTCAGTAACTATGACAGGTGTTTTACAGTTCTTGTTTGCACACTTAATTGTTCATCTCTAGTAGGAGGACATTAGCCTCTAGGTATTGGTAGTGGCCAGGCTCGTTGGTAACTACTTTAGCTGTCCCATCTAGACGGCTGCTACATGTAACCCAAAACTTCCTGTAGTCGATGCCTACTTTGTCCTGCCAAGTCCAGCTCTTAGATATCGATCGAGCTAATGAATGACTTTTCAAAGCTGAACTCAGACACTTGAGAGCTAAGGGAAGGTCTGGAAAGCAGAATGATGAGTAAAGCCTTAAAGGCTTGATAAGACATAGAGTTTATCTTAAAGGAACTTCCGCATTCTTTTTTCCTAATTGCTATGCTGTTGGTCTGCTTACAGACGATAAGGTATTAACGCTGCCAAGAGCCTTACACAATTCCAATGGAATTCAGATTGCGAGTGGTAAAGCAAATCATTTGCAATCACACTGCATGATGTAGTGTATATGCAGATGTCATCTTCCAACACAAAGTACAGTCGGAAAAGTCATAATGTTATTATTTGAAGAAAAGTTTCTAAACTGTCTCATATCTTCTGTGAAATGGGGTTTAAACAGCACCTTTGAGCTTAAACTAACACTTCTAAGTGCAAACAAGAAAGTCTACACACAGAACAAATCTCAGCTGTGCAGCCACAGTTTTTGGGACAAAGGCAGCACAAATTTCAGCAGCTCTGTTCAACAGCTTTGGTGAAAATTATGTAACAAATTTGGAAAAGTTGCCTTTGAAAATAACTGAGAGTGAGGACTACTGTTTGGATGAATTCTAAATCAATTACAAAAGCAAATTTTTATGTGGAAAAATAAAACTACATTTTCAATAATGATGAGAAATCAATGCAGCATATGCAACTGTTTTCAGAAAATTGTAAATGGCTATTTACAGCTGAAAACCAGTTCTTAATTAGCAGCATTATAACCATCTCATTATAAATTATCTCTATACTATTGATAATTTAGAATCCTGCAATAGGTAGTCAGCTCTAACTCAGAATAACTTAATCCTTTAGTGTGACTTTAATACTTTTGCAAATCATAAATATTTCACAGTGTGAAAGCAGGATGATGCTTATATGGTTTTGCAGTTAAAATATGCTCCTGTGATCTGTGACAACCATTTCAACAGAACACCCCTCTCTAGTATTACTACAGTCCCACAATGAATAAACATCTGCAATAAAGTCTATCACAGTAGCATGCAGCACTGTAATATCCTTAGACTGAAGAACAGCTTGTCCAGATAAGATCCTCTGGAAGATGTTCTATATCAATTAAAGCTCAACAAAGCCACATAACAGCATGGGAGTAGCACGGGAATAACATGGGAATAGGTTGGTGGTTCTGACTTTGAGCTTATAAAACATAACCCTGAAAAAAAGGACTGTCCTGACATGCCCTGACATGATCTGAGCACAACTATGAGCATCACAACACAGAGATAGGAAAATGGCAAGTTGAAGAATTTCTTTTTTATTTCTTTTTTTAATTTTTATTTTTAAATTTTTTTTTTTCTTCCAGGAAGAATCAGACCGTTTGTCTTCCTGGCTTTGCTAAAATTTTCTTTGTAAATTGGGGTATGATAAAACCTTCTTTGATTTATCCACAAAGGAAAAAAGCATCCAGAAAAACCTTCCTAACCAAAAGTATAAGTCATTCTATTTCTTGTTTCAAGCATGTCCAACTGCAGATCCTGAAGATGCTTAAGGATTACAAAGCAGAGAACAAACACACTTAGTGCTTTCTTCTGCCCTGTGCACAAACACTGCCTCTGTGTTGTGGCGAGCACTTCTTATTTTTACACCAGCCTCGTATGGTTGTGTGAGGCTGAAGTGGAGTTCTGGCACAGATCTGCCAGTTCCTATTACAGTCGTTTTCCTCTCTGACAAAGGAAGATCTGTGGTATGCGTCCCTGTGAGAGCTCTGTGATACTCAGCTGTCCCACTGGCAGAAAGCAGCTGCATCACTACTGAGCATTTGGTCTGATGAGTCTGCTCTGCTTTCTGCATGAATAAAATCAAACGTGGCAGGGCTGAGATTAATGTCCCTTAGCTGCTATTCCTTTCATATTGGAGGCTAAATGTTACAGTGGTGACAAACCCTTGTTCCTCTCTTCAGAAGGACCAATTTAAGGCCTTAGTCACTCTCATTCTCCTCTGTGTACAAGTTTCTATCATCAGTGTGGATAAGAAATGACATAATGATAATGATGATAAGTCTCAGTCCTCAGCATGACAAGAGCTTGATAAAGGCTATGTCATATAGCAATGCTCTTAGAAACATTATTTTATTGTACCCAACACTTTAGTTGCTTTTGAACTATGTACCTACTGCACAGAAACTGATAGATTTTTATGAGCACATGCCAGTGATGTATAGGGACAACTTTCTTTTAGTACTGCTATTTTTACTGTAAATGCTATTAGAACAAACAAAGAAAGAAAACCTCATTGTATCCCATCCCAAAGCTACACCTGGTGCAGTAGCCATAAATGCAGCTAGGGCTCTGCAAATCCCAAACCACAACACAATATGCTAACATACAGCAATTCTCTATAAGCAAAGCTTGATGTTTTTGGATTTAGCTTGTTTTTCTTTTGGGTAGCAAGTTCAGTGAAACACATATTTGGGGAGGTACTGAAACTTTAAAACATTTCAGATCAAATTTGGTTAATAATTTCAGATGAAATGTTAAAACATATTTTCAAAATGAGTTATACATCTCTAATTGAAACCAAACAAATGTAACTAAACTAACTTGTTTAAAAGCAGTAATAATAATAATAATAATAATTCACTAATAGTTAATTTAGGTTGTCCACCTGTCTACAGTAACTGGATCAAAATGTCACCATTCAAATATTTCTGTTAATAATGGAGGTAAATCTAGTGAACAATAGCTAGCTTCTATGAGAAACAGAAATATGCATACACAGTACTTCGTGGTACAAGACCAAAAGTAAAATTTTAAGGTCTAGTTTCACTTCTCTCTTTTTGGTATATTTTTCAGGGTAGGCTCCTACAACTTCATAAAAACAAATTTCCTAAAAATTCATAGAATTTTTTTTATTTTTTTATTTTTAGTGATACTTGATCAGTTTGACTTCCCTAAATTATAGAATGGCTTGGGTTGGAAGGGACCTTAAAGATTATCTAATTCCAACCCTGCTGCCACAGGCAGGGATACCACCCACTAGATCAGGTTGGCCAAAGCCCCATCCAGCCTGGCCTTGAACACTTCCAGGGATAGGGCATCCACAGCTTCTCTGGGCAGCCTGTGCCAATGCCTCACCACCCTCACAATAAAAAATATCTTCCTAATGTCTCATCTAAACCTATCCTCTTTTAGTTTAAGACCACTCCCCTTGTCCTATCATTATCTACACAAGTAAAGAGTCCCACTCCATCCTTTTTATAAGAGCCCTTTAAATACTGAAAGGCCTCAACGAGGTCTCCCTGGAGCCTTCTCTTCTCCAGGCTGAACATCTCCAGCTCTCTCAGCCTTTCTTTGTAGGAGAAGTGCTCCAGCTATCTGATCATCTTTGTTGCCCTCCTCTGGACTCACTCTACCAGGTCCACATCCTTCTTGTGCTGGGGTCCCCAGACCTGGATGCAGCACTCCAAGTGGGGCCTCACAAGAAAGATTGAAGAGGGAAATGCCTCATCAGTTCAATACAGACATGCCTCTGGCAAACCATCTCACTTCCAAAGAACAAAGGGTGATCTTCTTTATCCATCTACGTGTTCTGATGTATACCCATGCACCCAATACAGACTTCACTGTACAGAAGCATATATCAAGGAAGACAGCGGGCATTCTAAGGCAGGAAGGTGTGTTTTGGGGTAACACCTCTTCCTGACTGCAAAGAGGTGAGCAATCTGGGAACTTTGTCTAGAAAACAATTTTAGCCAATTCAAATAAACGTTGCCTCAAGGCTGTTATAACTTCTGCCAGGAACTGATTCATACATGGTAGGTTCCTGAATCTGGATGATGGAATTGTGATGAAAAGGGTGAAGCTTCAGTGTTTTTCACAAAACAAGAATTTTTTCCAGGCTCGACCTTCACTCAAGGTCAAGTTCTTTTGCAAAAGTGCCTCAAGCCATTGAAAAGCTATACGTGTAACTTCTCCATAGCATTGGACAGATATCCTTGGACAGGACTTTTTTTTTTTTTTTTAATGAGGAAGGTTTTTTTTTTTTTTTTTTGAAATGAAAGACATCATGGAAATATGTACAGAATTACAGGTAAAAGCTAAAACAAGAAGATAACACACCATCTTAGTAGCACTGAAAACAAGTTTCAGAACTTCAAATTTTTTCACAAAATGGAAATTTATATAGGTCTAGCTATGCTTCCATAAAATAAATATTACCAAGATTTACCGTTATCATTTCTGGAGTCTTTCCATTGATAACATTAAGAAAACATGTACTTTATGTGGTAGCTTTTCCAAAATAAAGCTAAAGACACATTTTATCAAATTAAAGAATGCAGCACTTTCACGTCTGCTTTTGTCTGCCAGCATAATAATACTACTACTCATACCAAGCTGGCCTTTTTCCCTAGAACAAAACATATTAATTAAAAAATGCAAAGACAGGCTTATAAGATTAAAAGATGTATAAATTCTTAAGGACAGAATTGAATTCCTAATTTATATTTAAATTCCTCAGATCTCCAAGAATTATCTGTATAAGAATACGTGCATATATAGCTACAAGCAGGTGAATACTTGAGTGACAGAGATATGGTAAACATCTAGAATTTAATAAATCAATCACTTAGTTTTTATGATACAAATCATTATCTAGAAGAGTCTCAAAGCGTGTACTAACACAAATGATAATTATTTAAAGAAACTTATGTTCTGTCTAAATAATTTTGTGTTGCTTCATCTGTAAAAATATTCTTACTCTTGATGCCAAGGAAACAGAATAAACAGAATAAAGCTTGTAAATAGAATACAATACTCATGTCTTTCGTCATCATGAGGGCAATGATTCATTAGAAACACAAATTAATTTTTGACTCATAGAAAACCAATATGCTTTGCTTTTAATGTTGTAAATTACATGACCCCAAAGCAATAATCATATTTTGCATTTTGATAGAGCTTCTCATCCTGATTTTTTTTTTTTTAATTGTAGGGTGTGTAATTAGTTGGTAGTTATCTAGCTATGTGCATATTGAAATTGTAAGGTCTATGAGGGAAGAACCTTCTTATCCTTTCTAATAACTGCCACAGTGGGATTCTTTCTCATTATGAGAACATTTTAAGTCATCCCCAGCATTCAAGCACTTCAAAACAATTAACCAAGATAAGTCATTATTATATCTGTATTGCTTTTAAGGGAACTCAAGCCTGAAATCAAGAAATCAATTTTCTGAAGATTTCAAGCATTTATTCTGCTTGAAGAGACTCGGTTCAGAGCATGTTCATATATGGATCTGTTCAGGCAGATTCAGCACATGCACATGCCAAACAATGTTCTGCGTTCCACGGGGTAAGTTTGTGGAAGTAACCATTCTGTAAACATCCTATTTCCACAGCCCAGTGGGATTGCCACAAGCATGCTTGGGCAAGTATTGGCTGGTACTAAAGCAAATATCAGGTAGCAAGGTGAACATAAGCTGCCAGTCACAGCAATTTCTGAACGTCTTTTAGACCTCTTGCACACTACAAGAGCAGCAGCTGCTGAGTAGAAAGATGCTAGAGGAACAAGCTGATGGCCTCTCTATGGACTTTGTCAGCTTTCCATGAAATGCTTCATCACCTACCTTACCCGAATTTTGTAGATTCCAGAAACGCAGTGTGGTGGTTTTACTTTGCTGGGCAGCTATACTCCACCACAACTGCTAAGAAATTGCAGGCAATATCATAAAGAATACAAAACAAGAAAGTTGCTTAAACCATCAATGTGCAGGGCAGATGTATTGACACAGAACCCGTTGTTGCTCTGCTTACCAAGAAAACAAATACCTAGACCTGGCATACACAGCCTGCTGGAAGTAATGACTGACTGCACAACCCAGCCAAGGTGTTGCATCTGAAAAAAAAATTATGCATACATACATGTACCTTCAGTGCCCTGGTGTACACCTGTCATTTAGAAAAGAGATACAGGGGACCTTGTTCAGCCATTTTTCAGGGTCTGGGAAAGCAAAAGTGCAATCAAACCTCTGCTGATGACTAATAGAAAGAGTGGCTGGCAGAGCATAGGCACAGGTGTATAGGATATCTTAATTGTTCGTAAGTACTACCATTACTGATCTCTAAAATTTAGGTCACCCAAAGAGTTGCAGCAGTCTCAACATATTTGTGTTACCATTCCTTTACTCATCTTCCATAGCTAAGATTAGACTCCTGTACTAAAACACCTGAAGATCTGATATTCAAAGTGTAGAGTCCATAAATTAAGATGTATAAAATCTTTTCTTCCCCAGGGAATATTTCCTGAAAAATATTATATGGGTTTTTTTTGGTTTTTTTTTTTCATTTTCTGGGTTTGCAGAAATGGTTCTTTGTTTCTAGGCAGAACAAGTTGTTGCCTCAAAGTTGAATTCCCAGCAACAAAATTATTTGGTGGAACCTCTCTGTGTTATCCTGCTTGATTCCATTGGAAACACAATATCTACAAATGCTGAAAATTAGGTTTGCTCTTGACACATTATGTATATTTTCTGTTCTCCTGTATTTGAAGAGTACAAAGCAAGAGGATGTTTGTCATTACAACACTGTGATGTTTCAAAATAGTGGTATAATACATATTATACCACATATATACAACTTATTAATAGTTTTGATTAAAATTTTCCATTTTTTTTTTTTAAGAGCTGCAATTATCAAAAATGAATTGTCAAAATATTGCTGAATGTTAACATGGAAAGGGAAATATTTGCACTAGATTTTCTCTGTCATGCAACGGAACTGAATATTTAAAGTAATGATGACAAAAGGTCATTTCCATTTAATGCAGCTGGAATTCTACATGTTTGAAACTAATATTTAAAATGCATACTGCATAACACAGGAAATTACTGCTTCCCCTTTAAAACAAAACTACGGTAACGGCTTCAGCAATGGACATTTTGCATTTACTCTTGCTTACATACATGTGTCATAAAAAGTCTGAACAACCAATACATAGATTTAGTTCAAAATATAAAGTAACATACAGCTTTTCAACATGTAGGGCATGAACTCTGATTGTTCTATCATTTTTAATCAGTGTCTGATTTTTTCTCTTTACAGCTTAGGTAGACTCTTGGGACTAATAACATGATTTGCAAAACTCCCACTAGATTTCAATGAATCTAAGAATATTAATTGCCAATCTGTGCATTGCCCTTATAGAAATATAAATATATATATATATGTTACATATATGTTTAAATCTATCCCTATGTCATTGCTATGATCATCTGGATCTCATCCCATCAGGATTTCTCAATCCACCAGTTGGCAATCACATCTTTGACAGGAATAATATCATAGGCAATGCAGCCACTGGAAATTTACTGATTGTTGTAAAATTACACAGCTGCTCAGTGGTGTAGACACCACTGTGGTGTGTAGCCCTGTAGACAGTCCAGAGCACCCCTGAGGTGGTGTAAGATAGGTCACCCTTGGTGAAAGTGAAGATGAGACACCTTGTACAGAGCCACGGAAGAAAAACTGTCATGAGGGTTTGAGAACTGGACTAACTGACATTATCCTAGACAAAAGAATAGAAGCAAGGTCAGTGAATTCACCATGCTGTTTGTTAGCAGAGGCAAGGAGTGATGTTGGGGTCTTCTGTCATTTTTTTCTTGTAGAAAATTCACACGAGCTAAGAAAGGGAAACGGGTCCTATGGTACTATTGCTATTTACAGTCAGAGGTGACTGCACACATAATGCCCCGACAGCAGTGTTTCTAAGGAAAAACAAACAAACAAACAAAAAAAAAACAAACAAAAAACCAAAACAACAGTATGTTTCTGGCCATATAAGACAGCTGTAATGCTATGAGTCTGCATCAGACAAAGCAATTTTACAAACTGTTGTAAGTAGACATATTTATCTTTTGCAATCTTACAATAACAACACTGTAAAACAAAAGGGCTCTTTTTCCTTCCACCTATGGAAGCTGAAGGACACCTGGTAATATGGCCAGAGATTAAATACTGGTTTACATGCCCCATTTCCCTGTTTCTGTTTAGCTAGGGAACAGTGTTGCATTTTCTTTAGCATTGCTGTGGGGAAATAAAAGATGTTTGTGATGCTAGGACATTATGTGCCAGTTATTCAGAGTCTATAAATGGCAATGTTCATGCAAGTGTGTTTTGAAAGTTACAGGCTATGGATGCTGCAGAAATGATGCAGCCATCTAGCTAAACTGTGAAAACAGACTGATCACAGCAGCAGCAGAATAAGCATTTTTGAAATGCTCTCAATTTATATTTTGACCATGGACTGACAGCTCTGCAATGATCACTGAAAGTGAGTGTAGTTTCCAAACATTTACGGAACAAATATCTTGAGCTAACACATACTAACTGCTATCAGACACTGCTGTGGAATTTTTAAAACTAAATTGTCCCTAGTTTCTCATTTGATAATAGTGTCTTTGTTGCCCTAGACAAAGCATCTTATGATGCCAGCTTGCATATATTTACCTCATGAGGTAGCACTTCCTATATTGTCTCTTTCACCCCTGTGTGTGTTAATGCACAGCATGTATAGCACTCACAACACAATTACTATGATAAAGAACTTCCCAAACTTTTGGCAGGGAGCTACAGGAACAGGAATATAGGGCTCAAGAAAATAGCTCTAAACTCTGTGCAGAAAGGAGATACTTTAAAGAGGTGTCTGAAAACCAGCTTATCATTTTCCAGGTAAGAAGGAAAGAAAGTGTGAGTATCAGATGTTTGTGGGTGAAAATGATATCTTTTATATAGCTGCAATCTGTTGCGCCAAGGCAGCAAGGTAATTAAATGTGTAAATGACATCATGTCTACCTCAGCACATTTTCACTCCAAAAATTGCAGACAAAATCAGGAGGAAGCTTTTCAAAACTGAGCTGACAGTCTTAAGTAAAAATATGAGTAAACAAATCTGGCCCATTTTTTTACATAGTAAGTAACCATCTTGATCTTTCTTCCTAAGCTGCTCTAATAAATAATCAATACCTATGTAAATTTGGCAAATCACACTGCAAGATAAGAGCTTTCCCAAAGCAACTGACCTTTCCAGATAGCCAGTCAACTAGAAAATGAGGAGCTATGCAGCTACTCCACTTCTGCACAGTTAATGTGATTTTCATACACAAGTCCATATTAGAAAATAACACAAAACACTGAAGCACCTTACCAATAGAAATTTGAACCTGAGTAGTTACATATCAGTTCTCAGTTTTACAGTTGTACAGCAAACTTTCTGATTTTTATATTGGGCTTTATTAAAATTGTCAGCAAATTTGGGCTGGGTTTTAGGTCCTTTTTTTTTTTATTGTTTTGTTTGGTGTTTTGCTAGACAGCACCAACTCTTTAAGACATATATATACATAACAAACACACACATGTATATGTTTTATCCTTTGCACAATATTTAGAGAATAAAAACAACCACAAAATGCTTAGTTGTACTTTTTTTTTTTTTTATTGACACAGCCATCCTGTTCCTATGACTAGTTTCCTCTAAGGAAAATGTGACGCGTTGGATGATTTCCCATTTTCTAAAGCGGAAGTATACAGGCCAACCAACATTTGACTTCTCTGCTAGTATTTAGTCACTGAAGAACACCTGCAGCCTAGCTTGTTCTGCTGCCCAAGGTCTGTAACTATCAAAATACATTGTTCAACAAGGGAAAAAATTGACACTATACCACCTGGGAATAAGATAATTTCTAATTTATATGAAGCATCACAAAAGAGACACACAGTGCAGACTCATTCAAAAGAAAGATAAGCATAACCACCCTAATTCTTCCTAACCCAGGATAATGGAAAGGGTGGAAAAATTAGGGGACTCTTTATTCCACTTTCATTACAATCACAGTAACTGTAATGTTACTGCTGCAACCTCTGTGAGATAAGCAGGATGGAATGGAATCTCCCTCCCTCTCTGTATTTCACCACTTGGTTGTGTAGTGTTACGTGCTAAAGCAACGTATCTAGCTAGCTTTCTCATATCTTTCACATGAGATGGCTTTCATATGATCAAATTGCAAATAAACACAGGGAACAGACCTAGTTACCTAGGAATTCCCAGAATACCTTCACAAACAATTCCAGACCACAGAGGAAGAAACATTCCCAAGCTTTCTGGCAGATGTAGGGTCATGGAGATACCTGTAATATAAAACAGTACATGTTGATATTATGCATTTCATTGCAGCTGACCACATTGCACAATCAGAATGTGCCTGGACCATATATGTATATTACTTCATCTCAGTTTCATATATGTTGAGATCACGTTTATTTTTCATGGATTATCAGTTTCATAATATCTAACACCAGCCATTGATGGGTTTTCTGCCGTACTTTATAAATGTCAGACAGGCAACCTCAGTGAGGTTGTTTTTTTTTTTCCTTCTTATGCTATAAATTTATTTCATCACTGTTAGATTTTTGTTACAGTCTGAACCATATATACAATGCAGCACGTAATTTTAGAATACCAGCATCTGAACAAAATTCTCAGAAAATCACTTTTCCCGTTCAAATATCAAGCATGATCAGAATTAGACTAAAACAAGAGGAGGCAAAAGATAACCAATGTCTCCAAAGAGTCCAAAATGTTTTTTTAAGTGCTGAAAGTTTAGAGTACATCCTAATCATGGGGAAGTTTGGTTAAGAGCAAAACAATTGTTTTTGTATATTCCTGTTCAAATTGTTTTCCTTTCTCATTTTACCATCTTAATACACTGATCTGTTGTACAAATACCCCTTCTGCTATTTCTCTACATGTATACCAAACTATGCATTACTTCTTTTTAGGATCTGTGTTGAAGGCATATTACCACTCTCAAATATGGGAAAGGAGTAATGGGAAGGTCTCCTCAAAGAGATGTTGCATCAGAGAAAAGAATGCACACTTTTAGAAGACGCTTGAGACAAAATCGTGACTTTGCAAGAAAACTGGTGACGTTTTCACTGTTAGACAACAGAGAAAGAGTGGAAAATTATCAGGGTGGTATCATTTGCATGGGTTGCTGCTCATCAGTCATCTGCTGTACAGAGGCTTATTAGGGAAAGATCTGGCTGTGGATGGAAAAAAAATGTTACTTGACCCAAGGGCCTATTTTTCAAGGAAAGGTTCACAGTAAATTTAGTCTTTCAGAATGCTAATCTGGCAGAAAATAACTTAGTAAATACAGATTGGTAAAGTCTGTCCTTATTCCTCCTTCTCTGCTGTCATGTCTCTGCATGACTATAAGGAACTCTATAACCTCTTGGTGCCTCAAGTTACCTGCTTTGAAAAGGAAGCTTAAGGATGTTGGCCTTACAACAGTGAGTTTCATTGCAAGTAACTTTACTTTCAGAAAGGCTTCTTGTCTTCTTGTTCTTATTGAAGAGGATTGCCCAGGCTCTTTCTACAGGTGAAAAAAAAAAAAAAAAAGAGAGAGAGAGAGAGAGAGAGAGAGAACCAAGGATTTACAAAGGGTGTTACATCCTATGCAAAGGCAGGTATCAAGTACAAGAGGGCTGTTTCTCTTCAAAGGCCTTGCCTGCAGTGTGTGACTATAGAGATGGACTAGATGACCAGTTAAAGCAGACCTAAAATAGATTATATTTGTCAGGAAATAAGATTGAGATTTATCACTTAAATACTACATGTTCCTATGTAATATCTGTATGCCAGTACTTCTTCCATACATGGGTCTTTATGGTAACAATAGGCCATGTATATAAATACATAAATGTCCTTGTGTCTTAAATCTTGAATCTTGACAGCAGTGAGGGATTCAAATAAATCTCATGATGAACTCTGTTTTAGTCCTGCCCTGAGCAGTATTAGTTTGCTTTTACTCATTGTCTGTGATCTCATTTGATTTAGGAGCCTGCTTGTTATAACCACTATGTTCTGTCTCAGAAACAGCTCTTCTGCTTGCCCCTACAACTGCATTGCACTTCATGCCATGTACTTTCAGGAGTTCAGGGTAAGGCAAGGGCACAACATTTGTTGTTAAATCCCCACCACCTGGATTGTGGAACCACCTAGAAAAATGGGCAGTGAGACTGGCAAGAATGAAACCAACTATTCTGCCCACACATATTCAAAAGATACAAAATGGTGTTAAAAACATGGTCCTGAAGTCTTTGCTTGAATGATGAATTCAATAGAAATTTTGTTTAAATAAGATGGCAGGTACAGTTTTTTTAGGGTGTAAATTTATTTTTATAAGCTCCAAGATATAAATATTATATATATATATATATATATACACATATATACCCATACACAGGTTTTGTTGAGTAGAGAGAGGTCATCAGGACTAGGAGTGGGAATTAACCACATAACTCCATCTGACTCATTACAAAGCCCCTTTCTACTTTTAAAACCTCCCCCATCATAAACATTTTTCTAAGTTTGGTAGAGCTGTTGCAAAGGGTACATTTTGCTAGTGACAGCTGTTTTACATTTTCCTTTAACTGGCAGGTTAAAAACAAACAAACAAACAAACAAACAAATGGAATGCAATGAGCAATATGGAGTGCAGGCAGCCAGGAGGAAAGCAGCATCCTCGAGATGTCTTGCAAGTGAAGGGAGAGAAAATGTGCCAGCTGTTCCAGAGAAACCTGTAGTCCCTAATGTTGCTCTTGTACACTTAGTCCTTCTAAATGATACTCAGTTTACAGCAAACGAAATCTTTAATTTTTATGTTAATATATTCCTTCAATAACCATAGCCATGGTTTTATTTGTGTAGACAGATATAGGTATTTGTTGGTTTCACTGAAATATAACAGACTATTTATTCTGCAATATGTAACTTTCCTAAATTTTTTAGGGTATTATATGAAGCTGCAGAAGACTGACCTTTAAATACGTAATATCAAATATTTGTTCAGTAATTGCATTGCCACAGGCTTTGTATGGCCTGTATAGCAAAGCTGTAGAGCCCACACTGTTAAAAAGGACAGTGTTCTAAGAGGTGACTCCTTTACAAAGTTTTCTGCAATATATACAGGGCTGGGCACATTTTTTCTAAATTATAGTGATTTTGCAGTTCTATTGACTCTGATAGAGGATATTTCAGGATTTTTTGCAAGGCTAAATTCATATTTCTTTGAGTGAAAGGTAAGAACTTCACACCATTACAATAAGATTGGTTTTAGTATCCTTACAGCTCATTTTGCACTGTTTATGGTGCATTACGCTGCATTGTGCAGGTCTACCTATATCTGTTCCGTGCATCTATAAATTTCAATATTCCACACTTCAGTTGGGTAAATGTGGGCAAGTTTTCAACAGGGAAAGAGTACTATATCTGCAACTCGCACATGCTAGATTTCAAATCTTTCACTTTGACGTGTGACTTTGTCAGAGCTTTTAAAATAAATTTGCTGAAATGAAGTAGGACTCATTTATAAGGAGAAAGCTAAACCTTTCTTGCTAATTTTCTCCCCTCTGTCACAAAAATGGAAAGGAAATAGTTGTTCCAAAGTGGTTATCCAGCATGAAAAAATCTGCAAAGGAAACGTGTACTTAAAGATATGCAAGCCGCTCACGCCACCTTAAACCGAGAAACAAAGTTCAGCAGAAAAGGGCTCCAAGTAAATGCATTCTGCACTACTTGCTGTATTGTCCTTTTATGTCTATCCACTTTTAGCTAATAACTAAATAACCTTAAAATACCCTTTATAATACAATCTGAGATTATGTGTGGAACTTGTATTTGTATCAGCCACATGCTGTGAATATTACATCTTCAAGAAGGTAATCAGCATCCTCTTGACTTTCTTAGAAAGACTACTTTCTTGGTCTTCCTAACGTGTTGCTAGAGCAAAAGCAGAACATTTGCTGTGGTTGTGAACTGACATTTGGTTCATACCTACGGTAACGAGGATTTGTCAGTTCTAGTTCATCACATTAAATCTATTAGTATTCCTTATCCCTTGGACAGGCTTCCTATTTAATTATCAAATCCAAGACATTTTTGCTTCAGTAAACTCCAGTTTACTTCACTAAACTGGACAGGAGAAAAAAGTAATGAAAAAAAAAAAAAGAGAGAGAGAGAAAGAGAAAAAAAGAATGGAAAGAAAGAGAGAGAGAGAAAGAGAGAGAGAGAGAAAGAGAGAATGAGAAACAGAGAGAAAGAGAAAGACAGAAAGAAAGAGAAACAAAGAAAGAAGAGAAAGAGAAAAAGAAAGAGAGAAAAAGAAAGAAAGAGAAAGAAAGAAAAAGAGAGAAACAAAGAGAGAAAGAGAGAGAGAAAAAGAGAGAGAGAAAACGAAAGAGAAAGAGAGAAAGAAAGAAAGAGAGAAAGAGAGAAAGAGGGAGAGAAAGAGAGAGAAAGAGAGAGAGAGAGACAAAGAAAGAAAGAAAGAAAGAAAGAAAGAAAGAAAGAGAGAAAGAAAGAAAATTGGCAAGGTTCTACCTAAGCACTTTAAGTTCTGTGTTGCTAGGGAAACTCTAGACACTTAAAAAAGGAAACAAACAATTTAAATGATACACTGCTCCAATTTAAACCCCTATGCAATTTTTACAGATTTCATGCAGTTGTACTCTGAAGGGACTGAAACAAGCACACTTAATGACAACTGGCTAAAAAATTCCATATCCTTCAGGTGACTTCCCAGTAACAGTTCTAATTGCACGACACAGAAATGTATAATATACTTTCCAATATCTGTTGCCCTGTAGCCATTGTCTTACGCTTTCATTTCTTGCAGCTGACTGTGAGGAGGAAATGATGACACTCCGCACAACAGTTTTATGGTAACAAAGAAATCTGGTGGAACTAAATATTATCCTCTCTGGAACAACTGCCACGTCTGCATTGCCATTGCCACCATCTTCACATAGCATCTTTGTAAGGGACAAGTTTAAATAAGTCCTAACACGTCTGAAAGTCTAATCCATTTGAACAACAAGCAAATTGTTCTTTATTTTGCACACTAATCTGCCAGATTTCATAAAAGTTCTTGCAGTGTAATGCAGGAAATGCTTAAGTGATTCTCAGAAAAGATGGGAAAATTTTCAAGAATTTCCTTTAGAGATTTTCAAATATTTTGTCATATGGTAACTCACAAAAGAATATTTGGAGTCTTTGCATTATTATTATTATTTTTTTTTTCAAAATCTGAAATCTCACTGAATGAAAAAAAAAAGTGAGGGAAGGGTGGCATTGCCAAGGTATCCAGACCATTCCTTAAAATCAAGAGGAAATCTCTGATGAAGAAAATATAAGTTCACTCTTTTCTTCCTTAAATATTTCTGTTGCAAAATACAAGAGTGGCAGGAACCAGGGTGACATACACAGAAAGCACAGTAAAAAAGGGGATGAAATGATAATAAGCATGCAAAATAAATACAGTGCATGTGACAGGAAGACGGAGCAGGTGATTCAGAGTTTCCTTATGGCCACTAGGAATAGATAGAAATATGTATGTATACGTACGAACTTACTGACTTAACCAAAAAACCAGAATGCAAAATAAATAAATAAATAAAGTTTATTTTTTTCCTCTTACTTGAGCTTTCAACAGCAGAGGTATATGATTGCTGTGACTGCATGACACTCTCTATCATTTATGCATCCCTTTCAATGCCCATAAAAATGAAGATATCATTTTACAATTGTATTTCATAACTACTCTCAGACCTAACTGGTCTCCCAAAACACTTCAAATAAAAGAATGAGCAAGAAATAAAGCAGAAAGGGACAACTTTCAGTGTCTGAATTTTTAAAATATTGGTTTTGATTTTTTTTTTTCTAACATGGCTGCACACATTAGCATTTAAGAATCTGAAAAAGAAAGAAGGGGATAATTTCCAGTAATAGAAAAAGAAAAGCAGAAAGAAGTGGATTTTTTTGTTTGTTTGTTTGTTTGTTTTTTCTTTTAAGAATCTGAATGTAGTTAGAAAAAGTTTTTGTTGTTGTTGTTGTTTTTTTTTTTAGAAAAATAACAAATATAAAATTAAACTGCTTACTCAGTGGAGCCAATCCTAGAGAAATTACAGTTTAAGAAAAAGAGGAATATAGATAGAATTTCCTCTGCTTTTAAGTTCCTGGATTAAGAACTGCTTCCTTCTGAAGTTTAGAAGTGCACTATTCTCCCCTGTATCAAACATTTATAAACAGATCTTAAAGGTACATTAAACTGCTTTTTCATTTCTAATGTCCCAGAGTTATTATTTAGCTGTGCAAAAGCACTGGGATTCCTCACCTTCTTACTAAAGAATAAGAGGGAACTTGCAAGCAAGACAGATTTCCAGTGAAGGCCTGGATGCAATCTATTTATGTAGATCTTGTTAATTATCTGTAATGCTTCTTGTATGCCATCCTCTGAAACAGGGAATAAAACTATGTGCGAGCACATCCAGAAATACAGTCCTTTGTTGGATTGGATGAGTGGTGGCTAACTGGAAGACCTAAGCTATAGGAGCACAGCAGAAGAAGGAGTTCTGCTCAGAGCCAAAATGTTGCAGGTAATGAAAGAAATTTCACAAGATAAAAGATTCCAAAAAAAATTTTTTTGAGAAAATCTCAAAGATTTAGGGTTAGTTTCAGTGTTGTTTAACAAATGACATTTTTTACACAAATGCAGCATTCATGAAACTAAATTTGTTCTCCCTCCGGCTGCAGGCCCTACTCCAATCCAAAGAGCACAGCAGAATGAAGGTGATGCCACTTCCTCTCTGAGCTGAGGCTGGCAGTGTAGTGTAATGCTCATGTTCCCTTCAGCTGTGTGCTTCTCAGAGTCTTTGCCAGGGATATTGTAAAACCACACCATCCTGTCCCAGTGCGATATACCCCTGCAACATCTCCCCCATTAGGACACTAACTTAATACAAGGTTGGTGTGATCTGGTTACGGACTTCAATCAATTTAATGTATTTTAACACAAAAATCCTGTCAGATTGCACTCAGTGATAGCAGCTTCAGCTGGAGCATCTGGCTGCCAGGATCTGGATGAGAAAGAGGAAACGCTGTGTTTCTTAAACAGGATAAGGATAACCAATTACAAACTAGCAAATAATGCTTTGTTGTCTTTAGGAGATGCAGAGGTAAATCATATATCTACTATAATTATCACTAAATTTGCTGAAGGGAAAGAAAGTTCCACCCTGGCACACACAAGAGTCTCCCATCTGCTAACTTTGACATTTTGCTGTTCCTAGCTAAGTGTCCTGCTTGTGCAACCCCACCAAGTTTCCCCTACGTCACACTTGCAGCCTGTTTCCTGGTCACTTTGGCCTCTGCAGGAACTTGGCAAACCTCTTCTCCATGTGGACGCTCATGTGTCATAACAAATTGTCCCCTCCCATCCATCCGCCCGCCCACCCACCCATCTAATAAATGTGCAGAAGTGACCTAGGATTTCCTTCACAGGCAACAGACAGCAAAGATGTGGAATCTGCCAGCAATCTCTGCATTGCAGTGACCTACAGACTTTCCTCTACAATTACAATGGAACAACTCTCTCACACACATTGTTGGATGTCCAGCATAACAATAGCTCACAAATGTCATCTTCCCCAGTCAATATCCCTTCACAACATGGATCTCGATCATATAGATACAATTGTTACTTATCAAACCAATGCTAGGGAGTCCCAAATAACCAACATACTCTCACTTTCCCTCCAATATCTAAAAAACATCCCAGTCTATAGATGGGGATGGACAGATGACAACAAATTATCCTTCCTTCATCTCTCTCCAGGCTCCAGAGTGCACATTTGAAGCAATAATGCCCTGATTTCAGCAGATATTTAGCTTAAGGAGATTTCATCATTCATACTTATGCAGAAAAGAGGTCTTTTCAAATCAAATTTAATTTGATTTTCTCAGGTCATCCATATCTGAGTAACGCACCCTGATATAGATGTCTACAGCATGGATAGGCAAGATTCCAGTGTCTCATGAACCTCACAGAAATGGCCAAACAAATACTATACAAGTGCTTAAACAAAGAGCCAGGATACACAAATTAAATGCATGTGACTCTTGATTCCACTCTTAAAGGTGACGGTAGCCACTGGTGCACAGTAGTAATACATCTCACCCACTGCCTGCACTGGAATATGGAGTGGCACAGTGTGTGAAGTTTGAAGATAAAGGGGTGAGTGCAAGCACAGAACTCAGAAGTGTGAGAGGCACAGGGGAAAAGAGGATAAATAAGAATTAAAGATGGAAGTGTTCAAAAATATTCAAAAAATTATTCAACAGCTAAACTATACCAGTCTTATCACTGATGAAAAGGTACTATTGGGACAAGAAATACATATATTAACCCCGGGGTATAATTTGCTGTCATTGACGGGTCAAAAGCTCAAAAGATGATTTTTTCAAAAATTTTAAGCATATTTCAGGCTAGAGAGAAAGAGTATAAAAGATAATCTATATGCATGGTGCATTACTGCCCTGCAATTTTCCAATCTGATTTATAAAGCAGCTTCCTTGAGGAACAGGTGGGAATCTGCTCTTCCAGAAAGCACACAAAAGGAGCCTCTGGAATCAAGAAGGAAATATTACTCTAGCAGACATTTTAGTAATTAGGAACTGAACTGCAGATGTTAACCTAATCTGCCTGCTCTGAGCTAGCTTCACATCAGTCCAGGATTCCCTGTGTAGAGCTGCCTAGTTAAGAAAATATGGAGAGTCTCAAGGGGGCCAGCACATAGCCTTGCTTTAGTTCTTAAAATATGCAGCCTACTGCAACGTATGTCTTAGTGCTCTTGGTTATTTCAGTGAGTAGAAGGGATCCTTGGAGGAGAGCCATAGGACAAATATATCCCACCAAAGACTGGTTGCTATTGACCCATTAGGGCCCAAGAAGATGATGTTAGAAAGGGTAAGACAGTGAAAAAAAAAAAAAAAAGTTTAGAGAAGTTGTGTTGGTTGTCAGTTTTAGGAAAGCATGCAAAGGCCATATGATATGCTTAAAAGCAATTCTCTGCTGAGAAAAGAAGGAGAAAGAAGATAGAGATTGCTAAGAAACAGGGATAATAAGAAAATGTCTTGCTTTTGCTGTTGGTTGACAACAAGGAGTAAGTGGATTTATTTATATCCAGACTATGGCAGAAGGGTCTATTCAGACCCTTCACTTTCCAAACAGTCATAGATACAACATTGTTCTCTATTACCTTTTGCTTTTTGGTGGTATTTTTTAGAATTTGAAAAGACATGTCAGAATTCAAATTTCAGTTACTTCAATTACCTTTTTCAGCATGTTATAATCTCATGCTCTTACCATTACAGTTCCTCTTCTCATCAGAGGCAGTAGACAGGATATCTCATTCGACTTCAGCCTTGCTTTCCACATAGATAATACCAGAGCTCAGATTTAGTGACCTTCCCAGTGTGTGCTACAAGTTTTCTCTTATATTTTCCTCATTATGGTGTTTTAAGAGCAGTTGAAACCTCAGTTATTAAACACTTCTATTCTGTGATATCATTTCTTCAAACCCACTATCAAAAAAGCTAGCTTCTACTAATAGCTGGATCATCTAATCTACCATTCCACAAATGCAGCTTTCCTCAGAAGTTCAAGTTAAATGCTTCAGTCAGCCAGACTGTTGGGCTTCCAGAATGGCTCTACTAACTTCTGCTACGTCTCTATAGTCCTGCAGCAGCCCACGAGGAGGGTCTCATCCCACCTGAAATACCAAGACACGTCGCTTCTCACCTTGTTGATCTCATTTATCCATGACCATTGCCTCTTAGATCTGAGGCCTTAGAAGTAGTTCTAACTTATTTTCACTTGAGGTCTTAAAACAAGGGAGCAGTACTGCTCTGCATGACAGGAGCACAGGACAAGGAGAGGAACAGGGAAACCCTGGGGGCCTAGTATTGAACAGAATCACAGGAGGAGGAAGAAATGCTATTCTTTCACTGAGAATAGCGTGCCAGTTAGCAGGCCAAGGGCATCGGTGGAGTCTGTTACGTGTTTCTGGGAAGCCTGAAAGAGAAAAGCCTCCATACTCATATTGTAGATGTATTATCAGACAGATTTTTTTTCTGGGAGGAAGGATCTCTATCTCTCTTCCACCACTTTGATTACAATGCCAACAAATGCTTAATTAAATGCAATGTTTTGACCCTGGGGTGTTCTCTAAGATGCAAACATTCACATATTAAACTGAAGAACAGTTACATGGTTGCTGGGCTAACATTTTGTTGGAATTACAATGCCAAGTCCTGCTTTTCATGGTGAAACATGTCAGTGTGCTATATACTTGGCACAAAGCTAGCTCTTTATAAAGCTTTTATTTTTATTATTATTATTATTCATTTTATTATTATTTTTTTTAAGATCAGTGTTTGAAAAAAGAGCCAAGATAAATGTAAGTTTCTTTGCTGGCAGCTGTACAAGATTTTAGATGTGAGTTTTCAATTGATTTCTGCCAGGAACATCTGCCTTGAACTCACTTCAGTCTTACTAAGGCTGTCACCCTTCCGAAAGGAATTCCTGTTTCCCTTCCTTTCACACACACATGCACTGCTTATCGGGGCATCTAGAGGAACAACCAGATCTGTGTGATTAAAAAAAAAAAAAAAAAAAGAGAAGGCCTGTCACTCATCATATCCCTTGGATTCAACAGAAAGGAAATTCATTTTAGTGAGCATTGAAACCAAACAATAGGAACTCCGCAGCTGGTTTCAGGGGTCTGATGTCAACAACACTAAACACATTTTTATCTCATTTGAGATTTATTGAAAAAGCAGAGTGCTTGATAAACAGTGGCTGACATAAACCAAAACAGATTAGCTCAGCAAGTAAAGTGGGATGAGAGGAGAATTGTGCCATACATACTTTGGAATTTATCAGGCAAACCCATTTATTATAAAATATAAACTATTTGAAAAATAATTTCTGCCAACAGTTATACATAGAGTTAGATTTCTTTCTCTTGTATAAGATTTTTAAGTTTAATTATTGACAAAACTGAGAGATCCCATTTTTGAGATTCATTGCATCTAAAGCTATTAAATTTAAAAGCATTTTCACCAAAGATTATTCGTTTGCTCATTTAGCAAACTGATATTCTTTCATACTAAGAGCATTCAAAAGGAAGAAAACAACAACTGTTCTTTGAAGCTTTCAGAAATCACATAGTCAAGGATTAGTTATAAAATATTTGTGCTTGCTTTGTAATAGGCAGTGTGATCCAACTGCTTTTTATATTCTCTACATGGGATCTTCCTGTTTTCTTTAGCTCCCACAGTACTCTTTCTTATCTTCTATAAGAAATCCAGATGGCTAAGATTTAGGACAGCCCATACTTGGTGACTAATGCATTAATGCAGAGGATGTTACGTTGTCTGAAGAACAAGCAAAGAGTAAACAATTAAAAGATTATTTACGCTTCTGTAAAAAGAAAGAAAGAAAGAAAGAAAGAAAGAAAGAAAGAAAGAAAGAAAGAAAGAAAGAAAGAAAGAAAGAAAGAAAGAAAGAAAGAAAGAAAGAAAGAAAGAAAGAAAGAAAGAAAGAAAGAAAGAAAGAAAGAAAGAAAGAAAGAAAGAAAGAAAGAAAGAAAGAAAGAAAGAAAGAAAGAAAGAAAGAAAAAGAAAGAAAGAAAGAAAAAGAAAAAGAAAAAGAAAGAAAGAAAGGAAGAAAGGAAGAAAGAAAGGAAGGAAGGAAGGAAGGAAGGAAGGAAGGAAGGAAGGAAGGAAGGAAGGAAGGAAGGAAGGAAGGAAGGAAGGAAGGAAGGAAGGAAAACTTCTGAAAACGTCTTTCACAGCATCCAAATCCCACCCTCCTATTCACAACCTTCTATAACTTCCTGAGGATCTTTCAATACTTCCCAGTATTTTTTAACAGCAAAGTGTTTCAGGGCTACAAAATATAAGAAAAAAGAAAAAAAAACACAAAACAAACAAACAAAAAATATTAAAACCCTTCAACACAAAGGATTTTCACAAAAACATGCTGTACTAGATAGGTCATCTAGACATGAGCATGGTCAGCCATTAATCACACTCAGCCCAGACATTGGGCAGTACATGTGACCACCTTGTCATTCTGGAGGAGCCCTTATACATGGAGATGAGTTTGTTTGCCCTACCAACTCCAGCCAAAATGCCTGGAGTCAAGGCAGAGACGCAGCTGTGCACATGGAAGACTGACAGGGATCGAAAGATTTGTGAATTGCTTGGGCTAACTCTTCCCATGGAAGACGGTGGAAGGGGGAGGGCGGAGAAACTTGCTGCCTGTACAGGATCAAAGCAGCAAAGCAAACACAGACTAATGAGCTAAATGAAGTTTATCATCTTATGCTACATCTGTTTTAATGAACTGTGATGAACAATGTTTCAGAACACCGAGATTTGACCGTGCGTATTGACTGTTAAAACAGTCTCTGGCATGGTTTTAACTTAAATGAAATAACATTCTCTGAAATGTAAATATATGGGTTTTTTTTTTTTTTGTTTGTTTGTTTGTTTGTTTTTGCATCTGCAGTGTATATGTCTAAGAGAAAATCCATTCATACAAAGATGACTAAGATCTCAGGAAAAAATTTCTTGTGGGAGATGAAGAATGGCAGAGGAATAAGGATTATAGGTATCATACTCATATATAACTATGGCTACAATAAAGGGATGTTTATATACTTTTCAAAGTAAAAATATAATATTAGGATTTACAGATCAAGTCAGCTTGCAAATTTATACTCCACTACATGGTCTAAAGTTGGTGAGTGTTGCCAATAAGCAGCACTGAAAATTGATTAAAAGATTGATGCTGTGTTGGAAAGAGTGGGGACTAGCACAAACAACAAAGAGAAAGAAGAAGAATTATGGCAATTAATATGCCATCTGATGCCTTCCCCTCTGGGAAATCAACATTAAAAGACTTTATGCATGATTTTTCTGAAACTGTCTTTCTTTGTAATTAGCTTTTATGTGGTACCCACTTTAAAGCAGTGTACACCTCAGCCTGTCTGTAGGCTTCCTTCCTTCCTTCCTCCAGTACTAGTCCCTACTCAAAGATGTCAGCAGTCAGTTAGGATATCCACAGAGTGCAATATGTCTGAGAAACACTAGCCACCACTCTGCCCTATAGCCAATTACTAGAACTCTGCTCTTGATTGGACTAGCAAAAATTAGTTGAGTGTACATGTTACCTGTAAAATTAACATAAATAGAAGCATTGTTTCCTGTCATTGACACAGCTAAGACCTTTTAACCGTTGCACAATTATCCCCAAACCCATGACAATATGAACTACAATGATCCCGAGTGTAAATGAGTAACCAAGCAGTTTTTGAAAGGCAAAGGATAAGCACATTTATGGATGGACTGCACGCTACAAATCTAGATACGCTATCATACAAATAGCAAACATTCTTCAGCTGCTACCTCATGAGATCAGTTTTACTGCTGAAGATGCAGGCAGGCTACCTAGGGACTCTCTGAGCATGACAGTGCATACTGTCACATCTAGCATATTACCATTACAAGGCAAAAAAGGGAGGGCTGTGTTCCAGCAAGAAGTATTTTGGATGACAGAAGAGGTCCGTGAACACAGTTTGCCACTGTTTACCTCTGCACGGTGCTTGCCACGTTTATGTTTCAGAGCTCACCGTCTCAAAGGTCCAAATTCTTCAGTGTAACTGTAACTGCTCTGCAAAACAAAGCAGCCTTCATCTGGTTTATTGAGCTTCTCAAGAATTTGCCTTATGTAAGGCGAAACTCAGGTAATCAACAGTCATGAAAGCAATGCCTATATTATTTGAACATTTCACGTTGACAGAAGGGATGCATCTGAGCCACACGGGACACAGTCAAAGCAACTTTATCATTTCTTGCAGCTTTCTTCAGGCTGCTCTAAAAGTGTGCTGGAGTCTTAGACTTGCACAGGTGAGATCAAGGAGGAAGCGTTATGAGAGTGAGTCCCTGGCACCCTTTTACAAAAGCACAGCTTAGACATATCATGGAAGGGTTAAGCTCTGACTGCACCACCCAGATCATTCCAGCAGGATTTCCACCCATAACTACCTTAAGCAAATACTTTTTTCACTTCCAAATGTTTTTACTAGATTTGAGCAACAACTAAAGAACAATACTGCAAAGTTAAAATAGAAATAGAAATCCCACACGCTCTGCTGCTGGTAGAGATTTCGCATTCATTAGTCAGATTTCTATCCTGTTTGACTCTGTTATTACTATTTTCTTTCATTCTTTTTCCAGCACTGCCTATAGTTATGCCTGATGACAGTTATTGTTTCCATTGTTGCTTTTCTAGTGCAGTGCCCAGAATGGCATGTTGCTTTGCTATATGTAATAAAATATTAACCAAAAAAAAAAAAAAGTGCTGAAAGTATCTGCCCACTAAAATAACAACAACATTCCCCTGGTATATGAACAACACTGAAAATCTTCCATCCAGGACTTCCAAAGATGTTCCTGCATCTGCAGAATCATCTCATTAACAGCTCTATACATTCCTTTCTTTGATCATTACAGAAGATGAGAAGGAAAAATGAGAACTACTATGACTATCCTGAAAAAGATAATTCTGTGTTAGATGGCAGAAGTTATTTAACACAGAAGACAAATGGTCTTCCACCATATTGAACAGCAACTGAAGTCAACGACTAGTCAGCAGTGGACTCTCCTAGGATTCAAGAACAAGGTAGCTGAGGTCCCTCAGCTCTGTGGTGATGGCCATGTCACCTTCCCATCCTCTCTATCTGACATGCAATGTGGGGCAAGTATGCGCTCCTCTGCAGTAGTGCAATTGGATGTTACAATTACTGAAAAGAATGTCAGTGCCACACCAAGAATAGAGCTTCTTTATTTAGCTACAACCCTGACCATCTTTTCCTTGTGGTATCTACAAAACAATTTCTACTGCTAGAGCATGAAAATGTTTGTGGCTCCAGAAGCATCAGGAGAGCAAGGTGAAAGGGTGAATAAGCACATCTGCACTAAGTTGCCATTCCTCATGCTCACAATCTTCCAGGTCTGGTGGGGCCTTCTCCTGACCACCCACCTCCTCCCTGTTGTCCCCCCAGATGGGTGTGCATAAACAAGCCAAATTTCTAGTCCGTCACAGTATGACCGGATCTTCCAGTGAAGGGTATTTTCACCATCATACATTAAACATCAGACTTAAGTGCTTCCACTGACAGTCAGGGTTGTCTATATAGACAACAAAAGGCGTTAATGAATCATTTATAGGAAGATTTTAAATGTGACCTTTCACCCTTCAGTAGCCATTCAGGGAGTCCAAAGCTATCTGCCTAAATTCAGGTGGTGTGAGTGTCTTTAAATGAGATGTTATAATTTTTATGATTGAAATACAATCCCAAAGCTAGATAATTTAGTGGGACTACTGGGGAAATTGTCTTCTAAAGCTGGTTTGAACAGTTTGAATGTATGTTTTTTTGCCAGATGATCTCATGTAAACCCTCATTGTAAACCCTCTTTTTAAAACTCATATTACATCCATTGACAGATTTCCAGACTTAGGCTGTGTGCCTTAATATTTAAACAATTATATTGATATGTTTGGAGAAAAGTGTTTGAAATGAGACAAAGGATTAACCTCTAATTGTTTTCTGCCAGAATCTATTTAAGTTTTTTAGTTCTTGCTCAGAAGAGAGAAGATGAAATTGATAAGAAGGGTCTGGTGCACAAATATTCATTCACACTTTTCTATTTCTAATACACACAGGATAAAGAATCAATCTTTTAGTTCCTGATTTTGCAAGCTTTCTGCTACTTATCATGTTAGCTCCCATTGTATTTCCATTAGGAAGCCTATCAATATTTCCACAGGAACTTACATTGGCTTTTTGCAAACTGGAGCAATAAGTATGCCACAGCATGCAGGAATCTTTGAATCCAAACCTCCACTAGTGACAGACATTAATATCTTATAATAAATACTGATGATATTATTGGGAGATTATCTGAATTGATAGGTCTTACGGAGAAGATTATGGACAAAAAATATAAGGACCGTTGATAAGCACTCAGAATCTCAATAGACAATAATCAGAAGTTGTAGTGGCAGGGAGCCAAAGGGTTATACATAAATATAGAAAGAGTCAGACATTCAAATAAACACATATATAGTTAAATTAAAAGAGTGTTATAATTCTTCTGATTCAAAGCAAGGACAATGTCAAATGATACCTTTTTTGCTTCCCTGTAGCCCATATAGAATGTCTGCTCAGATTTACTTCCAAGTAGACTAAAGTCTTCCAGATTTTCTGTCTTCCAAGCAGAACATTGCATTTTCCAAATACTTGAAAGTTCTTCCTTGGAAACTTCTGTTTTGCCAAAATGGCGTCTATCAGTAGAATATAATGGGAAATTTCCATCAATGCCTCTCAGCATTTGAAATAAAATAGCTCAAAAGTGCACCTAGGTAGCAGTGACACCAGCTATGTATGAAACTGTTCCCTTTGGCTTCTGTTGAGTCAATGCTTGCTGACTGCTTTCAAGAACCTTTCTGCCCCCAGGCTCACCTGTCAGGGAAAAAGTTAACTTTTCTGCTGCCATACCAAATGAAAGGGAAGGACATCACCCTGTCCAACGCTGGCTCCAGTGGCAACTAGGGATAGGGAGATGAGTTAACTTGTTCAGTTCTTATTTACCTCTCCCCTTTCCTGAATAGCCCAAACTGTTAAATTGTAATGTATTTTATATTCTCAACTCAATATCCAAATATTTTGTTTGTTTTCAGTCACAAGCAAGATCTTTAATGGTGATAAGCTGTTTTATCAGCTCAATTTCTGCTCAATTATCTGTCAAAAGAGAAAATCAAGTTTCAAGAATTATTGGTGATAGAATAATGTGCCACCTTATAAATCCATAATGTGCCAGAAACTGGACAGGCAAGCAATTCTGTCATGCAGGGAATAATAATAATAATAATAATAATAATAATAATAATAATAATAATAATAATACAAACAAAACAAAAAACAAAGACAACTAGAAAAGCTCTAGCAGCTTCTGATTGGGAATGATTAGGGAGACTAAACTCTTCAGCTTGGAAAAGAGATGGTGGGTGTGGGAAGGGATGTCAAAGGGAAAATGTGACAGAAGTCTATAAAACTATGAGAGAAAGGAGAAGAGGAATGGACTGTGATTGTTCCTTAACTTCTCCAGTACAAAACATGTGTGTATCGCATTAAGTAAGAAGTGGTAGGTTCATAATAAATAAGAGATGCTTTAGTAACACACTTAAACAATGGAGCCTCATGGTATAGGACCTTGTAGGTATCAAATGCTTGCGTGGGTTCAGAAAGAACTTGGATAAGTTAAAGGAAGGAAAATGATGTCAAGGTGGCCTTCACACATGGGAACAATGCTCCTGTTGTATCCTGGGAATCCTTGGTCACAGACTGCTTGAGCCTGGAAGACTCTCCTCAGTAAGAGTCATTAAGCATTTTGCCTGTTACACTTTGCTTGGTACCAGACAGCAGCCACTTGCAGAGACAAGATAGGAGAACAGATTGACCTTCATACATGTCCTGTCATGTTGTATGTACAACATTCATTTTTCTTCCAGACTGGTACAAAAGAATAGCTGGTGCTAAAAAGTAACAGAACAAAAAATGTACTTGGGTACCTTCTCTCAAATCTTTCACCACAGGTACTATGACTACAAACAGAGATGACACCTACAAAACGTACTGGCATGCATTCCAAATCTTCCACAGGGAAGCCTCTAGTTCACTGATGCTTACCATTATACTCACGAGCACCATATAAGTGAATACTTATCGAGTACATTTTTGTTGGTATTCAGCTCCCAGTCCTGCAGCCCCTCAACATTCAGCTGTTCCTTTAGGAACAACCATGAACAAAATACAATGGGCTGTCTCGAAAAGGGAAAAGGTTGTCTGTCCAGAAAGTCCTCTACCATCTTTCACATTACAATGTTTTCTACACATTACTTAACAACAAACAATCCAGAAAGTGAACTTTGTTCTGTATTATCACACTAGAGTTCTTCCATCTGCAGCCAAAGCAAGCGTTAGTATCACAAAGGCTGACTACATATTGATTTTGCAAGAGACTACACATCACTTCAGAGAGCACCAATGACAGCTTTGGCTATCAACACACCTCACTTTCCAACAAAGTTGGCAATCAAACCTTATTCACATTTCAGCTGAAGGTTTTCTATGTTTCTGACCATTTCTGATTAACCAGTTAATCTCCGGATGCCACATATCTGAGATAAAGAGGTCACTTTAACACAACTGCTTTTTTTTTCTTTCACAAGAAAATTGCTGAGTCACTTGTGCCCCTCTGAGAGAAAAAAAAAAATTGGAACCCATATTTATGTTTTAGCAATGACACTTCTTATTACATAGCTGATGGAGGAAAGCAATTTTCTTCCCCACACTTATTTGCCTACAACTGAAAAACATTAAATGTTCAGGCTGTAGTAATTATCATATTCATTAAAAGAATCCCCCTTAACTTGGCCATGCTGGGATTTTCTGTGCTGTGTTGTCTCCAGTAACTATCCTTGTTGACATGAATTGCAAACATTTCACTGAACAAGACACAAACACACACCATTCTTGGTCTGGGGCTGTATCCATCTTTCTGCTCTGCATTTGCATACTTCCTACAAGGACTTGGATGGCAGTCCATGACAGAATTTAAATCTATTTATTATTGCGATAAAGGATAAACACAGCTCACCAGCCTAAGCAGCAGAAATAAAATAAATAAATAAATAAATAAAATCAGTAGTTTTGACTACAAAACCAGCTTCTTCCACAATAATACAGGTAATTTAGGTAATAGTTTTTGATTCTTGCTCTTTCATATTTAATGTGTGCCTGCTTTCCCTAGCTGTACAGACTAGGCATCAGAACAGCAAAAGGATAACATAATTTTAGGAATCTGAGTGCCTCAGAAAATTTAATGTTGCCAGACATCCCTCGGTGCTTGGTCAGGTTATAGATTATTAAACTGTCCTTAGAATTTCCCCGACCTGAGTTAATTGTGGCTAAAGTTTATCTCTCATTTCCTGCCCTGTCCCCCTCATAAACCCTAGCTCCTGGTTATACTGTCCAGCACTGAAGTCAAGCCTGAGTGTGTTACAGCTTGGGAATTCTGGGGAAGCTGCTGCCCCATCCTTGAAGCTGGCAGTTTCCCATGTCTTCCCCTCTCAAATCTTGCATGAATTGATCGAATCTCAATGTTGTTTGTCAAAATGCTGGGAGCCTCGCAGAGGCAGCTTTACTAGCCAAGACCAGATCCTTTTTAGTGAGGTAAAAAACAGTAGAAGATTACAGACTATCGTAACCAAAATGCTTTAGTTGCACTCTGTTTTCTTCACCAGAAAATGTGTCTATTAGTCTGTCACTTTCCCATTTCTCTTTTGTGATGGTAAAAGTGTTGTGATTTAACCCAGCAGGCAGCTAAGCATCACACACCGTTCACTCTCTCTTCCTGCACTGGGTTGGGGGAGACAATCAGAAAAAAAAAAAAAAAAAGAAAAAAAAAAGTAAAACTCATAGTTTGAGATAAAGGCAATTTAATAGAATAGAAAAGGAAGGGAAAATAATAATAATACTGATAAAAGAATTTACAAAACAAGTGATGCACAACACAATTGCTCACCATACACCAACTGATGCTCAGCCTGTCCCCAGTCAGCATCCCCACGCACCCCAGTTTATTGTTTATCATGACACCATAAGTTATGGGACATCCTTCTGGCCAGCCCGGGCCAGCTGTCCTGTCTATGTCCCCTCTCAGCTGCTGCTGCACCCCCAGCCTCCTCGCTGGCAGGGCAGCAGAAGAAGCTGAAAATCCTGGCCTCTGTGCAAGCACTGCTCTGCAGCAACTAAAATATTGGTGTGCTATCACCACTATTTTCATCCTAAATCCAAAACACAGCACCATGCCAGCTATCAGGAAGAAAATTAACTCTATCCCAGCTGAAACCAGGACAATAAATTAAAGTCTTCACTGAGATTTTTATTAATATCTATTGTCTAACAGCTGCCCCTGAGAATATATTAGCCTTTTCAGAATGGCTGCTTTAGCCCTTTGGTACCCCTTTCAAAGTGTCATCTCTACACTAAGCCGTGTTGCAAACAATGAAGGGCTGACTGTCAGTTCATAAACATTTCAGTTTCATAGCAGAAAAACTGTTTTATATTCCTTTACCGAATGGAACTTGAACCCAGTAAATCTGCTATTCAGTCGGAGCGTATCTCAGAGTGCATGCTCCACTGGAAGGGAAGACAGATGACTGTCAGCACCGAGAATTTACCACTGCCTCCCCTGGCCAGGCATAGCCTTTCCCCATAAACTCAGCTGTGCTGTCACATCACACCACATTTGGCATCCTTAGAAATCTAAACGCAGCTCCACAGCCTGCTTTGTTCCTATATCATCTGCTAAGCAACTTTGAACGAAGGATGCTTTGCATGCGCTCCAGTTTAACATGTTTAAAATACAGACCATCTCATCTGAGGTCTGCACAGGCAGACTGTTTTAAGCCCTGCAGCCCCAGTGACTACATGCAGGCCCAAGCACACAACTTCCATTATGCTGAATTAAACTCTCAGTGGACACTGTATAGAGACAGAGAAGTAAAACAAGATGAATAAGAAATAAAGCAAAGAGCTTCCAGATTCATTAAATTAAATTTGTGAGTAGTCTAGGCTGGGATTTTTCAAAGGTGCTCAAGTGAACTGGGCATCTGAGTCCACTTAAAATTCAATGCAACTAGAAACCTAACTCATAGAGTCTGTTTTAAACACTCCAGCATCCATAGGTTTGTTCTTATGAAAAGTAACTTCCCCCATGTCATTTTTGACTGGTATTTGAATAATAATATTCTTAGATTCTTCATTCTCTAGTAAAAGGAGACTGCCCCCCCTCCCCCCAATAAATAAATAAATAAATAAATAAATAAATAAATAAATAAATTAGACTGTCTTATGCAGAGCCAGAAATTCTAATTAGTTTCATTACTTACTTGTTCAATGCTATAGATGAATGGATTTTGGGGAGGTGAAGGAGCAAGAAACCCAGCAGATAAACTAGAGACCACAGAGCAGTAATTTTTACAGTGATGACACCATGTCTTTATTACATTCCCTTCTGAGTCTGCCTCCATGCCTAGCAGATCTTCAGATGCAAATGCAATCTGTCCTCTCCTACCAGAGAAAATTATCTCTGTGTATTTGCCATAAAAAAAAGGAAAATAAAAAATATACATATAAAATAAAATAAAAAGGAAATAAACAGATTGGTGGCTGAAAAACCACACCATCTCATCTCTCATAGAATTCTAAGGAAGGGGAAGCACACTCACTGATTTGGGTGCTACATTTTACCCTTTACTAGTTTTTAGGGTTTTAATGGTCTTTGTGACAGTCTTACTTAGCTCCTTCCCAAACTGATGCTAAAAGAAAAAGTGCTGAAAAGCACTCCATTTTTCTCACTGTACAGTGTTTTCATTTCCTAAATCTGTTTTTGTTTTTGTTTTTGTTTTGTTGTTGTTGTTGTTTTTTCCTATTAGTGCTCCAGCCAAACACAGAATAGTCTTGCTTTCAGTTTATCCCACTGTGCCTAAATTTAGACCAAGGGTTTGCATCTGTCAGCTCCTGCTCTAGAGTCTCTATTTGTGTTACTTCAAAATCTTCCTCTCTAGAAAGCATTTACAGTATGGCCAAAGCACAATATAAGCATACAGTCATTAATCCTCATAGCTTTCCTTTGAGCTAAGCACTTTGTGTGCCTCTTACTGTTTAGTAACCTGAGGCAGATTTGTAGTAGAAACAGTTCATCTGGTTAAGCTTCCTTGATTAAACTGCAATACCTATGCCTTGCAGAAACCAAAAGTTTATCCTCCATTCCCTGTAATTGGTTATTTTCTAATCTCTAAGAAAATTTATCAGAAGATTGCCTCTAGCAAGTGCTGTTCACTGCCCCTGCTGGTTTCACTTTCAGGGCCCGTATTATCCAGGTGAGCAATATGCCATACAAGCTGCCTTCTTATTTCTCCAAGCTGTCTTCGTAGGAAACTTTTGTTCCTTCATCTCCATTCTCCACAGGTCATCACACCTCCTTGAAAGAACCTAGTCACACTTCGTTGTAAGTAGGACCACATCTCCACTGTAGGCATTTGTTGATGCAGAAGCCATTTTTGTGTAAACCCAGTTTGCAGCTAACTCCTTGCAGCCATCTACTTCTCATGTTTCTTCAAATATAATGGCCTTAAAATTTATCTTCAGATTCTTGCTTGTACCACTGCTGTGGTGTACTTGTTTCCATCTAACTTCAGCTTTTGTTTATTGAATTGCATAATCTTCGTTTTCTTAATCATTGGTAGACCTTGTTTCCTTAGGCCTTTCTATGCCACATTTGCTCACGCTCCCCCTGCCCTCTCTCTCACTGACTTTGGTAATATATATATCCCAGACTAACTATAGTGATATAGGGGGCTCATTTGGAGTGACGGCATTTGTCTTCCAGTAAACTGTTCAGCATGATGGGCCCTGCTTTCCTGGGAGTGGCTGGACACCTGCCTGCCAGTGGGAAGCAGTGAATGGACTCCTTGTTTTGCTTTGCTTACATGCACAGCTTTTGCTTTACCTTGCAAGTTGTCTGTACCTCAACCCATGAGTTCTGGAACTTTCACCTTTCTGATTCTCTCCCCCATTCCACCTAGGGAGGTGTGTGGTGCTGAGTTGCCTGCTGGGGTTAAACAACAGTATACTTTCATTTCTACTCTTTTAAACCAAATCTTTCACCCTAGGGAATTGTTTCTGAAGATAAAAGCATTCAAAAATGCTGAAAGGTAGGTCTTGATGGCTTGAGCTCAGTTTTATGCTAATACAGCTATTGAACTTCCATATAAAATCTTTGTGCTTCTGTACTTTGTTTGTAGACTTTAGTTATTTTGTCTGTCTAGATAAATTCTTCATGGCAAGGTTTTCTCCTTAATTATATTAACATCCAGGGAAACCTTGAGAAGTATATAAGTTCCTCACTGTATGTATCAATGTAGAAAAATCAGACAAAAAAAAGTTATTAAATGAAAATTTCCACTCTTGATCCTTTTTCTTTACTTCTAATTATGGTTAGTCTTTCATCATAACATTAGCATATCAGTAGTCAGAGAACAGAAAAATTTTAGACACCACCTTTTAAATCTCCTTGTATATACAACAGCAAAATCTAAATTTGCAAAATGATTCAGAAAAAAAAAATCATCATCCTCTGAAATATGTACTTAAATGGCTTACCTGTCAGTGAAGTTCTGAACTGAAACGCTATATATAAAAAATCACTGCTGTTTTCAGGTTTAAACGTGCATTAGACTGAAATTTCCTATACGAATTATTAACCACTGTTTTCAGATCAGAATTCTAGGGATCCAAATACTTGCTTTACCAAAGAAAGTTAAAGAGAATTGGATAATGAAAGATATAGGATTTTTTTTTTTGTCAGAACCATATTTTCTGTGCAAGCAGTACACTTCAAAGTTTGTCTAGTATCTTTTAGCAATCTAGATTTTCATGATTTTTAAATATAAACCAAACCTATTTTGTCACCTTCAGACAGCCTGTGAAAGCCTTCTAGAGGTAGAGAGCACCATATTCTTTTCTTTGAAATACCGATGATGAAATTAGAAAATTTGCAGCTACTCCTTTTCAAGAGTGACAATACAGCTCCGTCCACCTCTCCTTATAGGATATGTCTGTTTGGTTTACAGACAAATGAGATCAAAGCCCGGCTTAAGGACTGTGTTTGCACACCTCAAATATCTGAAGCAGCTCTCGTTGTAGGGTCAAAGTATCCAAATAAAACTTTATGAGACAATTAAAAACACAGAGTTAAAGATCACTTAACTGCTGCTCCTGAGATAGAGATATCAGCAAAAATTTTGTTTGCAAGACTATATAAGAAATAATGGAACCTCAAAGGAGGTACCAAGGTAAGAATTTCTCTAGGATGCTGCTTAAAAAATTCACCTTGACATCGATTAAAAGTGTTTAAAAATCTATTAGCTATTTTTCTTAAAATGCTTTCCAATTTATTCGCTTATAAATAACAACTGCATTATAAGCATTCATGTTCATTTTCTCAGGCAGACACTCCTGCTGCTTTGCACTTCCAAGACTGTGGTAGCTGTTGTAATCAGCACACAGTTTTAGCACTATTATTTTTCTGGAGGATTTCAAAAACATTTGTCCCCAAGTACAAATATATTCAGGGTGACTCAGCTGTGATTTTCCACAGTGACTATTGAGTTTACATGCAAATTTGGAAGCTTCTGCAAATAGTTAATGAGCATGGAATCTGAGGAGGAATAGAGGGTGACAGATTGCATATTTGCCTGAGATCAAACACTGTGCTTCTCAAATGTTGTCCTAACTGTACAATCAGTGGGTGTTGGGAGACCAGTGGTACTGATAGCACGTATGTGTCCAAGTAGGCAAGCACCTTTTTGTACGTCTATAATGAAGAACTTACATAACTAATTACAGAGCAAGCAAGATGTGGTGCTCATTCCACCCATGTGTCATTCATCTTGACTTTAAAACAGGTTTGAAAATAACTGTCAGAGGA
The DNA here is from genome assembly GCF_040182565.1 of Anser cygnoides. Classification (NCBI taxonomy): domain Eukaryota; kingdom Metazoa; phylum Chordata; class Aves; order Anseriformes; family Anatidae; genus Anser; species Anser cygnoides. The sequence goes on from NC_089912.1 coordinate 73,463,841, forward strand.
ATTAGCTTTGCATTCTATACCCACATATTGTGCTAGTTTTAATATTCAGGGTATTTACTTCTAACATATTTGCATAGCATGCTTTTAGTTGTAACTCTGCTGCTGAGCTACAAGTTGTAGACAAAAAAAAAAAAAAAAGTGAACTCGCTTCCAGGCATGTAGAAAACTACTTGCTAGCCCTGACTGTTCACCTTCAACGGGAACAGACTGAAAAATATCCAAGTATGGGCATGTAAATATCCATAACAAGCATTCCAGTCTTTCAATATTTTGGAGCCAATCCAGCATACAGGAAATACAAACACCAAGTGAGGAACTCCCATCACATGCTCTACCTACCATTGCTCAAAAGAGTGATGCAAAAGCCAAACCTGGGTGTTAACAAAGAGCACGGGAAGGGGCTTCCATCCCCCACTGTCCCAAGATTAGCTTTCCAAAGCAGGAGCACGTGCTCACAGAATACATACATGTACCACCTCTGTGATACATATGAATCTGCATACGCATCCCACACTCATTCTGTAGCCCTAGACAAATGGTATGCATGCAGTGGGGCCACAAGCAATTAAGGCTAGCTAGTATAGCAGCCCTGAGGCTCTCCACAGTACATATCGAAAAAGCCAAGTGGCCTTTCCCTGATATTTCCTGAATAGACTCTCCCAGCTATGCTCCATCCTCAGTAAGGAAAGGTGAGATATTAAAGCAGCAAAACATGAAAAGAATGAGAAGGAACAGCTAGAAGAATGAGCTATTCAGTAACCAATCTCCAGATATCACAGAAATCGTGTGGAGAGGAACAGGGTAATAAGCACTGAGCTACAATTAGTTTATTTCTAGTTTGGGTATTTTTTAGTGAATCCATTTTCTGTAGGAGAAGAAACAAACAAACAAACAAAAAAAACCGAAACAAATAATAATAATAATAAAAAAAACGAGTCTGAGGACAGCAAACAGCTAAAACTTGACAAATGTGTAAAAGTATGTTTAGCCTCCTGCCTCTTGATTGCAGAAGCCAGAACTTGAGAAAATAGCTCTTGTTTTCTTGTAAGACTTGTGTTAAGGATGAAAAAAAAAAAAAAAGAAAAAAAAAAGAGGTGGTGTAAGATTCTTGTGGAAAAAAATAAAGAATGAACAGGACTCACTGGTAAACAAGAGTTTTTTTACCACTAGCAACAGTTAGCAGGGGAGCCAATGATAAGATAATGAATGTTAACTGAAAGCTGCACTATGTTTCTTCCATGCATGCATCCCTCTGTTGCTCAGCTGCACCTCCCATCAGTTTCTTTCCTCCTCTAGCTCCATTACAGATGCTGGCTCCTGTGGAAGAGCGTCAGAATCCCCCGACACTCCACTCCCCCATTAGCATGGATGCTTTTGGGGAGGGGTCTGCAATAGAAATTTCATCTCACATTTGCACATTTCCTCAGCATTACACCTGCATACCATTTTCCAAATGCTGACTCAAAGGCATCAGACAATGTAGTTGCAAATGCCATCATTGGTAATTTTGTACAAAACTGCAGGCTGAGCCTGCAGGAGCTCTCACAGCCATTTTATGTCAAGGTTTTTCTTCACCTGCTGACACTGCAAGGCACAAAGAAGTAAGTCTGCAGATGAAGCATGAAAATAACAAAATTTCATAAACTGAAAGCATATTACTCCTCCAGGGCCATCCTTGAACTGGAACAAACCTCTCAGCTTTGCCTTTACTGTCTTTGTTCCTCACTGGAAAAAAACACACACACAAACATACATACACACACACATTAAAAAAAAAATCCTGCAAGAGGAAAGAGGAACTGAAGAACCTGAAATAGTTCAGAGAAAGAAGACGGAATACACTGTCCCTTAGCAAAGAGCAAAACCAGACAAGCAGGATTCCTCCATTCTATATATGCAGGTATCAGGATGAAACATTTTGATGTGGTATATTGCTGACACTATTTCAGCACAAGAACTACAACAGGATTTGGTGGCCTGTGATTCCTGACCCAGCAGTGATTTCCCTGTGAAAGAAGAAAGAAGTTTGACTCACGGTGAAGTGTGTCTGGCACAAAGCACTAACCACCCATGGTGCAGCAAAGTGCTGGTCTTGAGAAACTGTTCTCAGAATCTGCACTAGAACCTTGTCAGGGATTCCTCTTACAATGAGATGAACTCAGGTACAATACCGAGACCATGGGTTTTTGCACAGGTAGCAGTGTCATAGGTATTTCATATTTATAACTGGAACTACAGAAGTCTGCAATAAGCCCATTATGATGGTTTATCTCCATGACACATGTCAGCCAAGCATGTGGACATATCCTCTCAGTTTTGAACAGTGTTCTGAATGGAATAACACAGCTGACAGTAACTTCTGCAAAAGTAAATATGGAAACTGATATAATCCACTAATACATGAGTGCTGCACATCTCCTGTGCTGAACATGTGTCAAATCTGTGATAAAGATACTTCTTTAATCTTTGTGTGAGACAAGGTGGGGGCCACTACATGAAGAAATCCAACTCTATTTGTAGCAGGTGTAGTTTTGGCAATCTAAGACTTTACAAACTTTGGCAGCTTAGTTCAGTCATACAGCAGTCCCATGCAGCAGGAGGTGCACATGGGCCTCAGCTACACGTTACAGCTTCACACCTAATGTATATGGTCATTAACTTCATTTTACATTAACAGACCAGAATGAACTAAGACTGAGAAGATCACACAATATCAGTTTTGCCAATGTACTTATGAAGAAAGCAACATCCCTGAGAAATACAGTTTGGACAACGAGGGTCAGCAATTGCGTAAGTTATCCCAGTGTGAACCCCTAAATATCATAAAACTGATACCACTGGGGATGGAAACAGACAAAGTCTTAACACAAAGGTGATCACAGTTCTAAAGCCAGGGCAACTTTATGAAGATATTTTGGAGTCAACAGTCATATAGCAGAAAAAAAAAAATGTTATCTCCACAATATTAAAATTAGCTTCTGTTTCAACAGCAACACACACATTTTCTGAGCAGATTTTCTCTACTTAGTATTCTGAACAAGACTCATAGAATTGTGATCAGGCATCATTAACTTTCACTTCGAGCATACAAACATCGTCAGTGGTATTTATAATTATTTGATTTTTCTTCAGGCCAATTGCTTTGTGAACTAGGAGTAAACAACTCTTAACAAAATGTCTTTGTGTACCAAATGACTTGAACATATGTCTTGTTATAAAGTGAAAATCTTGATTAACAAGTGAAATCCCCCCCCACACACACACACAAATCAAAGTGGTACACAAGAATAACAAAGTGTAAGGTTGATAAATAATAGATGTACATTCTTGTGCATTGGTGAATATATGAATAAACTGTGATATGCTGGTTTAAGATCATTGGTAGAAGCAGTGCATGTCATGACTTTCCTCAGTGTCACTGTAAAGCAAGTTTTAAGCAGTCAAAATGGATGACAGTTTTACCTATATATACCAATGCACATTAACTTAAGAACATACAGCTTGATATTTAGAGTCATCATGTAAACAGTCCGTAATTTAAGAATCTCTTACAGGACTGATCCTATCCTCCTTTTTAAATGTATAATTTTTCACTGATGCATTTGTTTACTGATAATACAAAAAATAACAAATAAAAAGCTCTGAAAAAAACACAGTGAGTAGGCTAAACATATGAATAGCTTTACTAGCGTAGTTTTTGTTCCTTCAGAAAAAGTTCTGTAAAAACAAGAAATGAAGAATTTTGTTTGGGGATTGTTGTCTTTTATCACAGGTGTGTCCTCTGGTATCTAGCAAAGCCTGAAGCCTCTCCTTTGTTAGCAAGAGTTAGTACAGGGTGTGGAGGGGACAGTGAAATAGTCTTTAGCTATATCTAACTGCCTGTTAATGCAACTTCCATGCATTTAGTATCTTTGTGATTTTAACCCCTGGCTGAAAATTGTCGACACAATCAAAAGTTTTTTGCATAGACAAAAATTGTGATTATATTTTCCTTAAAAAATCAGATTAGAAAATAACCCATTGCTATTAGAGAAAGAAAACTGATAGTTTTGCTCTATAAAATAATATTAAAAACAGATGTGAAACAGACGTAGAAAAGAAAGAGAATCGAAAGACCCACTTTCTCATTTAATAAGCAAGAGTGTGAAACTAGTAGTATTAAAGTTTTCCTCCAGTTTTCCACTTCTTTCTTCATGTATCTGATTCCATGACACCAATCACAAAGGTCCTGCTTTTCTTCTTACTCTTTTGGTTCCCAACTTTCATGCTCTTATACTAAGGCATTTAAAATTTTTGTCTGTTTTTTCAGTCTGAATGCTACCTCTCCCCCCTCTGCACAGGCTCAGTAAAAGATCTGGTAAGCATATACATAAAATATAAGCTTTGAGACAAAAGCAATGATGCATCATCACTAATCCAGTGAAATCAAAAGGATCTGCTCACCCACTTTCCCCTATGCAGTTTCAATACCTGGCAATTTGAAAACAAGCGATAGAGCTAAACAAGCTGCAGGCAAACAGTCAGATGTATTTTTGCTTCTTTTAGCCAGCAGAAGGTCTCATTATGCATCTGTGACAGCACTACTGAGAAAATAATCTTCTTAACAGCTTGTATTTAAAATTAAACCCTACTATGCTAAATAGCCTGATATATCTACGCAGTACAGATCTGAAACTTTATTCTGCAATGTGTTGCCTGGCCATTCTCCATTTACTATAGGAGGAAACAATTCAGAGCTTGCCTGGGCTTTTCATCTTTGGAACTACAAAATATTTCTGATAAGTTTCAAAATATTATGTTTTCCTAAGACAAGACTTAAAGCATTTGTGCCTCTTTCCAAATTTTGCTACTTTTATTTCATTTTATAATGAAGCTTTCAAAACCCTTACATACTTTATTTGAATTAGTCTGTAATATGATGAATTTTTCACTCCTGATAAAGTGACTTAGCTCTCTCACACAAAAACACAGTAGTATGTACTGTATGCAAGTATAACATATATACACAAACACACAGAGAGGAAACACTTCACAGGAGCAAGGAAACATCATTGTGTATAGCCAGCCTGGTTCTCAGTGCTTTGCCTTCGTGCTTCTAAAAATTGGCAACAAAAGGTCCGTATGCTCCACTCTCTTTACAATTCTATACAAGGAAAACTGTTTGTTTAGCCATACTGATTTCATAGTTTTCCTCGTGTGGATTTATAGCTGTTTTGAATTAGTTTTGCTTATTTCAAACATTTCTAGGTCAGGTGGAATCAACACAATCCTTACGTGAAAAAAAATCCAAGCAGAAATCTGCTCCAGCTTATCTGAATCTACTCTAAATCTACTTTCAGCTAAGAAAAGACAAATAGTGTGTAGACCAGCCTTTACCTTGATTGCAGCGTTTTGTATCTATGTCACATCATGTGTAACCTTCAAGATAAAAGTCTTAAATCTGGTCATGTACTAGGATTTGAAACGTCATTTAGTATTTAATGCAATGTAACACCTTCAAACAACACATTAGTCCTAACATTTATTTTGATCTATGAATGAATGTTTCTAACTTATGGCAATAAACTCAGCAATCATTAGTAGAGCTTGTAATTGTTAAAGAGGATTTAAAAACTGAACACACTTCTTTCTGGTTGGCTGGCCAACATACTACCTAAGTCCAGGCCAAAGCTAATCAATAACTGTTCCTAGGTAAGAAAAAACACTTTGATTTCATATGCTAAAATCATGACAAAAGCATGATTTACATGCACAGATAATTTATGTCTAAATAATACTAAGCACATTCCTGTTCAGGAAATGATCCTATTACGCAGAAACAGTTGGAGACTTACACGTCTACACCCTACTGAACCCTTCTTTAGAGCTCCCGATATTTGCCTAGCAAATAATACAAAAAAAAAAAAAATCACAGCTCCCATCCTGTGACTCCATTCTCTACTACATACACACATACATAACTAACATAAAAGTAATACCTGAACTGCTAGAAGTGGGGAAGAGAATGCAAAAATTAACTATGCTCTACAGTTATACCAGACATCAAGGTCTTAAAATGGATACTGTTAGGTAATCTTACCTACAAATGGCACAGACAGCAAGGGTTTTCATATAAGGCTTGGAAAACACCACCTAAGTACTAAAAATAAAATATAACATATTCACTATTTTATGACGTAAATGACCATGTCTATCTATGCTAGGTTTAGAAACCTACACATATATTACAGCCTGTTTGCTCCATTTTATGTCATGCAGCTTGCATAAAATAAGGAAGGGGTGTAACAAGTATATTCACCTATGACTAGTATCAGCAGTTACAGACCCAAACAAAAGAAGGGAACAGTAGTGACAATCTTCAGGAAGGCCCATTTTCTCAAAATTTTCTGATGTGGTGGGAGAAAACAAAAAAAACTTCAGTTTGATAGAGAATTCTTTTTCCAGTGCTGGCACTGGAAATTAAACCTCACAAAAAGTGATAGACTTCAAGTGGCATTACTCCACGAGTAATTACCACTCACGAGGAAGAACAGAGAAATTAAGGGCCTGATCCAGGAATATAAAAAATGAATGAAGGAGTAGCCTTTTATATCAATCAGACTCTGTATTTCAGAAAAACACATTTAATCCTGCCAAAGTTCCCAGCACCTTCACTGTGGAGCCTGGGGAGCTGCTCCATTCATTCCACTTAAACTTCATAAGCAACGAAAGCTATGAGCAACACTAAATCAACAGCACCCATAACTCTGGGCTTCTTCATGTATGCATGCTTCATGAAAGTGGTGCCCCCGTGCACCTCTCTGGGTTTGGCAGATGGATCACAATGCTGAACCATGACATATTATTGAGATCCCATAGGTCTATCATGCAGGACTCAATAGGCAGACTGATGGTGCTAACATTACCAATCTAGAGCCAAAACCTATCCTTTTTGTTTGCACCTCTGATTGCCTTTGATAAAAACAGAAAGAGTCATAACTGGAAATAGATTCTAAGCAATTGTAGACTTTTTCTTGAAAAAGGGTATTTTGAAATGAACTAGCACATTCGCCATCAGCATTTGCTCTGGGGTTTTAGATAAAGCAGAGAAAGAGGAAGTAAAAGTTTGCTGGGAGCCTGTAGGTAGTTTAATTCCGGATGTTTAAAAAACCCTGGCATTAGATGTAAAGTACAAACTAAAGCAAAAAAAATCCTCTTCAACTGATCCTTCAGGATGAGCTGCTGACATGAATGATATAGCACTATTCATCAAAGCACCAGTTCCTTCAGAAGGAAATCCCCTTACCTTAGCTTTCATGGAGGAATTTTAATGAAGAGTGCCCAGAGCCATAGACACTGCTCCTGCACTGGCATGTAAAGCTCATGTCATTAAGTTAACAATTGGCTTTTTTGAGATCTCCTGTTTTGAAGTCAGGATGTTTCTCAGTGGTAGCACAGCCCATACGCATTGGATATAAAACATATACCAACAATTTTGCACACAGGTCTTATACAACATCTTACTTTTGTTATGAAATGTTTGGAAACTGGGCAGGTTGTGACCTGTCAGCAACTCAAGTGTGAAGTTCATCTTTCTGGACAAAGGGTCTATTTCATGGTTAACTGCAGTTCCAGGAATAGCCTTCCAGGACAATCTCCTATGGCCAAAAAAGACAACTGCTGGATTATTATAACTATTCACATTTAGTAGTAAGTAGAGCTGCCTGGATAGTAGACAGAGGCAGAATTTCAAATAAATTCCTCAAATGGATGAACAAGTAAAACACCATTAAAATGCATTGTTGTCTTCCTAACATTTTACTCTAATGTCAGGCCAATCTACCTTGCAGGTTTATTTTACTTGCTAGTAAAATAAAATAAAGTAAAATGTTTTATTTCAAAATCTCCAGTCTTTTCTATTTTGACTTTGCTGATAGGAAATATCTATATAAATAGCCTCATAAATGCTGTGAGATTTAGAGTATGGAGATAAATGAAATGCTCTGATGTCAAACAATCATTATTTCTGATTGTCAAGACTTGTGTATTCCCTAAAATAAGTGAAAATCCAGCTTATTATAATGCCATAAAATAAGATAGATTACATTACACTTTCCTTTGGAAAACTTCAGTAAGCAGAAGGCTTAAACCCTAAGGCAATTCAAGTTCTTAAATGCTATTTTTTGTTATTTTATTTGCTATAAGAAGGAAAAAGAGTGAGTCATCCAAGCTGATATTATTTTCCACCATAGACAAGTTTATACTTCAGTGTGAGCAGGTTTCTAACTGAAACTGTCAGAGGAAAACATTTTCTATTAGAATCTATTACTAAATCTAACATATAACTAATTAATCCCGCTAATGTATCCTATGCCAAAAAAACAAACAAACAAACAAACAAACAAAAAAAAACAGGTGTTGAAGGCAAAACATTTTCTGTATTCAAACTGGTATCTTGCATCCTACTTCATGAAGGTGGAACTTGGTAGAAAACTACATTTAATTAGTATTACTAGTGGAGCTTATGCAAAGAGGTTTTCTATAGCTGGTAGTTGCTAAATGGACTCAAATTTGAAACTACTCTGATCAAAGGAGTGTAGACCATGTTGTCATTAGTACATGCAAGACAGTTAACCCTTTTGTTTTGAATTATTTGTCTCCTATTCATTTCTTTTCCCTGTGTAGCAATATAGCAGCCTACTCCCTATTCCTGTCCTATACCCTATTCCTGTCCTATACTCTATTCCTGTCCTTGATGTACTGCATGCTTCTCAGACTGTCAGACTTAAAAAGAACTACAAAACCAGATGAACACTTTTCCCCACATAATTTCACTATATGTGGAGATCATGGTTCCTCCCTCACCCTTGAGAAAGGCAGGACAACCTAAGAGCAACCACAGGTACCAGGAAAGCAAATTTATCTTGTGTAAACAAATCTTTCATCTTGTCATCTCCATGTGCAGTATATCTTGCTTTACTAGTTTTCAGTCACAACTAATGTTAATACCTACTTTTATTGTTTTTCTCATTCCTTTAAGAACATATATTAGAGAAGAAAGACAGGCTGGTTTCAGTATTCATGTTTGTGCTGACAACAGTCAGCTGGACTGTATCATTTTTTCAAAATCCCTTGGGGTGGGAAATTACAGCGCAGAACAACAGATCTACCCTTGTATACATGATGTCTGAACACTGTCCCTTTCACCAGAGGTAAGCAGGCAAAAAGAATTGAGTGCATTTCTGGTTTGCTGGTATTTTAGCAGCCTAAATTAGTACAACCCAACCAGGTTTTGCTGCTTGTGAGACTTGCAGAACTCCTCATGATACAGCTAGCATGTTCCTTCCAAAATGTAAATTTTTTTTGAAAGTGTAGAGAGCTTTTGTGCCCACAAAGTTACTAAGATCACTCTGCCCTCAAATCCTCCAGGGCTGCTGTAGTTATTAACATTGCCACCTCCACTGAGCTCTCACACCTGAGGGAGCACAGAAAAAAATAGACTTGGGTGGATGTCTAAATGTCAACATAGGTATTTATCATGTGGTTTTCTTCTTCAGTGCTAATACTCTTGATTAAATATCTTTTTTGTAATATCAGATTTCAGGTACAGGCATAGATGAAGCAAGGACCATTGCCTAGGTTACTAGAAATAAGCAAAACCTAAAAGTGTTAGCTAAAAATAGCTAAAAATAAATAGTTATAACTGAAATAAAAGAGTAGCAAGGGACATTTCAATGAAAAAGACAACACCAGACATGGTAAAATCATTTATACAATTTATTTTGTTACTAAGTTACAGTCATATTAGCTCTAACAAATGCCGATTTGAAGAGGTTGATATATTTATGTATGCTGGCTAATCCAAATTAAGCATGCCATCAGTTTGACAGGTTATAAAAACTCATACATATTGATTAAAAATATATTGTCCAACAGTAATATTTTTCATTCTTTTCATTTTCATTAGGAATTCTCTGTTTGTTCAAGAATCATTTTTCCCTGCCAGGTCTGGAATTTAGTTTAAATTAACAAGAGATCTAGTTCAGCAACAGCTTCTACTTCTACCTGTATAATGGTACTTAATGATAGGTTTCTATTGCACTATTGCATTTTACAGTCAAGTAAAAATGCTGGTATACACACAGTCTGATACTGTCTGAAAGTATCTAACCATACTACTCCAGGAAAGTGTCAGCTATCCACTTAATTTTGGTTTTGAAGGTAGAAAATCAACACGCTGTGTTGCCAAAAAAAAAAAAAAAAAAAAAAGAAAGTCCTTTTGACAGGGGGGAAATGGGGGGAATACTAAAGCAATCCACAAGGGTTAAAACCAGCCATAGAGACCTTGCTGTAATCTCAAATCTTTCCCTCATGTATACACACTCAAAGCGTTAGAGATGTTGTAATTTTCACTGTAATGATTTGATTTTAGTGTATGGTTGTCAGCCATATTAAAAATACTGCAACATAATGATTTTGAGCGTCACTCAATGACAAGCGGTGATTCCAGCTGACATCTTCACACCTGGGGGGGGTTGTTGGCTTGTATACCACATTAGTCCCTGAAGACAGCAATGCTGGGAAATGAAACACAGCGTCCAGCTACATTTCCTGTGCAAGCAGTCAAAGAGGAAGAGTGCTCACACAACCACATACACCCCTTAAGAACTGATCTCAAACAGGGAAACTTAAAATTCATGCCTTATTACATGTCCCACCACTATGACAACAGTGCTTTAGTATACAGGCCTGGCCATTGTTGTCCTGCCCGCCTCAGCCCTGCCTCAGGCACAGTGGGCCCCAAGCACAGCTGGTCCATCAGGGATGAGGCTGGTGAGCCTCCACACACCACGGCACTCTACTACCGGTTGGTGTCCCAAGCAAGCCACGAGGACCATCAAAAGGTGACATTAGTGCACTGTCAGGCACTGACCGTGTGCGTGGCACCAGGGTTGCAAGGAGGAAGTAGAGCCCTGTGCTGATTGTCCCAAGGGATACGTTAAGGGCAAGGCACATTGCAACAGGAATGCTCTGGTTTCCTTCTGTGACCTCTGCACCAAAAATTTCCAGTTAGCTTGCTGTCCTTCATTACTTTTCTGTGTTTTTCAAAGTTACTGATTCTGAAGATCTTCCTTTCTCTTAAAGAGCAGCCCTGGGCAGCATTAATTTCCCTGACATAGTTCCCATTCCTTCTACTGTACCAGTCTTGGACTTCACTTTTGTTTCTTGACTCTTTTGGAATTCTTTATAGTGCTTTTATGACATTGTAGCATTCTTGCTTTTTCATACACTTACTATCATGTAATCTGGAACTGAATAATATTGACTTCAATTTCTACATTATTAATTAATTCCATTCTATGAATTAAAATATTGATTGAGGCCATAACACAATATACTTACACACATGCTTGCTTTTGACTCCAGTAGGACTCCTCCCATGAGTCATGTGTTCAAGCTCAAGAAAAATACAAGCATGATGGGACCTACTCCATGAGCAAGTAGTCTTTTGGCAGATCAGAAATTTGTTTTCCAAGCTGCTGAGTGGAACAGGCACAACAAACATCCCATGAGTGTGTCCCACCCACCAGACTATTGGGTATCATAGAAAAACCATTTTAATCTGCTGGCATTGCTCCATTTGGGATAATAATTAAATATTCATTGAGCCAAAGAAAAGGAGACAAGGACTTTCAGGCTCAGTGGTTAGGGCAATGAGGTGGGAACAAGAGATTCCAGTCTCTGCTTCACTGAATATTTAATTATTTATAAAGCAGAACAGCTCCAAAGATAAGATTGAGAAAGACCCTTTTAAAAACAGACAACAACCTGCAGACTATTGCATGTGGAAACCTTGATTACAGTCCCTACTTCTTGTCTGAGAGTCTAAGCATTCAGAATTTAGCCTTTCAAATCCATCAGAGTACTCCAAATAAAAGGCTGCTGAGGGGAAGAAACCTAAACATCAATGTGTCCCTAAAACCTCAGTCTTCTTAAACTTGACCACCTCATTGGGAGGGTCCACGATTTGATAATGATTAGCTGGCTGGATTAGCAGCTGAAAAAGTTAGTGGGAGTCTTAGCATTTCATAAGGGCTTTGATGTGGGCTTGGAGCTCCAGCTAACAAATTGATACAAGAACTTAATGGTTATAAATCTGCTTTTCAGCAGAAGCTGATGGGGTGAGCAATTTGTCCACAGAACCAAGTGTGGACAGCCCTGCCCAGACTTCACCCAAGCTGAGTCAGTGACGTGTAGAGCATAATAGCATAAGAGATTGTGTTTTGATATCATTTTTTCTTTTGTTATAAGGTATCAGCATAAGTAATGCAAGGATTTATTTCAGTTTTTAAGTAAAGAAAAGGCTTGCATAAGCCTTAAATCTTAGGTACCTTGGCTTCCTTGTCAGTTTGAGAAATATTTAGGTGAGTTTACTTTGTCATTGTTAATTTACATAGATCTCTGTAATTGTTTAAAGTAGCTGATTTCATCTAGCTACTTTTTCTTCTTATCCTTCCCCCCAAAAATGTAGAAAAGAGTAAAGCATTTGATTTTCTTTTCTGAATAATAGGCTTAGAAAAATGTAAATTACACTATTACACTTGAAACAGCTACCCTTTGAAGGCCCACAAAAGGTGAAGTCACGGTTTGCATTTCATGAAAGGGAGTTAAAAAGGCAAATAGAATTTGTCTGTCTGTTTCTTTTCCTCCTTCCCTTACAAATGTAGTATTGTTTTTTTTTTTCTTTTTTTTTAAAAAAAAAAACACTACAATTAGAAACAAGAATCTCATCCTGTCAGTCGAAAAAAATTTGATCTTATTTCCACCAACGTCAATGCTCGTGGCATGGCTAAAGCAAGAGCCTGCTGTTCAATATGAAGTTTTGTTTTCAACTCTTGCTCTGTTGGATATAGACATTTAAAACTCCTGGGTTCCTTACCTGCACTGGCTGCGCACTGAACTGAAAGTGCTGGAAGGAGGATTATGACAAAAGCCCTGGGAATTAGAGGTTCTGGATTCCTGCTGAGGCCACAAGTTTCCTGTATGTGCTTGACTAAATCGTCAAGGTTCAATGAGCCAGTTTTTTTCTTCAGTATTTCAGCACTTCATCATGTAGATTGACACCTAATACCTTTAAATAACTCACACATGTTCCTTCATTTCCTGCACTGCTAAGTAGGATAATGCTGTCTTTTCCCAAAAGAGTGGTGTGAAGCTCAAGTCATTAACATATGTAAAACACTCTGAAAATCTCACATTGAAACCTGTTGAGACCAATAAAGCATGCTTGTATTCTTGTTTGCTATTTCCTCAGGCACAAAAAAAAAAAAAAAAAAAAAGTCTTTCCAGAAGATAAATATTTAAAGAATGAACAAGTTCTGTTCCAAATAGTTTTATTCTAAACTATAAGAAATCCCACTCCATGCTAAGTGTAACTGCAGCACACTATCTTAACGTGACATTTAGCTCCTTTCCTACATATACTGGGAATATGCATCTTGATTCACTGAAGAAAAACAAAGTCTGGGAGAGGCATTTTGGAAAAGGTGAAAACAGTTATACTGAAAAAGCTGTGCACTTTCTTCAGAATAAAAATAGTTACATGCATTAAAAATCTACACAATACTTTCAAATGTTTTTATTTTGTGAAACGAGAATTTGTAAAAATAGATTTATATCCACTCTTATTTTACCTAAGGGCTCATACCAAAATAAAGGAAATCTACCTTCAGATTTTAGAGAGAGAAAGTGTTATTTCTCTTAGATAGTCATTATGCTATATATATGCTAGTATATATTATTCAGTATGTTAAAGACTTACATTTTTATAACAAGAAGAAAGCTTTGAATTTACAAAATGCTAAAATATTTTTAGGTGGAATAAAATTATCTAATGTTTTGCATATTTAAATCACAGAATAAATAAATAGGTTTAAAATATTGCTACCATAATACCATGTCAGCTTTGTCTTAGGTTTAGCTCAAGTGATGTGTGGATTTTCAGTGTAATATAGCATGCTTAAATAGTGTGTCACCTGCTTCCTTATGAACTTAGCACAAAATCTAATTCCTGAACTGGAACAGAAATACTTCAAGTATATAAGTGTTTTAAATGTTTAATTTATTAAGTGATGTTATAAGCAAACCAAGGACATTAGTATTGTATTGCATAGTTTCTTTAGATACAGTCAAAAGGTATGAATCTAAAAAATTCCTGATCTGTTGACTCCCTAACCATGACATTAGCGTATATACTAAAATAATAGTTTTAATTGCGTTCCTGGAATTTTTCACTTGCAGTTTAAGGACATCATATGACCAATCTATTTTCAATATGTGAATACAATAGCATGTGCATGTGTATCTCCAGTTGTGAGGTAAATTCACACAATTCTAAAAACATACCAGCTATGAAGCACCACCTCATAAAACTGACGCAAATAGCAATGATTTCAAGGAAACAATCTTAGCCCTGTCTGGACTCCTTGGCAGTTCTCCACAGCTCTACAGTGATGATTTTATCCTCTGAGCTCTACATCCCAAATCCCTGCTCTGTCAGTGGCTTGATCTTACAGGAACCTGCTGCTGCTTGTTCAGTTTGCCTATGTTCTTCCATCCAGGCACATTACCTGGAAGAGGTGCCCCTGCCTGAATCAGAGATGGTGTTTCTACGTATCTTTCCTTCCCCCATGCTTATATATTTTGTATATATTTCATATAATATTTTTAGCTCTCTTTAATTTATTTTGAGACTTTCTAAACAAAGATGTCATCTACTCGCCTTCCACCACTCACAGGTTCCTCTGTGACACATGCACTTTTGCCATGTACATACTGCCTTAATATCCCTGTCCTTGGTAAAATGTAAAAATCAGCACATTGAAATATGTAGCAACTGGAGAATGAAACCAATATGAAAAGATTAATGTTGGATTCCTAAAGCTATAAGACCTTGTTGAAGATTTTTAAACTTCGTGTTCCCAGATAAAAAAAAAAAAAAAAAAAAGAAAAAAAGCCCAATCAGCCAATATCGTGCAGAAGTTTAGAAGATCACATTAGAGTATTTTTCTGTTTATTTCCCCTTCTTCTTTCACAGCTCCAATGCATGGGAAGACAGATTTTGGAACTCATATTTT
This sequence comes from Anser cygnoides, assembly GCF_040182565.1. Taxonomy (NCBI): domain Eukaryota; kingdom Metazoa; phylum Chordata; class Aves; order Anseriformes; family Anatidae; genus Anser; species Anser cygnoides. The sequence goes on from NC_089912.1 coordinate 73,478,957, forward strand.
AAAAACACTCCTCAGTAGAGAAGGACAGATGCTGTCTGTCTCAGTCAGCAGGTAGTGACTCACTTCCTACACAAGTCCTTTTCTCATTGGATAGAAGAACCATTTAGTGATCTTTAAATTTAAAAACCAGTAGCAAACAATGACAATCAAGATTGAGGAATCAGATGTAGTTGTAGCTGGGAAGCTACAGCTACAATTCGAAAAGGAGAAACAATAGGTGGAGCAGGCTAGAGGTTCCCTGGTGAGGCACAAAGCAAACCGCCTGCTGATTGGATCCACAATTCAGGGAGATGTTTCATCTCTTACGGAGAAAAACTGAGACAGCAGAGAGCGTTACCCTAAGTCAATCAAACTCTCTGAGCACACTATCTTTCAGTAATACAACACTATGCTGGAGGTGACCCATAACAGGTCAGAAGTCACCTCAAGATGCTGTAAGCTCTTCTGGAGAAGTAAAGGTAGAAATAAACATGTGAATAAATGTCAGGCAGAGACAAAGACATCCTGGGAAGAAGCATACTGTTTTGCACCTGGTGTCAACTGGAAAGCTCTTTGGCAAAGAGTATCCTATGAATGAAAAACTATAGCAAAAAGTAGGGTCCAGCTCCCAAAGATAAATGACCAAGTACAGATTCTCAGCCCTAGGCAGGAAGGTTTTAAAATTTGAAAGAGACAGGTGATAAAAGACTACAAGAAAGCAAAATATGGTAATAGGCTAGTCAGAGAATTAGCCAGGACAGAGAATATAGGGGAAAAGAAAAAGCAGCAAGAAGATCATATGGGAGATAGCGATAAAACTTGTGGGATCACATTTTGATGGCTCTATAGATGTTGGAATTATAAGAAATAAAGTGAAGCAATGAGAAACTTCACATGCAGCCAAAGCCATGGCAAAATTGACATCAAGGGAATGTGGCAAGAACACATTGTACTGGTGAAGTACTGGTGTAAGAGTACAAATTATTCACAAAGAACAGAAGGGAAATCAAGAATATATTCTTTCAGTGCATACATTTATTTTGAACATTAAGAATAAGTGAAAGGCTTAAAAAATGTATGATGAAAGAAGAATAATACCATGGCAGGGTTCTGTCTCTAGTTGATCTCTAATTGTGGCAGAGATCTAGTAAGTCTAATGCTACACCATTCTAAGTCCCAGCCACTTCAACACTGTTAGGCAAATGTGACAAGGGAGCTAGATAAAGCAGAAGAAAAGAATTAAGGAAAAAAAAAAAAAAAGAATTGAACAAGAATCTAAAGGTGGAAGGTAATTTGCACAAGTTCAATGAGAAATCATGTGTTATTCTACAAAACGGAAACATCAAAAGAAGGATAATGTCCTAAGAAAAGGAGATTTCATCAAACTCTGGAAATTGATAGAGAGTATCTCTTGATAGATAGCCTGAAGATTAAAGGCACAGTAGCCGTAATTTAATAAAAGGTGTTCAAAGCATAGCACCAAACTGTGACCACTGTAACCACTAAAAAAGAAAAGATAGGGTAGGTATTGAGAAGGTTTTATGGGTAAGACATTGCGAAGATCCATAAGACCCATCAGGAGCTTTTAATTATTTAAAAGTGAGAAAGAACTCAAAAATGGAGGGCACACAGCTGAAAGTAGCCACAGAGCCCAAGCATATGATGTAAAAATAAGAAGAGATGTCTGACATGAAGATATGTCACAGACCACCAAAGCAGTATTCTTCTGGTAGGTAACACAGACTACGTGTTGCATGTTCTAGTGTCACTTGGGATCGTGTCACAGTGTTTGTGATTGCAAGGCCAGCTTGGGTAGTACTGTTGGACTGTAGAAGGTGAAGGAGACCAAAGCTGAGGTTGCCTTATCCATACTGCTTTTTTGGAAATCGTCCCTGGGGTGAATTATCCCTTAGCTGTGTTTGCAGACAAAGGTAGCTGTCTAACAGTCCAAACCAGAAGCATGAAATGAAGAAAAGTCACAAAACATATTTAGAAGATTGATGTACGTAATTTAGCAAAGCCTAACTAGTGTCACATTTTAGATATTGAATGGCATTCCATACTGTATGTAGTAACTGTTGTAGTAAAGCTGGATGTCCAAACACTGGATTCAGAGAGGTAATGCCAAACTCTCAGTTCGCACTGATTTTTCTGTTTTCTCTCAAACTTTTTTCCTGTGGTTGTCAGTATTTTTAAAACTGATATATTCACCTATAAAAATATTGAATATGCCTCTTTATTATTCATTAACACTATAAGTACGTATAGACCTTAGGGTTGCCTTTACCAACAGCTTCCATGCTACAAAACAGGTTACACTGCTTCTGTTTGGGTTCAGGAATAGACTGTGTGTGGGATTCATGAAGACTTCAGAGACACTAGAGGAAAAGATCACAACTAAAACTGGTCAGAATGCTTTAAAGCAAATTACAAAAATGACCTGCAATCAGGTCATATTTGAAGTACAGATGGTAAAAACTGTTTACAATATAATGTGTGCTGTTCAATCATTTTTACTGACATGACATTACCTTCTTGATGGAACTTCTCAGTGGAAGAACAGCAAGGAAGAGTGTGGCATAAGAAGAAAATTAGCCCCCCTAAAAATGTATGAAGTCATTTGGTATTCATTGTACTGACAAACATCAGGATGGATTGTTTGAAAAGATATCTAGTAAATTGGAAAAACAAACAAATAAACAACAACAACAACAAAACACCTCATCATTGGTGTGTGTTTTATCTAATCCATTATTTCAAAGTCATGCTCTCTCACTCCACGTTCCAGCCGCGCTCCTGCACAGTAACAGCCACCTGTTTTGTAAAACACTCTGCTTCTCTCTGATTAGGACATTTCTCATTTGCTTAATATCTTTCCAGTATTAGCAGACCAAGTCAGTACAATAGCAAATACAAAGGATGAATCTGACCTCTTGACTCCTCTTTGGCATTAAAAACTGTAATCTACTCTATATTAATCAGCAAAAGATAAGTATTTTTTAATAGAAATGAAGCTAAAGTTTGGAGTACTCTAGTGATTGCAGAAAGCTGTTCTGTTTTTTGTTTGTTTATTTGTTTGTTTTTCCCCACTTTCTAGTTTATTCTTTCAGATGACCAATCCCTGCACTGCTGTTATGCCAAAATGCAATAGCCTACCTAAAAATTATGTTCATGTGTCATCAGTGTTCAACCTAAAGCAGATAAGGAATATATATTTATTTTGTCCAAGCTAGAGAAAGAGAGACTGAAATAACAAATAACAAAAGTTCATTTGTTGTTTTGTTGTAAAAATGTTCTAGTAACTACTCTGTTCTAGTCCTATTCACATCAGGACAAAATCTAGATGTTTGAAAATAATATGAAAGATGAATAAGAAAATCGTTACTGAGAAAAAGGAATGAGAGGTACAGAGTAATTTAACGCAGCCTGTTGCTTGGGGATCTCATTTGGAATGCAAAAGACCATTTTAAGCCCTTGATATGCATTATTTAGGGGCAGGACTCTGGTCACCTCTCCCCAGTGACTGTTCTAACTTCTAAGCTGATCTGACAGGTTGTGACTGAAGTTATCTTGAGTTCTTCTGATTGTATAAATAATTCAATGTTTTTTGGAGCAGCTATTTGAAAATCATTCTTCCCAAATGAGTACTCTAACTGCAACTGCTGGGTGGTAGAGTTCCTCCTCTTACTACTTCTCTCTAGTCCAATGAGTATTCAATATTTTATATTAAGTGGAACTGTTCCACAAAGAGCAACAGAAGAGAAGAACAATCTGTACTTACTTTTAATTCTACATTTTTTTTTTTTCTTACAGTGACTGTTGCTACACTATCATGTTTTCCTGGTAAAATCATGTCTGGCTCAGCACCATGCAGTCTGTTAAATTCCCTTTGGCATCTTTAAGAACTAAATTTTGAAGGACCTCCTTTTCCCATTGGTCCTATTATCACATCCATCTTATTATTCAGTCAGTAATTTTTAATATTCTCCTCCCTACCTTTTTGCAGTGTCCATGATTTCTGCAAAAGTTTGCTCTATGTTTAGTAGAAAATTTTTCATAAGTTTCAGCATGATCAAATTTGATTTCCATTACTTTTTCTGTTGTTGGCATGTGAGGCACCACGGTAAAGAACAAAAGATATGAAATTACTTCAAAATAGAATGAAAACAAAACCTAGTAACCTCCTCTTTTTCATATTATGTGGCACAGAAAAACTCTTAGAATGACATTTGAAAGTAATATTCAAAATAGCTGGCAGAAATGCATCTTTGCTGCTTGTTCAAAAGGTAGACGGTTATAAAAAGATATTAAAGAGAAAAAAAAGAAGAAGAAGAAGAAGAAGAAGAAGAAGAAGAAGAAGAAGAAGAAGAAGAAGAAGAAGAAGAAGAAGAAGAAGAAGAAGAAGAAGAAGAAGAAGAAGAAGAAGAAGAAGAAGAAGAAGAAGAAGAAGAAGAAGAAGAAGAAGAAGAAGGAAGAAAGAAGAAGAAGAAGAAGAAGAAGAAGAAGAAGAAGAAGAAGAAGAAGAAGAAGAAAAGAAGAAGAAAAGAAGAAGAAGAAGAAGAAGAAGAGAAGGAGAAGGAGAAGGAGAAGGAGAAGGAGAAGGAGAAGGAGAAGGAGAAGGAGAAGGAGAAGGAGAAGGAGAAGGAGAAGGAGAAGGAGAAGGAAGAAGAAGAAGAAGAAGGAGAAGAAGAAGAAGAAGAAGAAGAAGAAGAAGAAGAAGAAGAAGAAGAAGAAGAAGAAGAAGAAGAAGAAGAAGAAGAAGAAGAAGAAGAAGAAGAAGAAGAAGAAGAAGAAGAAGAAGAAGAATACTGCAAAGAAAGCTTGAAACTTTTTGATTTGAAAATGAAAGGCTATTCATAGACCATTCTGCATGTTTTGAACTGCCAGAGCTTACCAACCCCAGGTACAGGAATCCAGACCTTCATTTACTCAGTGATTCCAAATAGCAAAGGGTACCTGAATCAATTTGCTTCAGTACATAGTTGAAATAAGTAGTGGATAGGATAAAAAGGTTAATTGCCATATTGCTTTATGACTTGAGTCCTTCTTATTCAGGAGATTTAAAAACAAGAAACAACACTCTTCAAATATCTGATGACTTTATTTTTTAATGAACAGCACTGTGGAGACAGAGGTCACCTGCAGTTATTCTCCAGTGCAGGAGAAAGGAGCAACTTCTGGAGTCTATACCATCTTCCTGAAATAAAATAAAGTGCATTTTGAGGAAATGAGATAATAAGACAGACATTTTGTATATTTCTGTATATTTCTCTGCTACCAACTGGCACATTCTGCTTTTCTGACTTACTTACTGTACCGTTTCCCAATGTACTCAGCACAGAAACCCGGCAGATGCAGAGACAATTGTGTCGTTGGTCAGCAAACTGGCCCAAACTATCACAATTCCCATCCATCACTGCTTTCTGGGATCATTACTTCCAGCAAATTGGAGTTCTAAATTTGCTCTGAAGACTGAACAGCAAGCTTAATGGCCCTACAGAATATTATCACAGGCCATTGTTGACTATTTTCTTATGTTTCAAGTGAAGTCTTAATTGTGGTATCACAAGGCATTATGCCAAGACTCCCATTTTGTTTAAGCAATTCCATTATCCAACTTTTTGCCTTTTGTGATTCAGCTAGATTATATTTTTTGAATAGTTTCCATTTCCACTTTCAGTGCTGATGTCATTCTACTGGTACTCTTTTCCATTATCATTTCTTGGTAAATGGAATACCCTGAATATAGTTTTGTGTTTACTTTCCAGAATTAACAAAAGAAATGTTCTAGTGGATGAAGCATTTTAAAGTAAAATCCACTTTGCTTTGGAAATGTATAGAGCCTATACTGCTTTTCAGCTGTTTATGAGGTTATAATAAACCTAGTATAGATATTCTAGATGTAGAAATGCGAGGAATAATCTGAAGCCTTTTATCCTGTGCCTAAATTCAGTCTAACAATTGGTAGCATGAAAAGTAGAACATGTTGCTATCATGTAACTTATTGGTGACATTTCAAACTTCAAAGTTGTAATTCAGTGCACCTAAATTAAAGTTTTCTTCCTAGGATCCATGGCTGAAGTATTAAGACTAGATAAGCAAAGGTAGAACAAGTTGCCGAACTATGCAACACTGAGAAACACTCAATGCCTCATTGAGTACCTACCTCATTGTAGCTACTGAAACTGAAAAGCTCACAGACATATATCACATATTCACTCCATCAGGTTATGTGTTTTCCCCTCCTTTTCTTCAGCTATTTGCTTGTAACTCTTGAGGAGGAGTCGAAATAAAACATCTCTCCCTTTACAGGTGTCAGGGATATAATAGATGCCATACCCAAAAAAGCATTTTTCATTTGCTCTTCTAAGGCAGGTCTCAATTCCACCTGTGAGTCAGAAGAAGCTGACAGTGTTCCCTGCCACAGCTAGTCAGTTTCAGGGAATAAGAACAGTCTGGTGGATACAACAAAGTGCACAAATCTTCAATGACAACTGGACTGTCATTGCTGCAATCTGCTGAAGAGGTGCTGAAACAGAACTCCTGTTATCTATTGTCTTCTGTTGAAAACTTTCTATAATAATAGCAATATTCTCACTTAAAATTTTGATGTACAGCTTATTTCACTTGCATCAATTTATCTAATGGGATGAAACTGTTCATTTTTTTCCTGAAGGCACATCATTTATTTTTCACTTCCTTTTACCTGTTAAAGACTGTGCATCATGTGCTGACTCACTCTTTATTTCAGTATAAAAAGAGATGAGAAAGTTTATAATCTCTTTTTTATTATTTGATGTGTTTAATCTTTTTCTTTACATAAAGTAATAGAGGGAATTAAAGAAAGGAAAGAAAGGAAAGGAAAGGAAGGAAGGAAGGAAGGAAGGAAGGAAGAAAGGAAGGAAGGAAGGAAGGAAGGAAGGAAGGAAGGAAGGAAGGAAGGAAGGAAGGAAGGAAGGAAAGGGAAAGAAAGAAAGAAAGAAAGAAAGAAAGAAAGAAAGAAGGAAAGAAAGAAGGAAGGAAAGAAAGAAAGAAAGAAAGAAAGAAAGAAAGAAAGAAAGAAAGAAAGAAAGAAAGAAAGAAAGAAAGAAAGAAAGAAAGAAAGAAAGAAAGAAAGAAAGAAAAAGAAAGAAAGAAAGAAAAGGAAAGAAGATTCTTCCTGTAAATATATATACGTACTTCCAGATATCAAAGGCAGAGATGCAGTCTGGCATTTTTGAATGACATGTAACATGGCAGAGGTAGACTGTCTGTAGTTGCTATGATGCAACAGACAAATTATTTGGCTAGTGCAAATGCTACTTCCCTTCTCAATTAAGTCTGCTGCTGCTTAGTACTACAGGCTATGTTTTGGGGGGAGGAACTGTTCAGCTTTTAGGAGGAGACAATAATATATTCCACTAAACTGTTAATTAAAATACAAACACAATGGCTTTTGAATCAGATTTAGCCTGCATTATTGGTTCTGGGTTTTGAAATGGAGATTGTTGTTGGCAGCTGCAGGCTGCACACAAAAAGTTAAGACATAAAAGACTAATTTCTGTCTTATCACATGGAAGTGCAAATTACTCCCTTTCTTTATGATGAACCAAACCAACTGCTTAAACTCTAGATTATCACTGCAGAATTAGGCCAACCCACTGGGATAATTTCAGTGTTGGAGAATCAGCAGTAAAGTTGGGTCTCAAGAAAAGACAAAGAAATGAATAGCAGTATAAGAGATGCTACTATTAAGTTAAGCTTGCTCCCTAAAATAATCAAAGGTTAGGATTTAAGGTGGCCTTATGTTCTTTCCTATACCTAGCTTACTTAAGGAAATCTATATGGATTTTTTTTTTGTATTATTGCTAATCTGCTGATTTCCTACTGGTGTTGGGATTACTGTTGTGACATTTGAAAACACAAGTTTTATTTGCTTTCACAGTATTCTAAGAACAACAGTTTTTAAGCAAATATATAGTGGTGCCATTTATTCATACAGCTTGCTGAGGAGATAAGTAAATAACGCATGAAAAAAAAAATCACCTGCAAATATGCATCGGAGTTATTCAATGAAATCACTGGCATTACTTTTGCATCCCTCTTGTGCTTACTTTCCACTAGTCACTGAGGAAATGAATTCATTGTCATGAATATTCACTAGAACAGTACATTTAAGTGACAACACATTCATAAAAACATATTTTAAATTAGTACTTAACATATTCAACTACAGAACACAATGGAGATAAAGTTGTAAAATCAGTCACAAAATCTGGAATATTCAAGGATAACTCTGAAAAAACTTTTATACATTCTTTAAATTCCAAACAAGCTCACAGGCATGACTAGTCACAAACAAAATAGGTTAAACACATTATTTGTTTCCAAACACAATTGAAACAAACAAACTTTTTTTTTTTTTGTGTATGTACTGTCTGCTATAGGAAAAAAAGCAGTCTTCTTTACAAATAAACCTGCTACCTTTTTGCTTTATTCCAATAAATACCAATGTTAACAAACAAACAGTCCTGTGTGGCCATCTGTCCCATGGCTATAAAGCTATTACTGGTTCCTGTAAAACCTCTAGGGCTGCACCACATATGCACAGCTGACACTGTGTAACCCTGACTGTCCTTCAGCTGCTGCTCATGGAGTGTACCAGTCTCCCAGTAGCCCTGTGTCATACCTGCCAGGCTTGTGCCAGCACCTAAATAGCCATCAACATCAAAGATGTCACTAGACCTCTATGTGCAGACTACCACTGTAGAAATCTTAATGTTAAAAAATTCCAGAACTACCATTCCACTTCTACCATTACTTTTAGAAAGTCTCCCACAGTGAACATGGCCAAGTTTTAAAGGCATTCTCCTCCATATATTCTGAGCAAAATTTTCCTGGTAAGAATACTTCTACCACACAAGGCCTAGCACTGGAGATGCTTCTTGTACATTAGCAACAACAATATTTACTGCAGAAAAGAGTTCTTGTAACACAGTATAAGAATTCTGTGGAGCTAAGCCCTTACAAGGACTATACAATATGGCACAGTAAAGTCCCTTTGTGGAGTAAGCACTTTACAAAGCTGGCACAAACTAAACATTTCCATCTTTTGTCTGAACTTGCCTTAGAAGGAATAATTTCGAAGTCATGCAGCAATTAGTTAAGGCATGTGGGTGCAGATGTTTTTCTGCAGCTCTGAATGCTGCATGTTGTTGCGAGCTCTTCTGTATTTCAGTTCACTCTCACCCCAACCTGAACTTCTTATGCTCGGTTGTAAGAAGCCTGGAAATATTTTATTTAAAAAAAAACATTTAAAGGTCAGTATAATAGAACATCTCAATCATGCATCTTATTATAGAAATCTAAATATTACAGACAACAAAGAATTTGGCCTTTAGTTCTTTAAGACTTCTCAGAGGAGTTTGTTTAGTAATTTATTTTTAAAAAGGAATCTGTGTGTATAAAATACCTTTTATTATTGAAAGAAATCTAATACATAGACATATATTTAATATCCTTTTGAAATGAGGAAAAGGAAAGAAACGAAAAAAAAAAGGCAGGACAAGAAAGTATGCATTAAGGTTCAGCCATGAATTAGAGGGAGAGTATAGATAACTTGGCTGTTTAACAAATTGACATACATGGGAGCCTTTCTCTGGGAAGTGCTCTGTTTCTGAGCCTTGCCTGCATATGATAAAACGTATTTGTTGTGGGGTAACACAGGCCTGTACATATCAGCCTCCCTCAGAGCAAAAAGCTAATTACATGAGGTAAAGACTGTAGGTAGAAAGGCCTGGGTTAGGAAGGTGACATGAGCTATCAAGGTTTGCAAGCAATATGCTACTGGAATGAATTGCTTTCCTCTTGTGTGCATTCACATGTGAAATGGTTCAGCTAACATTGGCTGAGAAAAGCAGAAAGACGTGGAAGTGGCAAGGGACAAAAGCAGGGCAAAAGTAGAATGCACTGGGTAAGAAAACTGAGGTCAACCAGCAAGATGAATCCCAGCGAGGTTGAAGCTGAAGGGAACAGAGGAAGCAGCCAGGCAGAGAAGGTATTTGAACACCCCAGGACAGAGCTCTGTAAGAAATATTGTTGACTTCTTCTCAAAGAGAATAAACCTGCTGCTGGCTCTACTGCTTCATGGCATGAGGAAGAGGGTAATGCTTTCAAGCAGCCACAGAGATCATAGATTGAGTGAAACTGTAGGCTGGCAAGGAACTCTGGAGATGTAGTCCAAATTCTTGCTCCAAGCAGCATTAATTTCAGGGTCAGATTTTGTTCTAGTGTCTTTGTTCTAGTGTCTAGCATTCACTCATGGTGAAAAATTATTTTCTCTTTATTTTTCCCTGTTGTAAGTTGTGACTATTGCCTCCTGCTGTTTTGCTGTGCAACCCTAAGCAGAGTCTGGCTTTGCCTTCTTTTTGTCTCCCTTTAGGTTGTTGAAGACTGCTCATAGATTTCTTTTCTCTTCTCCAGACTGAAAACCTCAGTTTCTTCAGATGCCTCCTCTGTCATACGTCCCAGTCTCCTTCTGCTGATCCTCTGATAAGCTCCCTTCAGTTTGTCTGCATGTACCACAGGCCCAATATTTCAGGTACAGACTTAATGAGTGCAGAGGGAAATAATCTTTCTCACCAATGGGCTGGCTTCACTCTTGCTTGTGCAGCCCAGTACATGGTTAGACTTCATGGTTGCCACATGCATTTGGCTTGTATTGTGGACCCTGTACTCCCTTCCACAAAGCTGCTTCCCAGTCAGTCAGTCCCTGGCCAGTACAGTCACATGTGGCTACTCTACTCAGGTGGAGAACTTTGCATTTTTTCCTATTGAACTTTCTGAAGTTCGTGTCATCCCCCCTTTCCAGACTGTCCCTGCAGGGCAGCAGCTTTGTCTTACCATGCGTCAGTTGCTCCGCCAGTGTTGGTGTTATCTGCAGACTCATGGAGGGCTCATCCTGTCCCATCGTTCAGGTCACTGGTGAAGGTGTTAAACATTATCCTCATATTCCTTATGAGGAATACTACTTGTAACTGGCTGCCAGTTAGCGAGAAAAATAATTATAACTCAAAGTAGTGGAATTTTATTCTTGCTGAATTTTACACTTTTCCATCATTTTCCAAAACCTTTATGTCCATTGTGCAACTTTCTTTAGTGTCCATGCTCTTTCAAGGCTTTGTTTTAGCTTCCTCATTATACTGGATACCTAAAAGACCTCCAGCACCTGACAACGGCAGGTTCCATTCACTGACTTGAGTGTTTTGCTGTCAAAAGGAGGAGACACAGGAAGAATGTATATTACCTGGTTATGATAAACTGAAAGGATTACACTGGAAACCAGCCTAGAGCTGAGGTAATGTTTTCTGAAGTACTGATGGGGTTGAAAAGTTTTTATGTGAGGATTTCGTATTGAGTACTGATGTCAGAAGCTGTATTTTCTTCCAAAGCAGGGGAGAGAGGTATTCTTCAGCATTATGTCCACTGAGAAAATTTGATTGAAAGGAGTTATATGTAGAGAGACAAGCAACAGCAAGGAAATATGTGGTTAAAAGTTTTGATTTGGTTCACAACTTTCTGCATTTACTTCAATTAACTTCAATTTGTTAAGAAGTGGTGTAAAGTAGTGATGGGACAGGAACTTCCAGAATTTCCAGGATAGTTATTATTTCTCATTATACATAACCAGTATCTGCGCAACTTCCTTTGTTTTTTTTTTTTTTTTTTTTTTTTTTTTTCCAGGAATAGTTCAGTTTACCATAAAAAGGGAGATGGGTTGAGAGTGGTTGGTGCACAGGAAAGAGAGGTAAACTGTTATTATATTTCCTGAGCTGAATTAGTTGGCATAAAATGAAACCATGCGTTAGCAGCCTTTTTTTTTGAGGCCTCAGATCCTTTTGGTCCTTCACATTTCAGCCTGTCATTGTGAGCAGATGTAGAGAAGAGAGTTAAAGACCTGCTACAAAAGTTCACTACTAATCCTCTTTTTAAGTTCCGTGCCAGAGGCAAGTAATATTATATGCAGATCTGGAGGTAGTGGAAAGTCAAGGAGACCTGGATCTGTAAGAAATCTTACGGACATATATAACAAAGAACATTTGGAAAGCACATGTTTGTCTGTGCAAGAAACTAATATCCTGGAAGTGCTTATAGTGACAAAGATTACCAGAAGTTTCAGCCCAGATGTAAGAAATCTTCATACGAGTGGCCAGTTCCACCTACATGTGTTACAAGAAGAAGATGGAACATACGGAACAGTTTAGAGCTTAAAAATTGCATTTCCAAAGGAATAATTATGAATTATTGTAATTGCTCTTGTAATACCATTGTACTGTTACTTATCTCACCTTGACGCACACATAGGAACAGCACAGATCTCACCCTCCCTAATTTATCACAAGCTATGCACAGCAAAGTTAAGACCAGTGATCCTAAACGTATCTGGTCCATAATTCAGTAAAATAAACTCTTTTCTGAGGTATGTGTATGGTATTTTTGGAGCAGAGTGGTCTTTTAAAGTTTTCAGTGTGACTTTCTAACACTCGAATAAGGAATTTATGCTTGCCAAAACCAGAATCAAAAATTTAAGTCTCCCCTACTAAAAGAAATCCTGCTGATTGGAATTTCAAAAGCTTTAATGCAGTTTTCCAGAACTTCAGAGGAGTCCACTGCAACATGTGAAACAGAAGGATAAAAATAAGGATAAAAATAAAAACAATTGCAGCATCTAGCTAGATCAGAAAACAAAATAACATTTTCTCCCAGTGATAATTACCTGTGAAGCTAAGGTTCTAACCCTTATACTATTCCATTGCTTTATGAAAATATTTTAAGAAAGCTCTTTTGGCAGGTAAGAACCAGAATAATGCAGAAGTTTAGAACCAGAATTATCCATGAAGTTTAGAGAGAGCTGATCTAGTGGGAACGATAAACTGAGAAGTTTTATGGCCAAAACACATAAGTGATTTTCTCCTATGGCTTATTTAGGTTTTGATTATGTTGTCACCAGTTCCATATGTTGTTTTCATTTGTGACTCAGCAAATGAATAATAAAAAAAAAAGTTTCCTTTCCATGACCTCTGATTGTCTACCTCTTATGTGAGCATATCTGGAGCACCCTTGGTGCATTACACAACTGTCTGGACTGCCAAGCACAAAAAGAGCCCACATGTTTTAGAGCAAGGACGAAAAAGAGGAAAAGGAAGAGACAGGGCTACAGTTCAGGTCCCTTCAACATGCCTGGCTGTGCTTGAGGTAGGGCAATGCAAGCTCTATAAAATGTAGCAGGCAGCATGGAGCTTTTTTAAGCCATTAAAATAACTCAAATTTAATAGCAGATAGTGTTTACATTGAAAAGAGCTTCACCACCTCACAGCAGTTTCTCCCTTTATAGCTCATTCAGTTTCTTCATTCACGGTGCCCCAGCAAATGTCTTTCTATATAAACTGACGCGACCTAAGTCTGTGGACATATATAATGAGAGACCTATCACAGCCTGAGACTCCATTTTTCCTTGCTTATAGGACAATTTCACATTCAGTTCTCCCCATGCAAAAGACTCCCCAGGCAGGCAGACAGGCAGGAAGGAGGGAAAGTTAGTTAGTTTACTCTATATTTATGTTATTGATACAAAATTTAGAGTGACCAAATAATGCGTAATAATTTGATCCTGACAGTTATTATGTGCACGCTACATTCTCTTGAACTGGAGGACTTACACAGGGAGAGGGTCTGTCGTGTGGGGCTGGAGCACTGCCTGATGTGCTTTCTGGTTTATAAAATGGGGGAGAGACAGCAGTGCCTTGAAACAACACCTTCCCCCTAGAAAAAAAAAATAAAAAAATGCTCCATCTTGGCACTGTGCTGCTTCCACCTCCTTGAATTATACCAAGAATTAAATCTCTACACAGAGACATGTCATCAGTTCAGGCTGTTATATGATGTAGATATTAACCAGTTTCATTCTGCTCCATATGTTTGGCAATATTTGTTTCTAAATTAAGTTCTGTAGGAGTTGGGAATTATGATTATTTAACAAGGGTGTAAATGGCTGCAGAAATAGAAGATAATTTAAATGTTGAAATAGAGTGCCATTTTTTTCTCTTGATGTTTGCGGTGAAGGAAGCATGATTATTAATAGATTTTTAAAGAAATTTCTTCATGTCTGCCCTCGTATTAAACAGCCCCCATCTTAGCCACTTTTGGGTTAGGAGTTATTCAGGGGTCTGCTAGTATCTGCTACAACAGTTTGAGTCCAGCTCTGAGCTGGACAATTTCTCAAGGGTAGTGAAGAAGAGAGAGGAGCCACCAAACCTATTCTCAGTACATGCCCTCTGCCTGCAGCTGAAGTCTTAGCAGTAAAGAGCAGTTCTGGCAGCTCCAGACATAACCTTTTACCTAAGGAATGTTCATGGAGACAGTTTTCTTTATTTTAATGCCCACAGAGTAGAGCAGAAAAGCCATTCCACAGTTCCCTTCTCACACATCAGTGTGGGAAAGCTAGCTCTTTACTTAACCATTCCCTCTGACACATAAGTGCACCCCCCTACATAATATACATATATAATGTTAATGAACTGTTTAATTTAAAATACATTGAGTCCTGTCCTCTGTTTAGCCCTGGGAACTAACATATGACAAACCTGACCTAACCTTTTTTTTTTTTTTAAAAAAAAAAAAAAACAACAAAAAACTGGCTTCTTGTTTGCTAAGCCAAGAGGAAAAGGTTTATGTTACTTTGGAAGAGCTCCATGATTATGTGAGGAACAGCTCTGAAAGCATCCTATCCCTTATTTGGTCACTGATTTTTGGCTACCTCTTTACAAAATGTGGAGCAGGATTAATTTCCCCAACTATAAATGTCTACAGTGTAGCCACCTACATCAGAGCTAGTCATCTGGACTCCCTGTACAGTGGGTGGAAAGAGACAGGCACTTATAAAATGTAATAAATCTTGCTTATTTTAGGCATCTCTCTTAGAATGAGATGAATCACTCTCTGCATGCATTTATTTTTCTTCATTTGCTACAAGAGCTCAGAGATCTTAAAGACAACTTCACTGTATATTTCTGAAGATGAGCTGAATCCCACCCATCCATTATTATGACATGGTTCTTTATAAACAGAAAATTTTGCTATCATCTTTTTTATTTCATACTGATGTCATGTTTTTAAGTGCTTCTGAAGTTTACTAATTTGTAAATGGTTTTTGACAATGTATTTAAATGTAGTTAAGTAGTGAAATGTTGTGCAAACCGTGTGAGGAAACCATAGCTCCCTTGTCTACTATAAAGAATTATACTTCAACTAGGCTGAAGAGACTTAACCAGATGAGGATTTATACAATTATGTCAATATAAAGAGCTCAAGGCTTTTCTTCTAGACCAAGAAGAGAAACAATAATCATATATTGAAATAAGGCATTTTTATGAAGAGAAACTGTAGTCACCCTATGGAGTTTACAGGAGTAAATGTGTATATTAAAAACATAAAACTTTGGTGTCGGTACATGTTTGTGTAGCTGAGACCTTAGGTGAAACACATTCTCACAATGCCCTTGAACATTTCATACCTCTGAGTTTGTCCTGAACATGCTTCTCTAGAGCTGAATCTGCAGACATGGGATGTACAGTCATCTTCCCTAACTTTTGTTGTCTAGAGAGTAGATTCTTATCTCCAAGGTAGCAGACTTCTGTTATAGTCAATTTAGTGGGATGCCTTTTGGCATTTTAACGGCACAATATATCTGACCTATTTTAGATTCCTACTTGAAGAAGATCTGAATCATGTGTTAGAAATGCCCATTTTTCTTTACTGACTGTAGCCTCCCAAAGAAGCTAATGCAGATCTAGATTTCTCTCTAACACATCTGCTCTTCAGCAAATGAATCCTACCTTGCTGTTTTGTAAGGTCTTTGTCTTTTTGACTTTTTGTTGGTTAAACAGGACCAGGACGGAAATACTCACACAGGCACTCCTCTGTTGTTGTATTAGGTGCACAACTCCTGGCATCATTTTGGCAAATGCCAAACAGCAGCCTCCTAGAGAGGAGCACCAAGGACCATTCTTGAAAGGCAATTTGAATGCAACTCCCTTATTTTACAGAACAAGCAATCTTAGATGTATGGACATGAGCCATGCTATGTCCTAGAGCCCTGAGGCTAGAGAGCTCTCTCTTTGGGTACTTAGACAACATTATCGCTACAGTATCTGGCCACAGATTGGAGAGCTGATCCTAGCCAAGTGCAACAGCTGATCTCTACCCTTTGCAAAAGCGAGAATTACTATATGCCAGTGTACTCACTGCACTCGGGAACTTTTACAGTGTGGAGAACATAGCCTGTGACAAGCTTTCAGTTTACAGCATTCATAAATGTCTTTTATGAAGCAAGAAGAAATCCATTATCAGATTTTAACCGAGCATGTTTCAGAAATGTCATTACGCCTGTGACTAACCAAACACCTATGATTAGTCCTTTTACTGCTGACATTTCTAAGAGAAAATGGAAGTGCATCAAGCTGGTTCTCTAACTGCAGTCTAAGACCTGCGCAAACATGTATTGACTGTCATCTATTCTTACAAGGCATAAAAGCTCAGTGAACCTTCTAGCCCCTTTTTTCACATATAGGGTTGTAGAGGGCTCACCACCAAGAAAACCCTTCCCCATACCTACAGGCACAGTATCATGACAACTAGACCCAGATCTACAGAATTTTTGACAAACAGCCCCAGTATGTGTGTCCGTCTTTGCTGGTGCAGTTACTGGGATCTCCAATAGACAGGTGAGTTTTCAAGTGTGAGGATTCAGATTATGAGTACATCTAGAAATTGCATTTGTTGAGGTGAAATATCAAATTTTAGAAAGCACACAACTGTTTATTTTTTCAGGAAAAAAAAAAAAGGGTCATCCACACTGTCTGTTTTTGCTAGTACTACTTCTTGTGTGGATAGTTCTTCCATGCTAACTCAGGCGGTTGAAAATTTTGGTAGCGGTAAAAGCACATTATGGAAAACAATTCAGCCAGACATATTCTGCTCACTTAGTACTGATGTAACTCTAGAGTATATCTGACTTAGTATTAACTTGGAATGGAAAGTAAAAATGAAATACTGCTCAGTGTAGCAGAATTTGTTATTTAATCTCTTATTTTCTTTCTTTTTTTTTTTTTCCTCCCCAAAGTGGTTAGTGACATTACTGTACATTCTTCACACTGATATTAAGTTCCTGAGACAGAAGGATCCTTTACTGTGTAGGAATGTCTACCCCAATGGGAATCAGACCTCCATCCATAAGGCTCTAACTTTATAGTGGTCTTTGAAAGAAAACCCCAAAGCGCACAAATGTCAGTTAACATACTTATTAATCCTATCCATGCTCCAAATTCTACAACAGCTCCAGAGACACTACCTTTATCTCCCTGATAAAAAACATATTTATTCCTGTTAGGAAGTAAAACTTATTTTCTTAGTTCGAAATTTTGAGCAATTTCCCGGTAGAAGGTATAATGCAAGGACCTTAAATAAAGTTGACAGCGACCTATCTCTCAGGTGATAATAAAGGAAAGGAATCAATGTCCAATATAGAATCACAGAATCATAGAATCATCAAGGTTGGAAAAGACCTCCAAGACCATCTGGTCCAGCCATATCCTTACTACCAATTTCATCCGCTAAACCATGTCCCTAAGCACCACGTCCAACCTCTCCTTAAACACCCCCAGGGACAGTGACTCCACCACCTCCCTGGGCAACCCATTCCAATGCCTGACTACTCTTTCTGAGATGAAATGTCTCCTCATTTCCAACCTGAACCTCCCCTGGTGCAACTTGAGGCCATTCCCTCTAGTCCCATCACTAGTTACCTGTCAGAAGAGGCCGACCCCCAGCTCCCCACACCTTCCTTTCAGGTAGCTGTAGAGAGCAATAAGGTCTCCCCTGAGCCTCGTCTTCTCCAGACTAAACAACCCCAGTTCCCTCAGCCGCTCCTCACAGGACTTGTGTTCCAGGCCCTTCACCAGCTTCGTAGCCCTTCTCTGGACAAGCTCCAAGACCTTGATTTCTTTCTTGTAGTGAGGGGCCTAAAACTGAACACAGTACTTGAGGTGCAGCCTCACCAGAGCTGAGTACAGGGGGACGATCACCTCCCTGGTCCTGCTGGCTGCACTATTCCTGATACAAACCAGGATGCCGTTGGCCTTCTTGGCCACCTGGGCACACGGCCAACTCATGGTCAGGTGAGCATTGACCAACACCCCAAGATCCTTTTCCTCTGCACAGCTTTCCAGACACTCTGCCCCAAGCCTGTAGCGCTGCATGGGGTTGTTGTGGCCAAAGTGCAGGACCCAGCACTTAGCCATGTTGAACCTCATCCCATTAGCCTCTGCCCCTTGAGCCAACCTGTCCAGGTCCCTCTGCAGGGCCTTCCTATCCTCTGGCAAATTGACACTTCCCCCCAACTTGGTGTCGTCTGCAGACTTACTGAGAGTGCACTCGATTCCCTCATCCAAATCATCAGTGAAGATATAAAAGAGGTTGTGCCCCAACACCAGCCCCTGAGGAACACCACTGGTGACCAGTCGCCAGCTGGATTTCACTCCATTCACCACCACCCTCTGGGCCTGGCCGTTCAGCCAGTTTTTAACCCAGCAAAGAGTTTACCTGTCCAAGCCACGGGCTGCCACTTCTCCATACGAATAAATATGCAACATCTGTTTAATGTACTCTTATTCCTAAATGTCCTTGTTATGAGAAGGTTAAAATACAACCCACCCATCCAGCTTTGAACTGCTGTTGTTTTGGTAGCATTTCTCATAAATTATGTTGTGATAGAAAGAAGTTACACCTAATAGTTTAGTCTAGGTCCGTCACAGTAAGATCCTACTAGGCTTCTTTGTGGCTTAACCAGCAGCTTAAGACAGGAATAAAGTGAAATGGACAAGGGAGATCAGGAGACTGGAGGAAAATGCTCTTCTTCTATCATTCTGCCAGGTCTAGTTTATCTCTTTAGGGATTATGTCAGAGAGGAGCAAATGCTCCTCTCCCCTGAGTCAAAGGTGATGCTTTCAATTATTACAATAAAAGCTGGTGCAAGATTTTCCTGAAATTTCTTGGTATGAATGCTTTCTGATGTTTTCATTGCTTTGTTCCTTTTTCAGTCTAGGCATTTTAAGGCAGAACTGAAAACTGAGATCACAGAGCAAAATATATGGGCTTAGGTCCACACTTAAAAATAGTTTTTGTTAATAATCAATGCGGTTCAGTGCATTAACACACTGGCCTAAAGGTCAAAGGAGATAAGTTTTATTACTTGTCCCATCAGTAAATTAGTTTGATGCCTAAAGTAAGTTAACTCTACTTTACCACAATGTCTACCCAGCAGCTGTATCCAATATCAATGCCTTTATGTGATACATATAGAGAAGCTTTAAATAAAATATCATTCAAACAAGTAGGTTTAGAAACTATCCACTTTCTTAGAGACCTCCTTCTGTTCACTGACTGAGCTTTGTGTACAGGAAAAGAAAGCAAGCTGGCATTATATTCTCTTGGACCTGGCTCTAAAATAAAATAACTTTCTTATAAGTAAGACCACCAAGAGAGGACACAAAGAATATGTCCTGTGATAACAACACTAATTCAACACATCCTATCCCTATGTCTTCAGCTACAAATATGAGCACGTTGCTAAATACTGAGCTATCTTGGGAAATGAGAAATGTTTTCACAGTTAAATCTGTCATTGCAAAACAGTCCAAGTTGTTTTTTTGTTTGCTTTGTTTTGTTTTGTTTTGTTTTGTTTCACTTTAGAAAGTTCAAAATATAGGGATCTTTAAATAGATTTTTCACAGGACACTTCAGAAAATGTTCACAGCAAAAAGTTGAACCCATCTATTATTTTTTTCAATGAAAAAGCTGTTAAGTTCTATGAAAAAATTGGAGGGGGGAAAAAGCAATTTTGACTGTAAAACTGCCTTAACGTGTGAAGCAGGTTTAGATATGAGGTATCATAAATGTGCTGCTTGCCTCAGCCTCTCTTCTAACTTTTTAGTGCAAAGCTGCCCCATCCTGCATTTGTGCTGGTGGTCACTCCTGGTCTACATAATTCTACTGGCAGGACAGACCTCTCCTTGATAAAAATTAATCTTATTTCTTTAATGAAAAGCTTTGATGGCAAAAGGACATTTTCTTTAATAATGATACCTCTGCCTGTATGAAGGTTTCTGCTGGGTCAGTTAAGATATCGGATTTAAATGCAGACCAAGCCAATGATTGTGCCAGCTTTTCCATTAAAAAAAAAAATTATCTCTAATTACTCATTTCTTCCTGAAATTGTTTGGCTATAATTGCCCTGAGTTACTTTTTGCCCAAAGCTGTCATTCTGCTTCACGATTTCAGCAAAGAGACTATCTAAAGTGCTTTAAATCTGAGAAAGCTGAAGAAGAAAATACCTTATGTTTAATAATACATGTTCTTTACTGGTCAAGCAATGTTGAGAAAGAGAAATATTCTGGTAAAAAACATATACCTCAATCAGAAAAATGTCTTCAAAAATGTTTTTGAAAAAGCTGTTGGTGGTATTACTAAGTTATGCAGAGTTAAACATTTTATTTGGGGAATTATTCTGGTTTCATCATTTTCTTACCCAAGCAGGACTGTGTATGCATATGCAGTTAAATTAGTTGATGGGAACATCTCCAAGGAATGCATTAAATGGAACCACAATTAGGAAGAGGAGAAAAAAAAAAAAAGGCAATGGTTGCTGTCCTTATTCTTTGCTCTTGAAAAGTATTCAGGGTGGGAATTGCATTAACTTGTCTTCTGAAGGCTGTAAATCAGCAGAGGGTGAGATTATGGTGTAATTCTCAGTTGCACATTTTAATGACCCTTCTTTTTTGTCAGATACTCTATTGCACATGTATTATCACAAGATAGTTCTTAACATACAAGACATATAACTCTTCATCCAGGCTCCCGTTCAACACACTTGCATCTTTGATGAATTCACAAGCTTTGTAGTCAAAAGTCTATCAGTCTATAATGGTAACAAAAAAGGCCAACTATGGCTTGAGGGGAAGCAAATATTTAAGTCAAGATAATCTAAGACAAAGTTGTATGAACTGTATACAGTGTCATGCTGTAAATGTTTCTGCAATTACCCTCCGACTGAAAATTCCTCACCACAGATCAGAGTTTCACAAAAGCTTTAAAGGAAACAATGAATGGGACGTGGGGCTTAACACCCCTACCCACCCCCCAGACACACACACACATGCAGGCACACACATGCACATGCAAACACACACACACAAATATCTTGGACCAGATGAATAAGTCTCCAAAGGCTGGAATGCTATCTTGAAGCTATAATAACAGTGCAAATCTCATTGCTCTCAAAGGAATAGAGTCAAAAAACAAGATCCTACAGGTTTAACTTGCATAAACCTGCCTCCAGCCCTGCATACATTTATGTTCTATGGGAAAATCCTTCCAAGCATGGACAGGTGATTATGCGTCTTGGAACAATGGACACAGGCATAGAAGTTAAATTTCTAACCCAACATCCTTCCATTCCCACTCCTACAATTAGAGACAATTGTTCCACGTCTTTTCTTATGGATCCTGTGTGTTCTCTGTCCACATGTCACAACTCCAAACTCTGCAAGTGTTCCCATTATGAGACCTTGAGGAGAAGAACAGAAGACAGAGACTTCTTGTAGGAATGAATCAGTAGAAACTTGTAGAAAGCAGTTGATTCAACACCCAAAAGAGTGTGTGATCTTGACAAATGAGTTTTACCCTGCCATGTGGGTGTGTCCTTATCTCATATGGACTTTATGGCCTTGCATTTAGTGTTTGTTTGTTTGTTTGTTTGTTTTCATTTGGTCACTCCTTCTTATTAATTCCTGTACAATGGGGTCAATGTTCCTTCCAACTGGGGATGTAGGATCTATTAGAAATGCAGTCACAGAGCATGCTGTTTGCAGCTGGAATCAAACCTATGAAATCCAGAGTGTAGATGAAAAATATGGCAGAAAATATGTGGAAACTGATGACAGAACTATCACAAACCAACAAACAAACAAACAAACAAAGGGAAATACCCACTATTTAGTATCGCAGTTTCAATCCTCAGGCTTGACAAGAAGTACACCATGGACTATCTAGTACCTGACCAGGCTGGGAATTATTTTCGGAGATCAATGTGAGATATGTTCAGAGATACTTCACGCATGAATATCCATTTATACAGTTACCTCATCCTAGCTTCAGACACTGTAGTTTTAACTGTGAAGCACAATAAACTAGCTTATGAATGTATTTATAGATTCCTACACAAAACCAGTGCTGCAAGTTTGCTAAAGGAATTTTTCATTTCTTTGCTTCTAATGCATCCAGTATATTAGAAACAACTAGTCTGGCTTCCATGTGAGATCACTTCAAATGCACATGCAGAAATTCCATGCTATGAAACGCTTTGTAAATGGAAGGATCTGTCCTTGTATGTCAGTACTAATTGAAAAAAGTTAGGCTTGTCCCATAGAATCTGAATTACAAAGAAAATTTGGCCAAATTAATCTTTTGTCTCATAACACACCCAAAGTATACACAGATGCCTCAGGCTTGCACTCCCTGGTCTGGCTTATTGCTGTAATTAAGCATTAGACCTGTCTACTTTTTTTTTTTTTTTTTTTTTTTTTTTTATTTCTTAAGTGGTTTAACAACAAGCACTATCAAACTTTGCTTTCCAGTTTCAGCCATCCCCAGTCACAAAAGCAAAATTATAATGCCATGCAGGTGAATGTAAAATAAAAGCTCAGAGAGTTTCCTGAGGCTCTTTTGGATTTGAAAAGATGGAAGATATGAAATAAAGTTAAGTGTCCATTCACATAGCTGACAATAGCTAATTTTCTGTCTGGAAAACATCTGCAGTAGAATTTATAAATGGAAATAAAGATAATTAAATTCCCTATGCACTCTAAAAGAGATCTGACCAATTTCTCAGAGTTTATTTCTAACTCTATCAAAACGTACAGAACAGCTACAAAATCAACACAATAGTTTTCTAAATAAATTGTACACCCCTATAAGTCCAGAATGTACCCACCTCCTTTCAAGTATTGTTTAGCAAAACTTAGATTGGAACAGACAGATCAAGAATTGTGTTTTTTTCAGTATTAAGGTTATGACTGGAATCCTAATGCTGATGAAAGTTGTCAGTCAAATGGCAATATCTGAGGGGCATTACCAACCATGTTTTCCTTTGATAGCTACATCATTATCCTGTCTTTTTCCGCTCCTTTGCTGGCTTGCTTACTACACCTGCTCCCTGTGTCCATAGGCTAAGCTCTGCCACTGCCCTAGGCAGGCAGCAGCTAAAGCAGGCTGTACGAGGAGAGCTCTCCCTGCTCACCGAGCTGCACTGGCTGTTCAACACATCTCAGCAAAGCAACACATCGGAGAAGCAGCTTTTCCAGTACTGTCTGAAAAACAAGGACAACTGAACTCCTCAGGGCGTGGGACATTATTATATGGACATACAGTTCACAATATCAGGGAGACAGTGCTTGGGGGGGTCTATCTGCATAACTGAAACACCCAAAAAGTACTGTGTTAAAGATATGCATTTGGAAGGAGTATTCAATATATGGGATGATACAGACTACTTTAATTAAGTTTGTAATATAAGAACAGCAGTCCTGGGTGAGACAAACGGCTGTCTAGCCTTGTATCCTATTTTCTGCAGTGACCTAGAGTGGATGCCTCCCAAAACCAATAGGAGCATAGTAAACGTACCAAGATACCTCACACGATATACTCTACAATCCCAGTTCAAGGACCTGATGTGGTTGTCTTTGTGGTTAATAACTTCTCATGGACCTTTTTTCTGCATTTTCTGTAATTGGCTTCTGAAAGAAGGTATTCCTTTAACATGCACAGTATTTTGCAGCACTGAATTCCACAGATTAACCACATGTTATCTGGACAAACATCTCCTCTTCTTGTTTTGAAAGTGCTGTCTGATAATTTCTTCTTTGTCTTCTTGACAGTCACGATTTTATAAACATCCATACACCTTCCCTTAAATGCCTTTCTCCTGGTTTGAATGCTGCTAAGTGGTATATGTATGTAATGCTTTACTTACTTTTCCAGGAATTCTATATATCCATTTTATTTCTATCTACATTTTCCATTCATATTTATCTATCTATCTATCTATCTATCTATCTATCTATCTATCTATCTACCTATCTATCTATCTATCTATCTATCTATCTAACAAGTTTAACAAGAGCAAGTGCCGGGTCCTGCACGTGGGGAGGGGCAACCCTGGCTATACGTACAGACTGGGCAACCAGATGCTGGAGAGCAGCCCCGCAGAGAGGGATCTGGGGGTTGTGGTTGATAGCCAGTTGAATGTGAGCCAGAAGTGTGCCCTGGCAGCCAGGAGGGTCAACCATATCCTAGGGTGCATCAAGCACTGCATCGCTAGTCGGTCAAGGGAAGTGATTGTCCCGCTCTGCTCTGCGCTGGTGCGGCCTCACCTCGAGTACTGTGTGCAGTTCTGGGCACCACAGTACAAAAAGGACATGAAACTGTTGGAGAGAGTCCAGAGGAGGGCGATGAAGATGGTGAAGTGACTAGAGGGGAAGACATATGAGGAGCAGCTGAGGTCACTGGGCCTGTTCAGCCTGGAGAAGAGGAGGCTGAGGGGAGACCTCATCACGGCCTACGGCTTCATCACGAGAGGGAGTAGAGGGGAAGGCGCTGATCTCTTTGGTGACCAGTGGTAGGACCCGCGGAAATGGTGTCAAGCTGAGGCAGGGGAGGTTTAGGCTAGACATCAGGAAGAGGTTCTTCCCTGAGAGGGTTGTCGCGCACTGGAACAGGCTCCCCAGGAAAGTAGTCACTGCACCAAGCCTGTCGGAGTTTAAGAAGCGTTTGGGCTGTGCACTCAGTCACATGGCCTGAATTTTTGGGTAGACCCGTGTGGTACCAGGAGTTGGACTCAATGATCCTTACGAGTCCCTTCCAACTCAGGATATTCTGTGATTCTATTATTCTATTTATTTATTGCCGGGGGCGGGGGGGGGGGAAGGTGAAGACAGAGATATAACTGCAACTATGTGGAATATACAAAGGGTAGGTGTATCACAGATTTCTACAGGACATTTTCTGTGATGTTCATTATTCCTCTTCTACACATCGAAATATCCTCTTTTTTTTTTTTTTCCAAGTTCATTTGGTTCTGTCTGGCATTGAATATTAAGCTGAAATTTTCAGTGAACTATCTATAGTGGCCTCAAAATCATGTTTTCCAGGTGATATTTGTTAACTAAAAGACTTCTGATATACACAGCTCCTTAAGACTGTTTCCCTTAGCATAATACATTCTATTTATCGGCATTTATTTTTGTTTGCCATTTTATAGTGCAAGCATTCATTGTGGAACTTTCCTGCAACTCTTTGGATCACAACACATCATCATGTTCACCCTATTCCCAAATTATTCTTGACTATGTTTAACAGCATGGGATTCATCATAGCTTTTTATGGAGTCCACCAAGAAGCTCCTTCCACTCTGAAAACTCACACTTTATTTCTATCTTTTACTTCCTGGCTTAAATATATCATAGGCCCACAAGAAGATCTCATTTCATAACACTATAGTTTCCTCAAAAACCTTTGGGAGAGGAACTGTGCCAAAAGCATTCTGAAAATGGAAACAAATTTTATCATTTTTGCCAGTCAATCCATGGCATCACAGACTTCTGAATTCTGATAGAATTACAAGATACTGTTTTCCATACAAAGCAAGTGTTGTTTATTTGCCATCACATTGTAGTATGTATTTATAAATTAATTTCATTCTTTAGTGTTATTTCTAGCAGTGTAATCTGTATGTTCAGTAGTTTCTAGGATTATGTCTGAAATGATTTTAAAATTGGCGATATGTTAACCATCTTCCAATCCTCTGGTACCGGAGCATTCAATGTAGGGCTTATTTATATATCACAGTTAACAGTTCAGCAATTTCATATTTGACTTCTTTTAGAACTCCAGAGAGAATACCATCTGCTTTTAGTAATTAGTCAGTGTTCATTACATTGATTTGTTTTAGAACCTCTTCTACTGCCACTTTAATTTGAGACAGTCCCTCAACATGATCTGGAATGCTAATTAGGCTGATTCATTAAAATATATTATAATATAGCTGAAAGTAAAATCTGTTACAGTTCTTAAGAACAATGGATGTAGACCACATATATAGAAAGAGTAACTGCATTTTGTAAAGTTACTCATGAAAAGGATGTACGGATCCTGGTGAGAAAGCAATCCAAACTCAACTTGAAGGGCAATGACATGACAAATTGGCAAATTACCTACTACTATCCTTTGACACAGAAGTGAAAAAGTAGGAGTTAAGTTGAAAGCACTATCTAAGGGAGAAATCAGGAGCCCCTAAGTAGGAGCTAAATTGAAAATAGCAGCTACACAATATTACCTCTGTGTAGACCTTTGGTAAAAGCATTAGTAGAGCACCATGTCAGTGCTGTTGGCTATATTTTAAGGGACTTTGCAATATTGGAAAAAAAAATAGAAAACAGAAAAAAACAGAAGAGAGTCATAAAAATAAAGAGAAGACTGGCAAAGACACCTTATCTTCACGAAGCCAGCAATTAGTCAACTGCAATATAGGCTCAAGAAGGGTTAAGTATTCACTACTTTTCCTTGTCTTCAAAAGATGTTAGATACCCTTTTTGGTATAAATGCTTTGCCAACTACATTAAAAACAACTAATCTCTCTCTTTCCAAATTTCTGCTTGTAAAGGACAATTTTTTTGATATGGAATTTATGAACTTATATTTTCCTCAGGATATTTCAAAATTATATCCTTTCTTCCTGGAACTCCTAGATCCACATCCTGGAAAAAAAAAAAAAAAAAAAAAAAGATATTTGTGGATGTCAGAAATTCAGAAAATCTTTAAATAAATACCTAAATAAATAACTCAGATGACAATGTGAAGCACAGAAATAACTCTGACTTGCTGTTTACAACCTGATACTATGAGATTGCATCCCCTTCTTCAGAAGAGATGCGTTTCTTTTCAGATCATTTGTCTTTTGTGCACTATTGAACATAAGATGTGTGTCAGTGATTGATTGACTGACTGAAACAAGGACAGAATGAAACAATCATTAAACATTTAAGCCCTTTTCTGGGTCATCTTTGAGAAAGTAATCTTGAGCAGAACAGGCTGCCACTGAAGGTAACAAATCTACTATCACGCATCAGTTGTGACAAACACTTATTTTGATTGTTCAAATAAAGTAACTGAAAAACTTTCTTTTTTCTTTTTTTTCTCAGAAAGACCAAACAGAACTAAAGTCAATTAAATAGGTATGGGTCTTCAGGTTTGATTGCACAGTTAAACAAATATTCTTTGCAGAATAAGAAAAGAAAGCTCATTCAGCATTTACAGTGGAAGAAGTCTTCCTCATAACTGTTGTTTAGGTTGTAACCCTTGCCAAAAAAAAAAAAAATTTTTTTTGCTTGCACAAGCGGTCTTACATAACAAATGAGTAAGTCAGAATTTTATACCAAAATGAAGAACTACAACATTTCACCCCAATATTAGCAGAAAATCATAACGCTGATTACTGTCAGGCCAACCTGCAGTAATTTTCGAAATTGCAGCTGACTGGAAACAAGTGACACAGTTCCAGTTATGTGGATTTGAAGGCCAGTATTTCCCAACCTTAAGGCATCCAAATATAGAAGACAGGTCTAGGGTAAAGGTTTGGCTCTAAAACTGTTAAATGAAAACCTGGATCTGCTCAGTGCTAATCATTCTGCTAAATGACCTGCGCACACCTGTGTAACTTCAGATGCTGTACTACCAGCCTGTTCTTTGTCAAAGTTCTCAGTTAAGTCTCTACTGAACGGTGACACTGCATGACAGCAATTAACCTGCTGGCAAAATATCAGTGCAATACGTCAGTAATCCATCATTCTGCTTTGTTCATTGATGAAACAGCAGAGAACTGAACCCCAGCCAGCAAAACCATCCTGGCTGTGCTCCCTGCCTCCTGTGTGATGGAGACAGATGAACTACCATGATGAATGGACAGACAGAAGAGGGACAGGCTAACAGTTTGAGGATGTGCTTTCCTGAAGCACTACTGGGAGAGACAGCAAGCTCACATAGTCACCTGGGAGAGAAATCTCCATCAAAGGAAAAGCCTCTCTCACTCCTCTGACTGAATTCAGAGAGAAAATGTGAAAAGGCACTCTTCTTTCACATGGACTGTCAAATAACACCAAAAAGTCCCTAAGTACCTGTACCCAGGTTATTTCTTTAGCAGCAAGATGCCCTTGGCAGAAGTTAATTTAAGCAGGGTCCTCTAGGTGGTGTGGAGCCTCATGTGGTGCACTGCTGCATATTATCTTTCTGAACAGCTATGACTACATTCTTTCCCTCCATAAATTTCTCCCTTCTTCTTTGTCAGCATCCTTGATAGAGTTGTATTCCAGGACAGGTCTCTCAGTATTTGGAGCCAAGCCTCTGGCACAGCCAGCATTTTGCCAAGTCCATAAACCCCACTCAGCATGGGTAACTTCAGAGCACATCACCTCAATCCAGCTGGGTTAGGGCAGAGTCTAATAAAGATATAGTACACTGCTCTGCACAGCAAAATTCCCAAATGCTGATATTTTCCAGGATGGATCCAGACTAATAGCCTTCTTTGTTGGGGGTGTACCATTTTTTTAACAACCATGTTCTTATTAAAAATGTTCCTAATCATCTGAGAGTCTGCTATTCCAAGCTTGACCTGCAGGATTACTTGTGCATGCTGTGGCCACAGGATAGGGGTGACTTTTCACCACGTTTTTGTTCTCCATGATACTTGAGAAATTGTGTGCCACCAGCAGCAGGGCTTCCAGTTATCTCATCGAGGTAATGTGCTCTGACAAGACAGGACCTGTGAGACGTACCTGCGTCAGAGCATGACTCCGTGCCAGATTCGTGCACCTAGAGTTTCACTTATACTTCCTGCAAGGTACATTAAGCACTGTAAGTTTAAATGTAGATATTGAAAAGTTTATGACAGAAAAAAAATAAAAAATCAGGAAACACTTTACTGTTTCAAACATGGCTGCAAGACGGTTTAACTGCCAGTTTTGATATCTCCTATATATTGAATTTTTTTGTCATGGAGGATTTGGAGGCTTGTGGTTTTTTTTTTTTTTTTTTTTTTTTCTTTCTTGATAGAATTACCTCAGTGTGGTTGGAAACTCTCTCATTAAGATTCCTATGTAAGTATCAGCAGCACACATAGCATGAAAAACTCACAAACCAAAGGCCAAAAATTGCACAAAGGGAAGGTGGAAGAAGCCTCTGCAAAACAGTATTAAAGCTGGTGGACTCATAGATTAATTTTAAAGGAAATAATGGAGAAATACAA
Organism: Anser cygnoides; assembly: GCF_040182565.1. Taxonomy (NCBI): domain Eukaryota; kingdom Metazoa; phylum Chordata; class Aves; order Anseriformes; family Anatidae; genus Anser; species Anser cygnoides. The sequence continues at coordinate 73,508,382 of NC_089912.1, forward strand.
AAGAGAAATCTAGTCAGATTCAGGCAGCAATCATCTATTCTTTGTAAAATTCACGTTTTGAAAGTTAAGGGCCTAATAATTTCCCCAGGTGTGTGCTCAAGGTTTGCATTGGATCACAGTGTTGCTACAGCTCACCAATCACTCCGGCATACAGACCTCCCAGACACCCTGGGGTTTCAAGGGCCCTTGGGACTGAGAAGTCTGTCCAAATCTGGGGCATATCAGCACTCTTCAAACAGCTCTTCAACGGCAGCTTGCTCCTGAGTAATTACTCACTTTAACCACAAGGATACATAGACTCCTATTCATAATACTTAGAGGTATCTTAAAAATCTGAATGCTCAGCTGACACTCACACAAAACCTGTTCTTTTCCTCCAAAGCATCCCAATTTTTATTTTGTTGGAAAACAAAACTTCAGATGCACGATAAAAATATTTATTATAGTAATCTTTGGTATGATGATCTCATTTTTGCATGTCTGTTTGACATTTTACGATAGGTTAGAATACAACAGGATACGATGAGATCGTTAACTAACCTAATTATTTATCAGTAAAGGGCACCTAATGACTTTAGGCACCAGCAGAGCCAAAGAGCAAGTCAAAGGGAGAACTGGAGCTTCTAATGATGTTAATTAATAGTTCAGTCCCTCAAGAAAGTAAGTAAAGTAAAAAGAATAAACAATTGCAATGATCTGATAACATGGCTTCTCCATACAAGTATGTTTTAAAAGGGTCAGTTTGTATTTTATTCAGAAAGCTTGACGTGTGATGCTCCCCCCACCCTCCCTGTGTCCATGGTCCATCAGTTCCTTCAGAAATCTTGCTGTATGTTCCATAGTAAAGCAGATATTAAAAAAAAAAAGAAAAAAGTTTGCAGACTGGCAATCACATGGCAGTTCTTAAAGAGATATAAAATGTCAAGATTATATTTAAGTAAATCTGGAAATGAGTAACAAAATCAGACCAATGGTTTCTTTTTTAATTCTTTTCACCAATCCTAGAATTTTTAGTAGCATAGCGTCTGATGTGGGATAGCCCCTGAGGAAACCATGCATATCATAATTTTACAAATGATGCAGAAAATGTGTAAATATAATTACAGAATTGTCACAAGAAGCCTAGAGTTCTGGTGACTGACTTCATGCTAAGCTCAAACTGTGCTTTTGACAATAGGGAGGACAGAAGTTTTAGATGGGGGGACAAACTCATTGCCTATGCATTAACAGAATAAGCAGTTAAGCTGTCCCCTGCTAAGAAGTATATCCAATTAATTTCAAAAACAATTCTCACTACAACAAACTGCAAGCTGTTCTGGGAGAAAGGTGTACTTCAGCAAGGTCCCTGCTCTTGCTGAAGCTCTTACGCTGGATAGAAGAGGACACAATAGCTTTCCCCTGGCAGAGGTGAACTGTGCCAAAACATATTTCTGCATTTTACCCAATAACAGTTCAACATGAAATAAGGACTGTTGTTAGAAGAGCCCTGAGACCCAAGACTTTCTCCCCCTGCCCTATGCACACTGGAACATGACATTGCATTGTGAAACAACAGGCTTAGAGGAGCGGGCTAAGTACCTTGCTCCAGGTTATCAGGCTCCGAATCCTTTGTGTGTGGAGGGATGCCAGATAGCACTGACTAAGGTGAAAAAGCCTTGGCGATGCATGGGATTTAAGGCATACTTTTGTCTTCACTGTTTCACATGAGAGTACGCTGAGAGCCTTTATAGCTCTCCCTTAAGCAGAATTTCTTCCCATCCATGTGAACTGTATCGAGACTGCAGGTAACACTTTGGATTTCCCTGTAGCATTAGGCATGAAAAGCTTAATATTGTGATATTGAAAAGCATGGCAGCCTCAGTCTCTTTTTTAATGATTGCCTCTATCTTCAACACAAAGCAGTGACTTCATACAAAGATCATAGTGCCTGGATGGACAAAAAATACCTCATTGTAATCTCTCTGTGTATATCTTTGCTTCCAACAACTACAGAGGATTTGTGAAGACTTGAACTCTGCTATCTGAATCTGCAAAAGGGTAAGTTCTCAAAATGGCACAGCTTCAGGCTTGCAGAATATAATAGTTTCAGTTAAAACCAGGACAAATCTAAAGCTGTAGCCAACAGGAAGAAATGAGACAGCAAAACTTTGAAGCTGCAACGCTTCAGTGAACATCTGACAACGTATTAGCCGCTACAGCTTTCTAACTCAGGGAATATTTTGGAATGTGAGTACATTTTCTAAGAGAGAAGGACAGTCTCAGGGCAACAGGACCTCCTCTGAAACATGCTAGGTTCTTTATTTAAGCATTATCCATTTGGAAGATACATGGCTTTATATAGGTCAGTCAACACATGCTAAGCATTGGAAAAACTGCTCTGAAAATGAACATTCATATCAGAAAGGGAAACTGCCTTATTTAAATATGGTTGGAAATAATTAAGTAAAGTCAGTGATAAAGAAAAGTTCACAGAAGGAATTCATGACAATGATAGGTCATGCTTGCACAGTGAAAGCTTTGACACAAAGCTTGTGTCACACTGAGCTCAATGGAAGGTTAGTCACTGTGTATTAGTAAGCATTTGACTGTATGATTTCCTAATAGAAGGTACAGGACATGTCTGAACACTTTTTAAAATAGTGAGAATTCCTTTTTCACATTGCAGAGCCTTGGCTCTTCCTGGAGGCGGGAGGGAACATGCAGTGCAAAGCTGTTCTGTTACTTTACAGAAATACATATCGATAGGGATGTATTTCTAATCTGTAACTATTTGCCAGCTTGGCTTTCATTAGCAGTCTGTCAGGCTTCTCCTATAAATCTCTATTTTCATGCTTTACAGCTCAGCCATAAAAATTCGCTGCAGTCTAACATTTGGCAAAAGGTCTCAGCCTCAGCACATGTCTCACCTTCATGCTTAAACCAAAAATTAAAACAGTGCTTTGAAAAAGAGAAAGAAAAGAAAGACCACAAATATACACTGAAGTGCTGCACTGAATTCAGAAGGGAAACCCAGGGTAAGGATTCATACAAAAAGCTAGTTGTTAGGTGTTGAATGCCACATCTAGCACTCAGGTATTGAAATAATTTCCTACAGAGGACCATCTTCCTGTGCAAACAGTGTCTCATTGCGTACACACGCTAAGGCCAAAACAGGGACAGGGTTGGGCTCTGCTTCTCCATGTGTGCCTGTGAGAATCTGCTTGAACATTGCAGCTCAGTTTAGTTACCATTTGTTAAATGCAGGTAGATGCTGAACCACTCTTTTTACTAGAACTAATAGTAAAGTATACCTAGTAGCAGATCTTAGAAGCAGACAGAGCTACTGTCAATTTGACTGGTACACTAAAGTCTTTTCACAAGTTTGGGAAAGTACAGTAGAGAAAATGACTATAACTTGCATTAACTCACAATAATAGTCTAGAATAACATGCAGTGCAGTGCAGTGCCATGCAGTGTCATTTCTGTGTGCTTCTCTCGTCCATGCAGGGAAAGGAAGAGTTGATGGCTGTGCCAGCACTATATCTACCAAGAATCCCACCACACAAGCCTTGCCAGCTGTCTAGGTTCTTTTACAGTGCCTCGCTGCTATGATAAGATGCAGTTGAACAGAACTCCTTTATCTTCTTACCTATTCTAACTTCTGCTGCAAACACAGACACTCCGTGGATCCTGCATGCCACACAACACAGACAGGAAGAGCACCCTGGTGATCCTGGGGGAAGGTGTGTCTAAGCGGAGCTCTCATCTTTGGTTTCCTTTCATCTCCAAAGCAATCCTCCACCTCAGTATCCTTAGGCACTTCCTAATGACACATCACTATTTAAACAGAGTTATCATGGCCAAAACCCATGAACAAAAGACAACATAACAACCAGGCAGGTCATGCTGCCATTGCAAAGAAAAATAAAGGGCTAAGAGCAGAAAATTTGGGGATCAGTGTTTTACTGGACATAGGCTGAGCAAAATTTCTTCAGCCATAACCTATGCAACTCTTCAGGCCTCACACCTCAGTTTTCATGCAGGATATATTTGCAATTTGTTTCACTTCATCACAGCCATGTCTGTTCAAATAAGGCTTCCATACTTGTGCAATGTGACCTGCGGGGTGGAACTGACCTGACAGAGGCTGAGACTCCAGTTTGAGAATGAGTGTTTGGAGGAAGGCAGGGAGGATTTGTCACTTAATTTACATGATGGCTTTTATACTAGCTTTTTAAATAAAATCTTTTTTTAAAAAAATCTTTCATATAGACCTCACTAATTGTAATTAAAATGTGCCTAGTGCAGCAAGTTTTTAAATAAATGTACCTAGAGCTATCCAAGGAATCTTTCACATTACAATTACTAAAGATTTGTACCTCTACCTTAAGTAAAGTGAGATGCTACAGTTACTTAAGAATTTATTGGAGGAGCAGCTAATTTTACTGCAAATACAGAGTTATTATATTGGAAAATTTCACGCATATATATAATTCATGTGACTACCCCATAGTATCAGGGGTGATATCAGTTAGCCTCTATTATCATTTTTTGTTAGCGGTGTTGTCCTCAGTATCAGCCCATAAAACATGATTAGGAGCGTCAGAGGTCTTCCTTCATCTCAAGCATACTCTAAAGAATGAAAGCATAACTGTATTTTCACTGGCTGGAATTATTATTAGGTCATCCAAATGAGAAAATGATAGACGCTTTCAGAGAATATATCACCGCTTAATCACACAAAAGAGCTACCTGGAAAAATAAATCCTGATGACCATTAAGAGCAGGCTTTCCTTCTGGCATACAAATGCAAAACACACTTCCGTTTATAAAAATCATTGTTGTAATATAAAACAAACAAACAAGCACACAAACAAAAAGCCTAGGAGACTACCCCACTATATTATTTAATCGGGTTTATGTGGCAAGGCTTTGGTAGTGGGAATGCTGCAGGGGAGACCTCTCAGCAGAACCCAGCAGCTACCCCATGTCAGAGCAGAGCCAGCTCCAGCCTGCTCCAAAAGGGATCGTCACTGGTCAGACGCTGGCTGGGCCTCTGGGAGGGAAAAAAACAAAAACAAAAACAAAAACAAAAACAAACAAACAAAAAAAACTGCAGCACAACAACAGCTGGGACAGAGGAGTGATAACCAGCCCTGGAGAGACCAAGGTCAGTGCAGCAGGAGGGCAGGAGGTGCTCCAGGCAGGCAGCAGCAGTTCCCCTGCGGCCTGTGGAGAGGCCCCTGGTGGAGCAGGCTGTCCCCCTGCAGCCCACGGGTCCCACACGGAGCAGATCTCCACGCTGCAGCCCGTGGAGGAGCCCCCGGTGGAGCAGGTGGATGTGGCCTGGAGGAGGCTGCGGCCCATGGAGAGCCCCCGCAGGAGCAGGCCCCGGGCCGGAGCTGCAGCCCGTGGAGAGGAGCCCCCGCAGGAGCAGGGGTCTGGGGGGAGCTGCCGCCCGTGGGGGACCCGTGCTGGAGCAGTTTGCTCCTGGGGGATGGACCCCGTGGTACGGAGCCGTGTGGGAGCAGGTCTTGGAGAGCTGCTGCCTGTGGGCAGCCCCCGCAGGCTCAGTTCGGGAAGGACGGCATCCCGTGGGAGGGACCCCGCGTGGAGCAGGGGCAGGGAGTGATGGTGACCAGAGAGACAAAGTGTCAGGGACTGACTGCAGCCCCTGTTCCCTGTTCCCCTGTGCTGCTTGGAGGGAGGAGGGAGAAAAGGGTGGATGGAGAAGTGTTTTTAATTCGCTTTTAGTTTCTCACTGCTCTACTTTGGTAGCAATAGGCAATATATTAATCTCCCTACTATGAGCCTGTTTTGCCCATGACGGTAATTGGTGAGCAATCTCCCTGTTCTTATCTCAACCCTTGAGTCCTTTCTAAGGTATTTTCTCGCCCTTGTCCTTTGAGGAGAGGGAGTGACAGAGCGACTTGTTTAGCCAGCCATGTGTTTAGCCAGTTTAGCTAGCCATCAGGGTGAAACCACCACAATTATTGTATAATAATAAATAAAACTATCACAACATTTAAAGGGAGATGATTGCCATAATGAAAGCACTGGATTTGGTTTACTTTCACACTTTACATGAAGAATAGTTTCTCTGTCTTTTTTCAGACCTCACTGACCCAGAAAATACATATGACTGCTTATGTCTAATTTTCTGCTTTTAGTGCAATTTCTGCCACATTCAGGTACTTCTATCAATATGTCCCTGTGGCTGAATGATAAATGTATATATACTTTTTACCATGTAACTTAGAAGACACAGGATAGAAAGCTTAGCCCAAGGGGGGCTTGAGTAAATAAATAAATAAATAAATAAAAATCCAATGTTAAGCAGCTGTATCCATCTGCTCAGCATTAAGGCATGATAACTCCTCCTTGCATCTCATTGGTGACTCCCTGGAGACCTTAGTAGAAGCTGCCTTTCAATCAAAAATGACCCCAGCCTACAATTTTTCAGCCACATCCCTCTAATTGTGGGTGCTATGAGGAAGGACAACATAAAAAGATTATGTCAAGTCTAGACTGCAATTTACACAAGGAGGAATCCCTGAGGCTTCATTACAGAGTCTTTGCGTGCCACCATGGAGGTACTGTGAGCCACAGTGGATGGAAAAGGAATTTTTCTCAAAAGCTCTTTTCTTTTAAAGGCAAGTTACAACAGATATCCCAGGTCCTACATCCAAATTACAAGCAGCGTTTCCCATGCAAGCTAACCACAGTGGAATTTCTACAGTGGCAATGCATTCACAGCATTTAACAAAGATGTGAACTTTGTATTGAAAAAAAAAAAAAAAAAAAAAAGCTGAAGCTTTCGACTGTTGGTTGTCCTTGTTTGGTAAGCATATTTTATATTTTTGTTCTCTTTTCTCCATCTGCAACTAGAAGATGAAATGCCAGACGGAGGCAACATGTTGTTCTTTCTATATTTCTGATTCAGATGTAACTCATACAAAAATATCTTCAGATTCTGTTTGAAAGAACTAAATCCAGTTACAAGTTACAGTGTTTTAAAGAAGTTTCAAACAGTGTGAACATTTGAAAGCTTAGTCATTATGTGAAGCCTATCCAGTATTAGTCTTCTCAACCCTTTGTGTGAAGGTCAGGCAAGTAGTGGAAACCTTATGCAAAATTCACTTACGTGCCAAATGGGAACTTAAAATGGGGGTAACCAAAGGACTTATCAAAGAATTTATCTTTGCCCGTGAACACAGAAGAATGCTTCTGAGCTAAAACACAACTAGTAGCACTCCTATGGATCTGCAGACCCCAAACATTTGCACAGCCTTAACAAAGTGTTTGTTATTGTTTTTAATGCACATAGTCTTAGACAAAGATTCGAATTTTACCTCCCCACAGCCCCTTATCAGATAAAAAATGTCTCTGGATTGTGCTTTTGTTGTGGAGAAAGAAGAGAGAGTGGAGGAAGTAGAATTTATGTTGGCCATAATTATTAATTGCTCGTAAGTGTTAAACTTCCATTTCCACACCAGTGTAAAGTGATGTGATTTAAAGATGTCTGATCAAATTACTCAGAAAGTGATCTTGAAAACGAAGCTTTATTCCAAAAGACATGAAATAAGGGGAAAAAAGGAAGAAAAAAAAAAGTTTGGCAATCGCTTGAAAAAATTTCCAGATTTCTTTCCCGCCACATTATGTTCTGTCTGGCAACATAATGTAACATATTTAGTAACATGTAGGCAATGCAACGGCAGGCCACAAAGTGCTATACTATTCTTTCAGTCGTTCATATTTACTTAAATATATATACGTGTGTACATATAAAGAGAGAAAATATTTTAAAAGAGACATTTGTTTAGCATTTCCTCTTCAAAGAAAGCAGGATAAACAACATTTATTTAAAAACCCAGTACAGCTGATTTGCAAACTAACTGTTGCAACAAAGGGTCCAGTTCCAGCCTTCTTGTTAAAACCTATTAGAGAGACAGGTGCTAACTGGGCTGTTGAAGCTGCTAAGTGCATAACAATCAGCAGCTAACAGTATCTCCGTTTGTTTTTCTACCTTTGTTTTATTTTTCATTATGCTACCAACACGTAATCACAATTTGTAATCTTCACAGCTGACCATGTTGCTGAAGAATTTATCAATGAACCAGTCTACAACACTCCTGTGCCAGGAAGCTGTTCCTGTGTATGGGTTTTAGTGTCACGGCCACATCAACAGATTTAAAGTGCTGGCAGAGTGTCAGTGTCACATTTCAGCCTTTGCTGTTATGTCTTTAGATATGTGTGGTGTAGTAGAGAAACGTGTTTTGGGAAAAAAAAAAAAAAAAGGTAAGAGAGAACATTTTTGTCGATGTTAAATCCGAGCAAGCTGTAGAGAACTGTTGAGAGCCTTTCTCCTCCTATTCAAAATGGGTCATTTTATGTGGTTGCTTTTCTAGATTTTAATCTCTCATACTGCGATACTGCAAACACTCATGCATGTGATTAACTCTGACTACCCACATGCGTAAAGTCCTTGCAGGATGGGGGCTTTAATTTGTTGTGACAATGTCATGGGGAAGGAAGCTAAGTGGCGATATGTGAGGAAAGCTGTATAACTGAGGCTGTCAAGAGCAAACTACGTTAACCCTGTATTGGGCAAGACTTTGCTAATGATTGTTGCATCTCCTCTGACCAGTAGTTCACATTATACTGTGTTTTGTCCCTGGAGATGCCAGAACCGCTACCAAGAAGCTCAAAGAAAAGTACAAGGAAGTCCATTATTATATATATATTTATTTTGAAGAACTTTTTCTTTTTTTTTTTTTCTTTCCCCCCAGTACCTTTCTACTACCAATTGATTTGGGGTTTACTTTTAGCAAAGACATGGCTTTACTCACCAATCCAGGATGGCAGGATAGAGACATATCAAGTGTTTTGCATCCCTGAGAACTAACATGCACATAGTGAAGAGTGTACCTCTTGTATTTATGTACCACAGTGCTATAGCGTCTTTCTCCTGTTACAGATGGAGATGGTCTACAGATTATGGTGATTGCCTAATTGCTTCCACCTAGGACACAGAGCAGGAGAGAAGACACAGTGCTGAGTTGTGTCCAATACTCAGAGGAACTCCGATTTGAGACATTTTTCCTCACTGCAGTTCAGTGACAGAACAAATTGCAACTTGCACAAGACTAGCCCTGTGACGACAAGAAGTACCACATGTAAAATTGAGCAGGCAAACACAGATCACAACCAGGGAAATGTGTCCATGTTGTCTCATGTGCTAGAAAAGACAAGACCTGTTACTTGTTTTATATTCAGTTTACCAACCCTTTTTCTGAAGTTCTACAGCATTTTTTTCCTATGAGATGATGTTGCTATTTTTTGGCAAAGTTTGCGCTTACTGAATACGATGATCACCTCCCTGGTCCTGCTGGCTACACTATTCCTGATACAAGCCAGGATGCCATTGGCCTTCTTGGCCACCTGGGCACACTGCCGGCTCATGTTCTGGCGAGCATCAATCAGCACCCCCCAGATCCTTTTCCTGTGCACAGCTTTCAAGCCACTCTGGCCCAAGCCTGTAGCGTTGCATGGGGTTGTTGTGGCCAAAGTGCAGGACCTGGCACTTAGCCATGTTGAACCTCATCCCATTGGCCTCTGCCCGTCGACCCATCCTGTCCAGATCCATCTGCAGGGCCTTCTTACCCTCTGGCATATCAACACTTCCCCCCAACTTGGTGTCATCTGCAAACTTACTGAGAGTGCACTCAATTCCCTCACCCAAATCATCAGTAAAGATATTAAAGAGGATGGGCCCCAACACCAGCCCCTGAGGAACACCACTGGTGACCAGTCGCCAGCTGGATTTCACTCCATTCACCACCACCCTCTGGGCCTGGCCGTTCAGCCAGTTTTTAACCCAGCAAAGAGTTTACCTGTCCAAGCCATGGGCTGCCAGCTTCTCCAGGAGAAGTCTGTGGGAGACCGTGTCAAAGGCCTTGCTGAAGTCTAGGTAGACTATGTCAACAGCCTTTCCCTCATCTACCAGGCAGGTCACCTGGTCATAGAAGGAGATGAGGTTGGTCAGGCAGGATTTGCCTTTCACGAACCCATGCTGACTGGTCCTGATCCCCCCGTTGTCCCACAGGTTATGTGTGATAGCATTTAAGATGCTCTGTTCCATCACCTTTCCTGGCACCGAGGTCAGGCTGACAGGTCTGTAGTTCACCAGTTCCTCCTTACGACCCTTCTTATAGGTGGGTGTCACATTAACAAGTCTCCAGTCATCTGAGACCACTCCGGATGACCATGACCACTGATAGATGATGAAAAGCGGCCCAGCAATCACATCCACCAACTCACTCAGCACCCTCAGGTGAATACCATCTCGCCCCATGGACTTGTGACAGTCCAGATGCAGCAACTGTTTGCAGCAGTCCAGTGGAGCAACTCTAACTGTTTTCACCTGAACTGTGGAGGTGTTCTTCTACTCCTCATCCCAGACTTCCAGGTCAGGAGGCTGAGTACCACAGAGATAAGTTGTCTGGCTAGTAAAGACAGATGCAAAGAAGGCATTAAGAACCTCAGACTTTTCCTTATCCTCAGTAGTCATGTTCCCCCCCATGTCCAGTAAAGGATGGAGATTCTCCTTGGTCCTCCTCTTGCAAAACTTTTTTTGTTATCCTTGGCCATAGTGGCCAGGGTGAGCTCGTACTGGGCTTTGGCCTTGTCTAATAGAAATTGGACCACATAGTGCAAATATTTATAATTTTAGCAAGTGGCTGAGACACTTGTATAACTCTCTGCTCCACTGGACTATGGGTGCCTGAGGAGATTCTGTCACCATAATGTATTTTCAAGTGGCTTACCTTCAGTTTTCAGTTCTGTGAACAATTCATCAGCAGCTAGAAATCAAAACTTCTTATGAAATGATTGGATCACTCCAGAGGTGTCTATCACAAAGACATAAGCAAAGACATAAGGGGTTAACAGGTGTCAAACTGTAAATGCTCGAGAATTAGATAACTTTATTGTGGTCATAATTCTGTACCAAATATACAGAGTTTTATAAATCAAATTCTGTATGCAATAGAATGTTTGAAAAGAGGTTTCTCATGGTTTCCTGTAACATGGTTACGTTCTTCAAAAGAAAATACAAGCTCTGACTGATGCTTTTCATGCTTTCAAAATGTCTGTCTGTCATGTAGGTTCTCAGACATCAAAAATGAGATATGATAATACTGCAACACTTCTGCTGGTAGGAGCGTAGGATCATCTCTCACCACACACCTTAGCCACTATTTCATCAGGCATGCAGACCTTGATTTTTCTAAGCCCTCAATACTGCTATTAAACACAGAAGATATTGGCCAAGATATTCAAATTGTTGGTAGAAGAATATAGGCTCTTATTACATAAGCTCCACTTCTTTTGGAATTCAGGCTAGGAAACTTAACAACATGAATAGCTTTATTGTGTTTCCATCTGGCTAGATATTTTGTACCCACATCTGTTGATGAGAAACAGAAACTGAGGAAGGAGAACAAGTTTCCAAGAAATATTTAAACTGCAGCTTAAGAGGTTCAAAATAGTTCAGGACATCACCTTGCAAACTACCATGTTGCAATAAGCACCAAAGACATAAAGCCCCTGTGATCTAATGTATAGTATATCTACTTATAGTAGGACTCCCAAGTGTGCCAGTGCATATTTTCATTAAAAATCAAGGTTACAATTTGACTTAGAGTGTGTCTCAACATATCTCATTGTGAAGAATGGAAAATTTGAGCCTTTTTTTTGGATGTTTTTATGCCTTACAGGATTTAAAAATATTTAAAATGATCATGGCCCTTTCAAAGTGTCTTTTTTTTTTCTTTTCCTTCTTTTTTTTTTTTTTTCATTTTCTTTTTTTCCTGACTAGACATTCAGAAGGTGCCATCATCCAGTAACAGGTTACTGAGGACTTCCTTAATATCTTACTTGGTCTATGGCAGAAGGTTCTCTTTAGTCACAATAGATGAAAGAATTTTTCTGCTGGACCCTTTCAGTGTAGTTTGACCAGATTAAGAACTGTTGTTCTGTTGCACATTTTGAGTGAACAGAATGGGGCAATGTTTATACTGGAAACCCTCTTTAGTACATTCACACACAAAAACAGAGTCTGTGATGCAAACACATTTTCTGAGTTTGATTTATGAAAATCAAAATATTTTTCAGTTTCCATTCTAAAAGATTTCTACTTCCAAAGTTTTTTTTACATTATTATTTTTTTTAAGTTGGATTGTAAATGTAGGCTGTTTGTCCCAAGACAAGGAGATTCAAAGTCAGGCACCCAACAGACAGACATGGCACATCACACAGTTGAGGACCAGGTTACAGATTCTGAACAAGCTGGAATATTCACTTGATCCAGCACAGCTCAGATACGATGAAGATGAGAAGCAGAGCTGCAAAAGTACAGTTCTACCTGAGCTAATTTACCTAACTCCTCCATGCCAATTAATGAGGGTGTAGCACTGTGCTGACACAGCAATTCCATATCCAGTTCCAGAGCTAACTCAGATACCTTTGCCTGTCACTGAATTGAAGGGTGTACACCCTGCAAAATCATTTCTTGACAACATGGTCATGTTCAGCACTATCGTGTGCTTAAGTTCTAATTCACCAAAGCTCTTAGCATGTGCTTGAATTCTGATCACAGAATTACAGAATCACAGAATCATCTAGGTTGGAAGAGACCTCCAAGATCACCCAGTCCAACCTCTGACCTAACACTAACAAGTCCCCCACTAAACCATATCACTAAGCTCAACATCTAAACGTCTCTTAAAGACCTCCAGGGATGGTGACTCAACCACTTCCCTGGGCAGCCCATTCCAATGCCTAACAACCCTTTCAGTAAAGAAGTTCTTCCTAATATCCAACCCAAACCTCCCCTGGCACAACTTTAGCCCATTCCCCCTTGTCCTGTCACCAGGGACGTGGGAGAATAGACCAAGTCCCACCTTGCTACAGCCTCCTTTAAGGTATCTGTAGAGCGCGATAAGGTCTCCCCTGAGCCTCCTCTTCTCCAGGCTAAACAACCCCAGCTCCCTCAGCCGCTCCTCATAAAACTTGTTCTCCAGACCCCTCACCAGCTTCATCACCCTTCTCTGGACTCTCTCAAGCACCTCGACATCCTTCTTGTAGTGAGGGGCCCAAAACTGAACACAGTACTCGAGGTGTGGCCTCACCAGAGCCGAGTACAGGGGCACAATCACTTCCCTAGCCCTGCTGGCCACGCTGCTTCTTATACAGGCCAGGTATGAGATGATCTTTTTTTCCCCCTGTATCAGAGCTTTCTGTCCCTCAAATATAGAAATGTGGAGAAGACATAGGTAGATGAAATAGACTTTCACAAACCAGATGCAGACTCTCCTCCAAGGCTTGGATAACCAGCAATAAGTTTCTAATAGCAAATAAAATAAATGAAGATGGAGAAAGATGTAATTTCACCTCTTCTTGGAGTTTACAGGGTATTCCATGTGGCATTTTTACATACTGTCCTTCCAAAAGGAAACCCAATGAATCTTTGCACCACCTCTAATCAATCCACTACCATTATTCCAGGGGGCATAAGTGGTACTAAGTGAAGAAAAAAAAAAAAAAAAGACAAAACCTGCCAACCTGCCGTGGAATAGCTCTTGACTCCTAATATGAGCTCTGAGTTTTCTTCAGTATATTGTTACCGGTTTCTTACTCTTGTCACACAGATGTTAATACACAATGCAGTGGCTTAGAGAGTAAAATCCTCTACTGGAGGTTGAAGCATGTAGTCTGAGAAAAACATGTTAAAGTGTGCTGGGAGTACTTTTAAAAGAGAAGGCAAAATGGCATTCTTTCTTAGAGTGAAGTAATGATACTGTTAAGGCTGGAACATTTCTTTCTGACTCCCAGAACTAAAGCTGTTTTATGCAGATGTCCACCATGAAGGCAGACAAAGGTATTGCACGTAACTCCAGGAGCAGTGACAAAATCGTTTGCAGACTTACAATTTGTATCAAAAGTCTTCTTGGATAAGTCTGTTGAGTGAGCTTTTTGAAACATGGAAATTTGCATCCTGAGTGCCACATATGAAAGACTTTCTCCTAAAGACGATCAGAATCTGAAGTTAACTTCTCCCCCATGGAATACCTCTCCACTGTCATACCTCGAAGGAAATGATTTACTTTCCTTCTAGCCTTTCCAAACACAATAATTTTAATTGGATTTTTAACTAAGATGATAGGTTTGCCTCCTCTGCACAGGTGTCTAGTCTAAAGCCAGTATTAAACACGCTAACCCAGAAGCCAATAACGCTGCCTCTACACAGTTAACTTCAATATACCTGGGGTCATTCCCACCTCTGAGATACTGGCTGAAATTAGACCATTTCTAGACTTTTAAACTCTCCCACTGCTCCAAATACAGTGACCACAGCCTGTTTGCCTCTTGGGAATGCTCCTTAAATCAAGTTAAATCTCTTGCCATAATTCAGGAATTGTTTGGCCCAGAGGTAGCTGGCTCAGGTTAAAGGTGTGTCCAAGTCTAATGATCTAACAGTATAAACAATTGAGTTTCAGTGCCCAGGAATGCTGTCTAGCACTTTTTAATTTAGCTGTATAGATGAGTCCAACAATCTGCCAGTGAGAATGCAGACCTCTGGACAGGTGTATTTGCCCTGACTGTCTAGCAGTGCTGAGAAGTCTGAACTGAGCTCTGTAGTGTAGCCACAGAGCTGCTAATTAAAATGCTCTTTAAAAGCATTGTAAGTTTCTGTTGTGTAGATAAGATACACCCCTGTCTGGTTCCAAGCACTGTACAGTATTTGAAAGGGAATTGTGAAGGCACTGTGGCATGAGTGGGCCCATGATATCCTGTATATCTCTATGCACAGCCTTCTTTAAATGTATAGTACCAACAGCTATGCCTTGTTTTACCTGACAGGAAAAACATAAAAAGTCTTTCTGTAGTAGTTTATGTTAAGTGTACTTGATTCTACATGAGATCAGGCTCTCTGCAGAGGCATAGCCATTTATGTATTCTGTGATCATACCAGAGTGGCACAGTGACAGAGCAGTCCTGTGGAGATTGTTAAACACTTCAGATAGCTGTACTTTATTACACAGCAGTACAGAGTTAGAAGTATGGGCATCTAGCTGAACTGCTTAAGAGGCATTTTTGCAAGAATGCCATCCAGCAATGTTTATTTAAATACTTCACTGATCATCCCAGAGCTCTTTTGGCCTAAATGTTTGTAGCAAAGATGAATTAAAGTATGCAGCCTGTGCCCTGTCACTGACAATGGCCAGCACTAGACACTGCAACAGGTCTGAGAAACCCCATCACAGACAGTGGAGGACTAACATACTATAGGAAGTTTCATTCTGCTCTCAGGCAGTTATTGATTGACTTGCATTCTAAAGCAACAATCTTTATATCTCCCTGGAAAAACTTAGAATCTTTAATGGTTTTGTGGGTGATTATGCTTGTACAAGTGCTGAGTAGCTTTTGAAATCTTTCCAAGTCTTAGCCTCACTGCATCTTCTGGCAAATAGTTTCCCAGGATGAGTATCTTTTCCTTTTCTAATGTATGCTGCAATTTCAGTATCATTGGATTCTCTCCCCATGGCATGTTCTTTGATTAGGAAATAGGACCACACAGTTTACTTTCACTCAACTATTGCTATCTCTAACATCTCCTTATTATTTTCTTGCCTAAGTGTTGCTGACTTTTTCCAAACTCTAGAAGGAAACTATTACAATAATACATACTTGATAGTATATGTCACATACTCCCTGCAGCTCTGAATCAAGAAGATTTGAAACTAGTCACCATCTGGGTAGGTATCTCTACATTTGTGATAATTTAGAAAGTGTTTGGGGTTTTGATCCAGACTATTGGGTTGGTTTTCTTTTTTAAATATACCAGAAAATCTTACATTGGAGGTAAAATAAATCTCTCTTACTCATGTTGTCTCTCCAACAATAACTGGAAGAAATAATATTAATGAACAGTCAACAGTAATTAAAATAGAATACACCAAAGATCAGTAATGAGACAACAGAATGTGTACCTTAGTCCACAAGCATAGTTAAAGCTATGTCTATCTTCATGGTCTCAATGTCATTCTGAAGTGGAAAGGAAAAGGAATTCTTTCCAATCAAATTACAATTGTATGTACTCTGCCTCAAAACAAACAAACAAACAAAAAAAAACCCTGCATTTTTCCTTTTCTTCTCTGCAAGCTTGGAGACAGTGAGAGAGAAGGCTGAAAAACTTGCTTGGTTATAATCCTTGAAGGATTTACTAACACGGAGAAATAATCTCTAACAGCTTCTCCAAAAGAGCTATTTTGCAATGTTCTGTTCTTACAAGTGCCTGTTTGAACAGCTATTTTGGATTATTTCTCCAGGTAGAAAAGCTCCTAAATGGCAATTTATTTCCTTTCTTCCATCTATTTGAAGCATATAACAGTGTAAGAACCTGCAGAATGCAATCACAAATACCTGCTGTCCAGTGAGTATTTTATCAGAGAATTTAGCATATGCTAAGATTTATCATATGGGTCTAAACGTGGTCCCTGAGGAGACAGCTTTAAATCCCTTTCATAACATAGTATACCTCCCCTGTCAACCGAAAATCATCAACAGGCCAGTTCTCAGAATAAGGCATTTATGAGGATGAGCAAGAGGATCAGAATCTAGTCTTTGGTGAATAACGTTTACAAAGAGATGGAAAAATGTACATGTCTCCTGGGCAGGGAGTAATACCACAGGAGAGAAGGCCTGAGGCACATATAGCCTCTCATGAACATCTTATAGTAACAGCCCTATTTACATGCCATGGCTATAGATATTAATCTATTCTTCCATAAATGTCCAAAGAGGCAAACTTCTTACTCATATAAAGTATGCCTCAAAAAATGAAGAATGATATCCACTAGGAGAAAATCATATACATTCAGAACAAAACAGAAAAGATGATGACATGGTAAAGGTGAAGGAATTGCCCTAATTTTTCTTATGAGGCTGAACAAACATCCCTTTAAATTGTCTCAAAATGAAACTCATGCAAAAACTCATAGAGCATAAGTGAATGCAGCCATATAGAGAACTCAAAGGTTTAGTATATATAGCAGATTATATTCTACCATAAGGAGTAAAAACACATTTAAAATATCTAGAGTTCTCCTCACCAGTGGTCTCTTTACCCTTCTTTTTTTTTTTTTTTTTTCAGAGATGTATCTACAGATTTCAAACTTTCCACGTATAAGAAACTTTTCTGTTATATTTTGTTTATGTTTTTGCAGGTAGAAGATACAGAAAACTCCAAACCACCAATGAAAGCTTAATAGTGACAAGTACATTAAAATGGAAGGGACAAGATGATTTCACAGGAGAAAATTGTAATTTTCTATATTTAAAAGGGTTTGGGTGGTTTTTATTGTTTAAGCAGCATTGAGGTGTTGATTTGAAATCCAAAGTAGTGGGAGGTTTAATGATACAGAGATAGAGAACGTTTGGGGATTATATGATTCATCACACCAGCTTGGTTGTTTTAAAATAGATACTTACGTATCTAGATGGCTGGCAACAGATTTTCCACTGTTTCACCTATTTCACTGTACAATGTTTTGACACGAAAGACATGTATGGCTCTGAGGTCAAACAGAATCAACATGCTATATATGTCTAAGGATCAGTGTGCTGTCATACGAGCTTATTACATATTTCATATAATTTCTCCTGACTTCATAGCAATAAAAAATCACAACTTTTGTCCTCCTCCATGTTGTGCATTAGATCATTTGATCATTATAAGTACAAAGTCAGTGTCATTTTCCTTAAGCTCTTCACACACACTCTTCTGAAAAGAAATAAAGATCATTAAATTAAGTCCTTAACTCCAGGACTCAAAAAGGGTCTTCATAAAGGTCTTTTTTCTTCCTTCATAGATAAGTACTTTAAACAGATCTCATTAGACAGGCATTTGAGGCAGAAACAGAGATGTTCTGGAGTGTGCTTAGACTTCAAGCACTGCTATGACTGCAACTCTAATAGGCATACTGAACCATATCAGGCACTACCAGCAATACTGAGCTCAAACAGAATAATCACTGCAGAACTCACCCACCACTCAGTTGGGTTTTGCAGCCCGTGCTGGGCTTTGTGCTACTAATATCCAAGTCAGGCAACTTATACTAGGCTGAACATCTACAAGAGAGGCCTCAACAACAGTAACAGCCTTACAGACTAGTTCCCAAATTGTTGGTACTACCAACTACCAACATTTTCTGTAGACTACCATTCTGTAGTTATCATCAAAATTAATGTGGAAAACCGTGTGGCACTACAGACTGCTTAGCATAGCCTACAAAGCTTCTGTGAGACACAGGAATCGCTAATGGATACAGTCTTTGAATTTATGGATATTATGGGTGGAGAAGAGGGGAAGAGGAATTGCAGAGGCATGGAAACCTGCATGCTGCAGCAAGTACTGCTGAAGGAGCATTGACCTTGTCAGCCAAAGGGTGTATCTGTATCTGGAGCACTGAAAACAAATTGACCATGTTAGTAACCTGTAGCATTTCTATACAGATGACTATGTTTGTGTTTGCTTTCAATTACTTTTCCCTGTCTTAGTCAATAATTCATTTTAGACAGCAAGGTAGGGAAGTCTTTATCAAAGAGGCTGCAAACTTTAAAAGCTGTAATATAGAATTAGAAGCATCTCTAACTGAGAGAAATCACTACAAATTAGTGATAGTTCCAGGTTTCTTGATGTATCAGCCTTTAATCCTGGAAGAGGAAAAAATGGGTCATCCTTTTCACATCATTCTGCAGAGAGTGAAATCTGGTGAAATAACATGAGCTTCAGTTTCAGTTGATAATTTCTGCCCTTTTCACGAACTGTCAAATCAGACGACTGAGAAATGCAGTGGTAAGGGTATAAAAGAATAATGCAATCAAGGGAAAAATACAGAAGGATATTTTTAGACAGTTCAATACACTGTGAGAAAAAAGAAAAGAATAAAAAAGAATAAAAAAAGAAAAAAAAAGAAAAAAAAGAAAAAAAAAAAGAAAAAAAAGAAAAAAAGAAAAGAAAAGAAAAGAAAAGAAAAGAAAAGAAAAGAAAAGAAAAGAAAAGAAAAGAAAAGAAAAGAAAAGAAAAGAAAAGAAAAGAAAAGAAAAGAAAAGAAAAGAAAAGAAAAGAAAAGAAAAGAAAAGAAAAGAAAAGAAAAGAAAAGAAAAGAAAAGAAAAGAAAAGAAAAGAAAAGAAAAGAAAAGAAAAGAAAAGAAAAGAAAAGAAAAGAAAAGAAAAGAAAAGAAAAGAAAAGAAAAGAAAAGAAAAGAAAAGAAAAGAAAAGAAAAGAAAAGAAAAGAAAAGAAAAGAAAAGAAAAAAGAAAAAAGAAAAAAGAAAAGAAGAAATCACGGAATACTGTTGAACAGAAGTTAAAGAAAGTGTGTCCATTCTCACAGGGTGCTTCAGACATGTAGATGAGAAACCATATGTGTATTATAAGTAAACCACATATCAGACTGAAGTGTTTTTTTACCTAAGGAATTTTTCAAAGTTACTTGTCAAATGTCAATTTAAAAATACAACACACAATATTAAATAAGCAATTAAATTACCCAGCTTTTCATGTAGGGCTGTTAATTTGTACCTCAAACATATAGGGACAAATTTATTATCAGACCTCAGATTTGTTATAATGCTTTAAAAACAGAAAGAGGAAGCCTGAAGAATAGACTAGGGACTGCTAATTCTGAGAAAAAGGAAAAGCAATCAGGTGAAACAATTTTGGTCACAGACATGGCACTTAGATTTCCCTTCCCCTGTGATAGTACTCCAAAATTATCTGACACTAAAGGCCCATGCTATTCAAGAATTTAAAGACAAAGATAATTTAGAATCAATTAAAAAAAAAAAAAAAAAAAGAAGAATTCAGAAACAACTTAAAACCCAATTTGCTTTGGTGCTTCCTGCATTCTGGGAAACGATTAGAAGTCAGCTCCATCAGCAGTGCCATACAGAGCAGCTCCAAGGCTGCTCTTTGTGGTCTGTTCCCACAGCACCCAACAGATTGCACATGGCAGTGCAGAACTGGAGCAGAGCAGCCCCCAGATTAGACAGCAGTATCTTGTGGCTACCTGCAAGATGCTTCCATTGGTAGCAGATGGTAGATGGTTTGGCTTAGAGTTGTCCCAGCTGTTCTGGGACAGTACAGTACAGTACAGTACAGACTATACAGTAACCTTTTGGGGTTGTTCCACAGAGGCTTTGCCTACCATTTTATGTTCAAAAGGGACTTGCATCCCAGTGCAGCCAGCTAGGAACTGTGCCCGATGTAGCCCTGGGAAGATTAAGGATCTGATGGGTCCCAGGCCTGGTTTTATTCCAAATAAGTGTTGACCAGCCTGTGTTGCTTAAATAAAAGAGTACATGAACTCCTGCATTAGATATTCACACTGTGTTAGCCCAGAGCACAGCAATAAGATGTTCAATTACTTTTAGGGAGAACAAAAAGTGTATTAGCATATTTATCATTATACTTTAAAATAAGATTGAATACTCATTAAAGATGCATAAAAGAATGTAAATGAAATGAAAACCTCGCAGGCAATTTTCAAACACTGGACCTCAACACTTCAACAAAAACCTTTTGCCGTGGTGATCTGTTGAGATTAAATGTAAACATAAATTGGTGTTTTCTCACTGCCTCTGAAAAAAAAAAAAAAAGCAATTACATTTTCAGAGTAGTTACTATTTACTTTGCCTTTCACTCCTGTTACCACCTTTTTATCCCTATAGATCAGAAAATATAAGTATGCTACATTCTTTTTCTAGTCCAGTATGGCCTTTGCTAACAGCTTCCTTCCAATACCAATTCCTGAAAACAACACGTTATTACTAAAATGAGTATTCTTTTTCCCTCAGTCATTTATAGTCAACTCAGATTAGTATCAGTTAAAGAACCATGCTGCTTTGTGTGTACTCATTTATGAGCACCTTTGCTATTGGGAACCAAGTAATTGTGCTATTTAAAATTCTTGTTTTCAGAAGCAAAACCTGTCCTGAGACTAACACCAAGTATCCACAAAATAAAATATTCTTATTTGCCTTAGCTGTCAAATCTACACTGTTGATATTTATTATGTATATAACATCACTGATAGATAGGATGGTTAAAGAACAAATATATTTTCATTCATTTTTTTCTTGATTTCAGCCATCATAGCAATCTAAGAGTCTTGCATAACAAGTCCACAAGGCACTGGTTAAAGCCCCCAACCTTCCCCAAAATAGCAATCTTTCTTACTAAAAGTCTCTAGCTATGCCAAATTCACACTGAAACTCTGACCTAGTAAGAATATTCTTTATATCTGCTGTGTGGCCTTCACTAGCAGTTTTGCTGGAGATAGAACAGCTAAAACCTGAGAAAGATTTTGCAATTTGACCTTAAATCAATAAAGAGTATTGAAGAATAAATCCTAAACTTTGCATTGCCTTTTCTTTAAATATTTTCCCCATTTCTATGGCCCGAGCCTTGAAATAATCTCAGTATAAAATGTGACAGAAAATGATGTTTCTGTCACTCAGTTTGCAACACATATATCAGGACAGGGATTGGTTTACCTCCTGTTATAAAATTAGAAATCAGAAATAGCCTCCTATTTGATAACATACAATGTTCACTTAGATTTCAACAATGTCTACAGAAAGGTGCAGAAGATGACAATGAGAAGTAGGTCAGGGTGGAAAAATACCTTGGTGTTGCTGCTGTAAAGGATTATCTTAGTGTAACACCCTTCATTATTCATGCTGAATGTGGTTTGGTATAGGGGAACCATCAAATGTGTAAATCTGCTTTAAAAACCTGAAGTACAACATGAGATAGCTAACATCTTCCTAAGGAATAACTGTACTTCAGTAGGAAAAAAAAGAAATGCCTTAGGAACAAAATAATCAAAGTATTTGCATCAATGCTTTTGTAGAACGTTAATTTATACAGAATGATAATTCTGATCCATGTTGTTAAATAACAGATGCATATATTAGACAGAACATCAAAATAAACTGTATTTTCAAAGGCAGTATGATGTAACAGTAAATTTGACTTTGGCAATATCGAACTTAATATCCCTGGTTTGCAAGTACAGTGCTTTTTATAAAACTCACAGCAATGTTTACTGAAAGGCATTGAATTTCCTGATTTTATGATTTCTAAGTATGAAGTAAAATAAAAATGAAGACTTGCTCCATACCAAGAGGCTAAAATTCAGTAGCTAGCAGACAAATGACATTAATATTCTGATCTTACTGTGAATGTGACTGGTTATCTCAAGCTTGGACCTCTAAAATGGAAAGATCAGATGCAATTTTTAAGTTCTTTCAGAAAGTCCAATCAGCAGCAAAAAGGTACAAAAAGTCTGAAGGTGACAACTCTGAAATAGATTAAAGTCTTTAATTACTGATCACTGAAGCATTTAACCCATAGTTGTTTACCACAAGTGAAATTCCAATCATAGGGTGAGCACAAGAAAAAGACACCTCCAAAAACCTCTGTCATCTCCAGCACAGAAGCTCACCAAAATCAACAAAAAAAAAATACCAAGGAGAAAGACAAATGCTAAATTATATACTTCCGGAAGACTTGGACAATTTTACCCAATCTGCCAAGATGTGTCTCTGTGTTGTTTTAAAGGTTAAAAGCTCTGTCAACTCCAGCACAGTAGCTCACCAAAATCAACAAAAAGAAATATCAAGGAGAAACACAAATTATATACTTCTGAAGGACTTGGACAATTTTGCCCAATCTGTCAAGATGTGGCTCTGTTTTTTTTAGAGGTTAAGAGGTCCTAAGTTTCACTGCAAGGTAGATGCCTAAAGCAGCCTTTCTCCCAAATCTCTGCCAGCAACTTCCCTCCCCATGCCAGTAACTCAATGAGCCAAAAAAGACCAGACTCTGTTAAACATCAGGTATGCACGGAAGCTATTTATCCCACGTTTTTCTTCCAAATTCATCAGCTGTTTTTGTACCCACCGAGGCAGGAGTTTCCTCCTCCATCTAAGAACAAATATATCCTTCTAAGAGCAATTTCTACATTACCTGACTGGCAGGAAGGGGAGGAAGCTCTGTAGGCCAGGGTCCAGGAACCCTTATGCAGGTCTCTTGTAGATGATTTTATAATTCAGCATGGGATAATGTCCCATTCAGCATACTGGGAGTGGCCAGAATGGTTTTACCAAGGGCAAATCATGCCTGACCAGACTGATTATCATCTCTGTAGAGATGACTGGCTCTTTAAATGAGGGGAAAACAGCGGATGTTGTTTGTCAAGATGTTTGATCTGCCACAGCACATTCATAGAGAAATTGAGGACAAGTTCTGGATAGGTAGGCTGCAAGGTGGCTGAAGAACTGGCTGGTGAGCAGAGTTTCATCACTGCACTGGTTTACCACTGAAAGTATAACTAATATTTACAAGCAGCATTCTTCAGTGTTGATAGGGGGGCCAATATTGTTTAACATTTTCATCAAGGGCAGGGACAATGGTATGAGCTGCACCCTCAGCAAGATCACAGATGACAATAGATTGGGGGAGAATTTAACCCACAAAGGGAAGTGGAATTCAGTTGCAGTTTTCCAGTATATATATAGATTGTAATAGAGAAGACAGAGCAAGACCCATTTGAATATATACAGCAAAATGGCAAGAGTGTGACAAGTGAAACTGCAGTTGCACACAAGGGAAAAAATTATCCACAATGAATGTGGTTAGCAATGGAAGAGGAATTGCCCAGGCAGGCTGTGGGATCTCCATCATTGGAGAGTTTCAAAACTAGAGTGGGCAAGGTCTTATCTGCCTGGTAATTCATTTTTGCTTGAAGCAGGAGGCTGGACTATATGGCCTACAGAACCTTCTGCCACACTAAATTTTTCTATGACTCTGTTAATACCTTTTTCAGACCTGCACACATGACATGTGCAGGCACAGCTGAATCTTTTTCCTGAACTGGGGTGATATTTCCCAGAATAAAATTTGCTTTTTTACCAGTTTGCATTTAAATGAATGAATGAATGAATGAATGAATGAATGAATAAAGGAATTTTCATTTTGAAAAGTACAGATAGCTTTCAAAGAATCTGAGACCCCTCTACAACAATAAAGCTTGTTCTCTCATAGAATAGGAATCCACAGACTTGGTAAAATATTTATTTCTGGGCAACAGGAGAAAGTTATCTCAAGACTTGCCCTATAAAAGTAAATTTGCTGTATAAAAATAAACACATAAAAAACAATACATTATTCTGACACTTCAGACTTCACCAAAGTATTTATACAGACTAGAAAAACACCTGCTGGTTCATGGAATTGTATTGCTAATGGTGTCTGGCACAGTGTAATAAAGTTTTACTTTCCCACCCATTAATATAAGACAGATTTGCACTTGAACAGCAGATAGATAACATTTATTTTTGCTCTTACTTTGAAAGTACTTCAGTAAGCCTTGCAAAACTCACGTTAAGAAGTTTATTCACAGGTATCACTTAAAGAAAAGTTACTTGATACTGTCATGTGAACCAACTTCTTATACTAGGCCAGTACCCTACGAGGATATTGCAGAGCATTTAGTAGTTTTAACAGGCTTGATGTGTTTGTGTGTCAACTCAGAGGAAATTTCTGAAGAGCCTGAATAAGAGAAAATATCAAATATAGAGTATGTTGTGGTGATTTAAAGGTAAAGCCCCGTAAAACTGTTGAGATGTGAACTAGTGATGTTTGTTGAATTCCTTCTGAAATCCACTTGGTACTTGTGAGCCTGCATGAAAATAATCTTGCTTTACAACTTCCTTTTCCAAATAAACTGGCTTTATCAGACGTCAGTTCTAACAGTGCTCCTTTACAGCGGTAATATCATGTTTGCCTAAACTGGGAAAGAATTTGGAGTGTTCCTATGAGTACTTTCCTACATAGAAAAAAAAATAAAAAAATTACTCTGTGATTGCCTTTTTGCCCAACAAGAATATTTAAGAATCTATTGCCAGTAGGAGAAACCCTCTCCAGTTAGCCAACTCTGTGTCAATAATATGTATATACAAGTATTCAGAAGGAAATTCTTACCATATCCTCAGAGTACCTGTGCGAAGATCTCAGAGATTTGCCACGAGGAGGCTGGGAAGAAAAGCCATAAAGCTTGGCACACATGGCATGACCCCCTAGCCTAACAGAAGGATTCAGATGTAATGTGTTCCTTTTCAGTCTATACCTGAAACCTCACTATATACCACAATCTTATTAATTAGTTTTTAAATGCCTCAATGCCCATTTTCACTAATATACTGCTACAGCTTGGTTCTTCATGCAAATTGGCTCCATTGCTGAGGAACAGACTCTAAACTTCAGCTTCATCTGTGAATTAACCACTTCACCATCCATTTACAGAAAGCTTGTGCTGACCTGCAAAATACTCTCATTTATTTGGATGACCGTATATAAAACAAAAAAAAAAACACAACAAAAAACAAACAACACAGCGTGAAGAAAAAGTGAGGGTACTGTGCTACCACAGGAGAGAGCATTCTCTTCAAGACACTTCAATTGTTCCTGTAAGAGTTCTAGACTATTCCACCATATCAGCTTCTCATAATTATTGATAAAGGACACAAAAAAGACACAGAACTTCCATCATGGAAGAACCAGCCATGCAATCCCAATCAAAATTCACAAACCTCAAGCAGACAAAGGTGGTGGAATTTAACCCTTCAGCTGTACCTGTTTGCAGGCTGTCAGAGAATTAGTGTTTTTTTTTTTTTTTTCCCAGATATAACCTAGTTTTGTAGATTCACACAAGTAGAAGACGAATAGTACATTTTATTTTTCAGCATAGCATTAAATCTCTTTCATGGGGTAAACAAAAAATTAATTGCATTATATTTTGTGAGAAAAAAAAAAAGAGAAAGTGTCTAAGTGGATTTTATTGCCATAAATTTCAATACAAAATTAATTTAGAAAATAGAGTAGACGTGTAAACCACAAAAAGCAAAGGGGAAATATTTAACATGTAAAAGCCAATGAGTCTTCTAGCTGAGTAGCTGCAGATAAGCAAAACAATGTGTTATGAGAAATGTTAAATTATCTGGTAGCATAATAACAACATTCTTAAATTTTCAAAAGAGAAAAATGAATGAAGGTGTCCCAATTTTGTTTGTTTAATGAGGTTTCTTACAGAAACCAGCAATGTGCACCCACTCCATGAAAAACATGTCCCATTTAGTCTGGATAAAATAAGCTGCTTACTTTGAAGAGTTCCACAATTTAGCTTTGATTTTAGTGGCATCAATTTTTCTGTAATTAATGAGATATCATTCATCTTCTTAAAATTTTTTAGTTTGCTGCAGATACTATTTAGAAGCCACAGATAGCAGGGAAGGATTGTTTAACTTGTAATCAGCATTGATGCATTTCTACTTCCAACACCAGCACACTAGAGCAAAGAATAAGATTGTGTGGTAGGCAAACAAATCCACTGTTTTCTGAGGAACTCCAGCAAGGTCAGACGAAGAGGAAGGCAAAGGCATGCACATTCACATAAGAGTGTGTGATCTCTTTGTAGGCAAACTACAAAGACTAAGAAACCACCACAACAAGAATCAATTGACATAGCAAGAAAAGCATCTGATAAAGAAGCACAGAAATGATGGGATGCTGGCCATACTTCTCAGGTTGTCCTACACTGTAACAAGATGACCTGCATTAAATGACCAGGTCTCACTTAGCATATTAAAAACAGATGAACAAAAAACAACCAAGAGAGGGCATTCTTCATATTTTTATAATAACTGGCTACTTTTTCTGGTGATTGGTATCCCACATTTCCTTGACGAAGAAGGCTGATGGAGAGTAACTATATTTCCCATGAAATAAAGAGTCAGATTTTCTGTGTGTGTACAGTAGCATATGTTTATTCCTATTGACTTTCACTTGAAGACTGTAAATTTGTAGCCGAGAAATTGTATTTTTATATCAGAACTTTCTCTTTAAACCAGGATTGAATTGTCTTAATAATATAACATTCCTTCAGATGAAAATGGAAATGGAGCCACATACAGATAGACTAACCTCAATCTAATTTGTGCTTTGGTGTTGGAACAAGTAAAATCTCCCAGGAGGCTTTGAAGAAAGAGAAAGAACACCCAGCACCTGAACCAACACAGAGAGAAAAATAGGGCTTATCTGGAGTTTCGACTCAAACCTGAATCTGAACTTGTATTATCAGACAAAAACTTTTTACCAGGAATTTTGTACAACTATTGTCTGTGTCTCTGGAAGCTCTCTACATCAGCTTTTCATCCAGAAAGAAAAGAGTCCAAAATAAGGAAGCTATGAGCATTTACAAAGCTAATCAAGTACAAACAAACATCTACCACCACTTTCCACAGCCCAGAACAGGCAAGTCATGCTTCACTGGAGATAACAAGTTTTCCAGTTTTCCTGAGTGACATACCTCCAAGCAAAAACATCATGCTCAGAAATGAGCTTTTCAAAAACCAGTCTGGAATCCTTGCTCCAGAGCTCACTCACTGCATATTCAAGACATGCAAATAGAGGGGCATGGGGCTTTCTTTGCTATGTGCTCCCAGGTGGAGTGCATGACTGGAAATTCACACTTCAAAGAACATGTTTAGAGTTACTCATTTGCTGCAATTTTTAACACCACCAGAAAACACTCTAGATATGGAACTGAAGATTTCAGAATTAGTAGTACAGTCAGTAGGTTTACACAGATGGGCACAGTAGATGTGATCACTGCTGCTGATTTCCAGCAGCCTGAGTTTAAGCCAGCTCCATCCATAAGCAATGTGGCAATGCCTTACCCAAGACGTCCTTTATCAGGGCATGTTTGGGACGACAGCTATGAGGACCTGAGGTTCTTGCTTCTAACTAGCTGAGTACCAGAGAGAGAGCTTAGGTCAGTCTACTTCTGCCTGTTGAGACATTTTCTGGACTTGATTGTGCTTCTTACATAGGTTAACAGCCCACTGATCTAAGCAGTGTCAGATCAAGCCATATCACCATTTTGCTACGTCCTGTCACCCAAGTGTGTGACCTAACAGCCTCTGTATGTCCCCTATTTTGCCAGTGCTAGCAGTCTCGGTTATCCTGATCCAATAACTTTTCTCGTCATGCCCTCTGCACTGAGTGCCTTTCATTCTGCAAATTCACCTTACTGACTTCTCTTAAGTCCATCCCCCAGACACACGCCTTTCACAATACCTTAATAACATTAGCCAAATAGGACATATATACTAATTAGAATTTTAAAACAACAAAAACAAACAAACAAACAACCCCCCTTAACTACATTATACCAAGCACCATCTCTTGCCAAGTGACCACATAATCTAATTGTTGTTCCTCCTGTCATTCCTCACTGCCTTATTACTCAACAATTATTCTATGTCTATAATTAGTACACAGAGCTGCAACAGGAGATACTAACTCAGCTCCTTGGGCCTGTCTGAACATTTCCTGAAATCAGAAGGATTTTGCAGAGGACAGCAGCCACTGGAGGCAACAGCTTGGCAAGTCCATCAGCAGAACGAATCTTCAGTCCTTTCTCTTCAGAAAGACACTTAACCACCTCTACAAATCATTAACCCTAATCACAATCCAAAAGATCATTTATCTCTGGTCTTTATGGAATGAAAAAGAATAGCAACAAATACAGCTTCCCTTTCTCATTGCAGAAGTTCTCATCATCAGTGGAATTGCTAGCATGACACAGCTGAGCATTATTTACCCATAATAAGCATCTAAGACAATAAAGAGTGTCTTTCCCATCCAAATTATGTAATGACTTCCACATTCCTTCATTTTTGGGGGAAGCATTCATTATGGACGAAGTAAGAGATTACTTCTTAAAATAAGGCCAGTGAATCAAATTCAGCCACAATTCATTAAAACAAACAAACAAACAAAAAAACTTCTTTGCATTTCTTTATAGCTCCATTCAGAAAAGAATAAGAAGCCAAATCTGTGCTGCAATTTGCTCTCCAGTACCTGAAATGCTACAAGGTTTCTTTGAAATTTGACTTAAAACACAACCTGGATTTAGTCAACCCTAGATAATATTAGGTAGATTCATCCTATTTTTTCTCTGTACCCAATATAATCTTAATTTGTAAGCATTCTTAAAAGCATGAGATTTAAAGGACTTAGAGCTTTATGGTTGTTTTACGTCTGTTCATTAGGAGAAAACGTTGAATAACTGATCTCTTCTCTCTAGTGAACTCAGAAAGGCTTTTATAAGCAATCTTAAAATTACAAGTATGAAAATACTCTTTTTTTTTTATTTTTTTATGCTATCAAAGAGAGAATTAATGAAAATGTAAAAGTCTGAAATGGAAGGCAATACCCTGACTACATTTTCCTCTGTTTTCTAGTTTAATTGTCCAGCATGGTGAAAAAACATTATTTATAAGCCTCTGTTATTGAACATAATTACAATTGTAATGTCATTTTCAACCTTATGAAATGCCAGAACAGAGCTTATTTGTACAACACAAATTGGTCAATACAATTACAGAATCACCCTTTGTTTTTCCAATACCCTGTTTTCTGTAAGTCTACAGCATAAACCCACTGTTTCAGGAGTGAGGTTGTGTTGAGGAGTTGAGAATTCTATTAATGTTTTTGTTTGCTTGTTTCGTTTTTGTTTTCCATTTGTTTGTTTCTTCCACAAATTAAGTTCACCACTAGTTGCAAGTTCCTCACTGTCCAAGTTCTTACATGAAGATCTCAGGACCTGAGCATGAGGAGGAGCAATTGACGAGAGCAAGAGCTCTGACCATTTAAGAAACACTGTTGAAAGAGATCTCACACTAATAACCAAATCCCCTCTGAGCTCTGTTTTACTTTTGTAAAGCTGATGTATTAGTGCTCCTCATCTGACAGAGTGGTTCTACATAAAAATACATTAGTATCCAGAAAGGATTTGTAAAGCCTGAAGCCCTGCAGAAGAGCCCCCCCACGTACTAAACAGATTCCCAAGGGGACAATCAGTACTCAAGATGCAAGTCAGGTGTATATAACATGCACAAAAGGGAACTGGATCATAAGTCAGAGACAATGCAAAAAAATCTTGTTTTAGGTAAGACCTCTGTTTCATGCTGCTGAATTGTTACACTTCTCAGGTAACTGTTTCCAGTTTTCACCCACCTCCCTGAAATCTATTTGTCCCATATACTACCCTTCTGTATGTCCATTCCAAAAGTTTCATACTATCTGATCTCTGTATGCCAAACCTGTGATATCAGGATACAGTAGAAATTTTAAGGCGCCTGCTGCATGCTCTATTTCCTGTTGCTATTACTTAGGTTAGCTAATATCTGTTTCTCCCTCCCATGCCCCAGATTTCTCCAGTTATACAGATGTTGCATGATGCAAAGTTAACCAGTGACTAGTAAAACAAGGAAACGAGGTTTACTGTTTTCTTTCTCTTCATCTTACTTTTCTCATAGAAGGATAGATTGTTACAATTATTTTCTACTCTGCTTCTACACCTGAATCTGCCTGAATGGGGAAACCTGAGGTAGAAAAAACAATTAAGAGCACTCTCATTTAATTTGTCATGTATTCATTAGAAAATAGAAGATATTTACTTTGTCATTTGTGCAAATGATGCACAATCAAATGAAAGCATCAATAACAAAAAAGCAAGAAAACAAACTGTTGTAAAATTTGGAGATGGGAAACTTTGCATTGTAAGTAGCAGTACAGAAAGGCACAGAATACACAAGTCACAAATCCCCATCATTGCTGAAAAACTGAGGCTCAGAAAAGCAAAGGTTGGTTCTAAAAAGGCCACAGAAATCTGAAACATCTCAAGCAACGACTGCTGTACATGTCCCTGGCCAACCACCCCACCACATACTCCCTGACCAGCCAACAGCCCAGCTTGATGGCAACAGGGTGTTTTAGTTGCCATGCCTGTTGTTTAGTCATTAGTCTTCCCTCTGAAGACTTCCAGCAAAGATGCCAATTAGTGCAAATGGCTTGTAATTAGCAGTGATGCTTTTTTGTAATGTGGATACCTGCTCAGTATGAGCAGGAATAAGCCACCAACTCATTTCACATGGTCCAGAGGCAGCCATCGGAAGGTAAAGATTTGCAGTTAATAAAGGCCTATGCAAGAACGAAACCAGTGACTCAGAGGAGCAACACATTGTCCTGCAATACTGGTCCCCAAAGCTAGCACCTCTAATCTAACAGGATCATTGTTAATCTCTCATTCTAATAAGAATGTGAACATTTTCTAAGCACTCACTTCATATTTAATGTTCTCAGAGATGCCTTTTGTGTATATTAAACGTGCTGCCCCAGGCCTCCTGACATGGCACCTTCTCCTTCAGGCGGAGGGGAATTCAGTCTCCCTGAGGGACTCCTGCTTTCCTCATCCCACTTCACACCCATCTCCTCCTGCCTTCCCCTGCCGGCACCTTGCCTGCATCTCCTGCTTCATTTTCTCCCTGCTAATCCTCCGCTTGACCCAATTTAGCACTGCTCTCTCAGCTCTCCTGGCAACAGATGTTCAATGGCTACTAATAAGTAAGTTCAAGTATCTTCCTTCTGTTCTCAGCTCCACTTAATAAGGAAAGGCTCTAATTTTTTCTGGGATTTTGAACTTCTGCACTTGACTCATTCCCTTCTTGTTTCTTAAATTCTTGTAGCATCTTTTCCCTAGTCGCATCACTTCCTTTCCTCGGCATTTCACCCCTGCTTCATGCCTGCTTTTATCACCAGCACAGCCTGCCAGCTGCCTTTTCTCTCATCTCCAGTCCCTTCAGAGTGCCATCTCTAACAGCTTTCTTTGACACGAATTAATGAGATGACATTCAAGTTCCTCCCCTGCTCCAAACACACAAGGTCCCACTTACTCCTTCATCTCTCCTTTTACTGATTGATGATGGATCAATTTGATTCCTTCTATGACTTTTCTTTGCTATTCTTTGCTACTTTATCCTCCAAAACATGAAGACCACTTTTTTCTCATCCCTCCCCAGCACTGCTTTGACCCTCATGTGTCTCTGAGATGGCTGAAAGTGGGACTCCCACCCCAGTCCCTGCTGTGAGGTATCCTCAGGGCCTCTCCCAGGCCTGCCCCAGCTTTGCTATTAGGCTGCCCCAGGCCTGACCCAGCTTTCTCTGAGCCTGCTGTGAGGCCTGCCTCAGGCCTGCCCTCCACTTCCTCACAAAGTACCTCAACTGGCTGTCTCCTACTTACCTGCCTCTTCAGCCCCCGACTTCCCTCACAATGTTTGCATTGAGAGAGTGTTCAAAACATGTGCTTCTGCATCCCTGGCTGCCCTCCCCCATGTTTCCTTCACAGGACTCCCTCCCATGACTCACAACTCTCCAGCACCTTCCCTTCCTCACAGTGCTATGAGCTCCCGTGCCTTTTCCAGAACCCCTCTGAAAACCTTGTTCCCTCCTGTGCTGTGAGTCACCCTCCCAAGCCAACCTTCTAATTATTTGTAATTAACGATAACAAGAAGGAACTGACATGCTGGGGAAATGTAAGATGTGAGGATGAGAAGCTCAGTGTAAATGCTTAGAGAGACAGAAACAGCATCATATACTACTGAATAATCCTATAATTGCTCTGTGTGCTTTCCGCTCCCCATAACCCCTGTCTGACACCCCCTTGTTCTGTGTCCTGTTATGAGATATCTAGCCTTGACTGTAAGCAGAGACCATCCACTGCATTTCCATTGGTACACAACAGAGGTTGGTGTGTCTGGAAATCAGGCCAGCTTTTTTCCTTTGCCATGTGAAACATCATACACAACTGTTGCAGTCTGTGCTAATAGGTAATAAAAAGAATTTAAATTAGCATGAGTTTCTCTCAGCTGCCTTGTACTAAAACGTTCAACCTTTCCTATTCTATCCACTTATTTTACCTCTCATGTATTTTGACTGCAGTTATCCATGACTTAATGTGAAGACAGTCATGAGAAGCTGGCCTTGAAGATGATAAGCAAACTGCTTTATTTATTTATTTTTTCTCTTCGAAGATGAAACTTGTTTTGATGGCACAACCTTGCTTCCTTTTGTCTGTTCTGATTGACTATCCTCCTTTGGCACAGCCTACTTTATTGAGCCCTGTACTTCCCCCCCACTCCTCCCATCTGAACCAGTAGTCTTCATCTATTAGAGACAGAATTGTTCATATCCAAGTCTACATATATTTTTTGCTTCTTTTACAATTCCAGCCATATATTAAACACTGCAATAAAAGGTGGGGAATTTCTCTCAAGATTCACTTCTTTTTGACATATCAGTATATAAGCCCCTGAGAGAACTGGGAGTTTGAAAGGTTTATTTACTTTTTCATATTTTATCTTTGAAATGATAGTAACACCAAGTCTTAGCATCTCTAATTCTGCAGGTACTGCCCTGAGAAACAAGGACTTCTAGCTTTCTTAGTGCTCAGTTAAAAATATCTGTGTTTGCATTTGTATTTGTGTCTGTGTTTTTGTCTGTGTCGTGGAGGTTCTCCAGATATTGCTTTACTTCCCCAAAATCTATTGAAACCTAGCACTGCAAAGCTGTTGATAGAAGTAAAAGAAAGAAAATGAACCATTTTAAGCAGCCTTTCTTAAACCCATTCCTCTCTGAAGTGCTCAGCTCCCAGTAATGCTATAATCACACTAATTTTCTGGTCTTTAGGAGAGAGGAAAAAGAACCAATTTGCCAATCCCACCACATAAACCCTGACACTTTCTCCCCTCCAGTGAATCCCAACACACAAACCTCCTTAAAATTTTTCAATGTCTTTATTTATATTAAAAAAAAAAAAAAAAAAAAGACTATGGCCATAAGTCACAAATTGCAGATGCTACTTTAAAGATGAGAAAATTCTATATGTGTTAAATTTTCCTGAACTGTCAGTTTACCTGTTAATTTGATTATAATGCTTGTGTCTCTGAAGTCAGTGTTTGAAATATGAGTAGGTGAGGTCTTCCTGAGTCTGCAATAGGATTGAAATTTTGACCTCATAGCTCTTTTTATTCATCTTGCTAGCAGCGTTGATGTGATGGTCATTTGATGTGAAATACTGTGAATTGAGTCCTTCAGAAGAATGTTGCATGAGAAAGATGTCCAAAATGACCAGGTTGTGACTGGGTTATTTGAATTACTTTGGAGTAGTCTTTGTTTGGGAAGTGTAGAGTTGTGTGATACAACAGCCCTAAAGATCTTAAATCCAGGTATATAAATAATGATGTGATGTTTATTCCAGAGTGGAATTATGGGGAAAAGAGGAGAAAAACAGAATGATGGTAAAAAAAGAGGTCTTTAGGAAGGGAAAAGGTATTATCTGGTATCTCAAGTAATAAGAGTAGTAAAGCATTAAATATGCTGTGGACCAAAGCTCAACTTTATTTTTAAAATGAACGTGGTTGAATTAAAAGGAATTTTAATCAGAACTATCTATCCATTAAGTATCCACAGTCAGATTATGAGTATTCCTCTGCATGAAGTCTAATATGCCGAGAGAGGGGGGGGTCTTCTCTGACAGAAAGACTACAGTAGTTGTGCTGAAGTCATTGGGGTTAGCGATGAGAAAGGGAGCACTGTGTGTGCTGTGACTCTGGATTGGAAGGGCTTGGACTGACTATCAGCTGCCTCCACTTTATATTGTCCACCTCTGCCTACAATTCTTGGTGGATGGAAAGACACCCACCCATTCATCCACAGAGCACTGTTGTTCCACCCTCTCCTTTAAATGGCTTTTGAAATTATTGATGGAAAATATGCAGTGATTTCCATGAATCATTCAAGATAAGTAGGGGAGGAGAGCATGGGGTAATCTTAATTTCTGGCTTGCCTCAAGAGAAGGCAAAGTGCCAGGGAGTTCTTTCAATTACTCCAGTCAAAATCCTTTGTGGAGGCAACAGTAAGGTACCTCACTGCCTTTTAACCTCGGAATAAAAAGTTTTTACCTTACCTCGTCCAGTTTTGTACCAATAATGAGTATTCTCAAGGCATTGTTGATTTCATTAAATCTTTATGTCACCATTATGACAGTTTAAAGTGTTTCTTTTAATAATAAGTAGGAAGAGCAGTAAATAGTCAAGTGGGATAATACCTTACTCCTGTTCACAAAACACCTACGTAATAGAGACAATGTAAAATGTTTTCTTCCCCGTGATTTCATGGTACCTAAAAAACCTGCAAGAGTTTCAAATTTAGTCTAATTCTGCGTCATATGACAAAATCTTTCAAATCATTTTGCTTCCATGCTGAAGCTAATTTACACAGATAAATCCCAGAGGCTAAATCTTTGTGTTCTCTTATACTAATTACCAAACACTCATGAACCATGATATTCATTTCTGATACTGTATATTTAAGTGGATTTTAACTTCTTACTTTGAATATATTGGTCTAACATTGTAGCAATTCAGTCAAAGGCTATTGATTTTAATATGTCATAAGGAGTTTTAAAATGGACACCAGCCCCCCAAGAAAAAATACACAAAGCAAATAGTTAACTTACCTACAAGAATCTATAAAATGTTTTTGAAAAATCATATTTGCATTTAGAATCCCTCTAATCATTCAGGAAATTCACAGTTATAAAAGGTTAGTAAAAGGATCATTTTCCAATCTGATTATTCTCAGAAGTAATGAAATTGGTTTAAAGTGACTGAATCTTTTTTTTTTATTATTATTATTTTTTTAATATAGTTTCCTAAGTAACCTGGACAATGTCAGGAAGTTTGTTAAATATTGCAGAGTAGCATGCAACACAAGCTGTCTTTTTTTTTTTTTTTTTTCTCATATACTGTATATGAAGTGATTTCATGAAATTGAATCATTTCAGAACACCTTACATGAATTACAGAGTGACCCAGAACACTCAAGTGACTAGTGGCATCACTGGGTAATGCATTGCGTTGATATTTTTGAATTTCTTCCTTGACTTGCTTCCTACTGGCAGGTTACCACACTGGACTGTGCAAGTACACATGTATACTTGCAAAAATATACTTTAAGATTTGATAAATACATTTTCATATAAGTACAACAAAGGGGGGTTATTTGTTTTTTATTGTTTCTGTTTGTTTGTGACAGTGTTATTTCCTGGGTCCATCACTCATACTTGAGAAACCTATGTGCCAACTTTCACCTAATCCTTTAATCCCCATATATTCCTTCAAGTACATGTGCTCCCAAAGTACATGTTTATGCTGTGTTTACTCTGTTTTTCAATAAAAAAGATTAGAACCACTGCTTGACAAACATAAAAAAAAATCCACAATGTATGACTTTCTTTCAAGAGGAGGTAAGACACTTGTTATATTGAGGAGTGGACAAATACACTTCTAATATTAATCTTCTCATACACAGAATTACAACAGGGATGCTATGTGATTGGGTAAAGGAGGTCAATTAGTGCACTACAGTGTCTTATTTAAGACAGGATCCACCCTGGGAAAGAATTTCAGAACCTTTGTTCTAAATGTCCTTATGTTACAAGTTCCAAAGCAGCTTTCCCTCCTTGGACTGAGGGAGTAGGGTGAAGGTAGTGTACTTTGAAATTAGCATTTTTTCTTAACCCTATATAAAAGCCTTTCTTATTTTTTCAATATGAAACTTGAAAAGTAAAGTAAGGGTACAAAGCACTGACCAGAAAGATACAGAAAGATGTAGAAAGCACCAAGCATCCCGGTACCATACATATACATTGCATACAGATAATTGATTCACTTAGCTGTATTTGAAGGAGCTGCATTACAACCATCCACAACCAGTTAGCATCCTACGACAGGATTTAGGGTGTTTGCTTACAGCAACCCAAATTTCAGCCACAGAAAGATGATTTTGATACTCGAAGAAATTATAGCAACTGAAGTAAAGCTTCACAGTTTCTCTAGCACATAGACATTCAAAGAACTGTTCTGATTGGTTTTCCGTTTGAAGAAATTAAGTACTATGGACCAAGTAATTTTTGTTTCAAATACAAACTGTGCGCTTACTAGTAAAATAAACAAAAAGTGATATCTTACTTTGTAAGTAAAGAGAGCTCAACAATGACTGTATGTGCACAGCAGAATGAGGTAACCATGTCCTCCCAGGAATAAAATCAATCATTATCCCCTGAAGAAAGCAGACAGCTGGGAAGCTGAATTCTGCTCACTATAGCAAGTATATATTTAACTTCACTGAAGTGCCTAGAGTTACATTAATGAATCCATCTGAAGAACTCAATTAAGTCTTCCTGTCTAGACTTGAGAAGCAAATAAATATTACCTAATGCATGGTATTCAATACAAGGAAAACAATCACATTTATACAGCTTGCTGCAAGATGAAGCAAGTCAGTGATACCTCCTCTGCTCACTATTTTGGGTTGACATCTGTACTTTGTTTAGTCTGCACTTTATTACACTGACTGCCTGCTCCTTGCATTCAGCTGCTTTGAATGAAACACTGATGACAATTGAGGTCTGTCTTTAGAACAAACCTGGTTCAGTTATACAATGATTAATCCAAATAAACAGTTGAACTACTGCTTGATGCTGCATCAGAACATTTGAAAACCAGCCTTCATTTACGTAGGCCTAGGTACTATACAATATATAGAAGGAAGTAAGTCTAGGCTACAAGTAGACATAACCCTCCTACACTGAGTCATCAGTCCTCAGTAATCCCCTTTATTTGCATAAATTAACAGACAAATTACATTGCCTTCAATGCTTAAATGCTCTTATCTACGTACTCCTAGGAGCAGTGGGATTGCAATACAGGCCAGGCCATCCTTATGCTGTCCTTAGCGTAAGGCTTTTGTCCTAGGAAAATAAGTGAGCGTCAAGGTCCATATCATTACTCCACAGCTTCATCAATTGTTGATTCAGGGCTACTGCTATAATTAGCAGTGAGTTAGTGATGCTTGTGACTACAAGTGTGCATAGACATGGACAGACTGCTCATTTTTAAAGCTTCAGTCATTTGTAGCCTGAGCTGTAGCAGACTTTCTTTTTTTTAAGTGGCATAAGGAGAGCAGACTTGCAAGATGTTTATCAATAGCAAGGAGGGAAGGTTAAGTTGTACTGTAAAAAGAGTGGAGAGTGATGCTTCAGATTTTCCATTATCTTTATTGCCAACAGAATTATATTTAAAATGCCAAGGTCCAAAAAAAATGTTGTATAATAAATACTTCACTTTAGGCTGTAATAAATAAAAAAATTATTAACAAGGAATGCACTTTGCCAGCCGCAAGTGTGGGTAGTTTTTGAAAAATAAGGGGGTGAAAAAAAAGTATGGCCATAGTTCACAGTCAAGCAGCTAAAAGCTGCTTGTTGCTTGTAACAGCTATTCCACAGCAATGGAGCTCACCCTTCCCTCCCTTTCCAGATGCGTATTCACAGTTTAACTCCATCAGAAATGCTCTCTTACACAGGAGCAAGTAGTCACACTATGCTCAGAATTCATGTCAAAAGTATCTTTAACACACACAAAGCAAGGAAAACTATGGTCCGAAGAACTCCTTGTCACACCATTTTAGTCCAACAGTAGATTTAGGCTTCTGTCTAACAGAAGTGTGCCCAGCACACTATGACAGTCAAGTTTTCGTACCACCACACATCCATCATCAACATACTAGTTGCTCCACTATCCCCACTGTAAGTTTCACAGTGAACAAGAATGTCCATTTGGTTTAAGAGTCAGTCCCTTCAGTTACATCGCTGCAGCAGCATGTTCAGAGCATATTCCATTCTGTGTTTTAGTTCCAGCGAGCATCCAGAAACCAGAAGAGTTGTCAGGCGAAACGTTGTGGATATCCTGTCTTCATTGATGTAGGTAAGGAGATATTCCTCACTTTGATTGCAAATGATGATTTTCGTGTGATCATGATAGAAGTTCACCTGCAAAAGAGAAGAGAGCTCCTGTTTGTATAAATTCTCATCTCAGTGACTGCCACTTATCCAATTTTGCAGTCAAGGATTGTAGAAGCATTGTGTCAGGTGATGCAACAAGACTTACTTGAAATGTGCCATCATTGAAGAGCATCATCAATGCTTTGTCAGATTTAAGCCACTGTAAGAGGTAAAGCCTGGGCCTGCGTACATCTGTTAGGCTGGGCAGATCACCTCCCTAGGGAAAGGAACAGACATCATGTTAAGAACTCACAGTTCATTTAGCTGAAGGTTCACTTCTGCAACTCAACATCCAGAAAGTGCTGAACTTACATCCATGAGGTTCTCTTCCATGTAGTGTGAGAAATACTTCAGTACAGTTACTTGGCTAATGAACTGTTCGGGAGCCTCTGCAGCTGAGAAGACAGAGCATTGGCCTAGCTCAGCATAGTAATGGACTGTCCTGTATGAGGAAAAAAAAAATCGGGATGTCAGATGTAAGATAAAAGCATCAAGTTTAAATTGCCCAAGTGAGTGGTCTGTTTTGTAATTATTCTTACTTTTTATCTGGCAGAAGGCTCATATGTGCCCCATTGTTGAAAAGGACACCGACAGTGTGATCTGACAGCTGGTAGCCAAAGCCATATTTGTTAGAATAGTCCACCCATTTTGTAACCCACTGGAAGGATGCTGTCAGCTGTTCTTTGGGAATGCTATCTGCTTCTGGCATGTTCTCCAGACATCCACGCAAAACCCTTGCGACTGTATCCGCAACACTTCCCATAGTACTGTCTTCCAGGCCTAAAAGAGAAGGATTATTAGACTGATATAACCACACAGAGAAAGCTTTAATTCTAAACCTTTAAGTTATCTGGACTGTAATTTTAACAAGTTCAGTCTTTATGGCTTTCCAGTTTTAATTCTTTCAAAATATTAAAAGTATTAAAATATTAAAAATATTATATATAAAATATGTAAAGCACTGAAAATATGGGGTGGGAAGCAGCTGTTTGTTCCAGACTTCTAAGTCTGGAGACACGAAGAAAGTAAGAGTGGGATTTAGAATCAGAGATTACATTTCACTGCACTTACATTCACTGCTACTGCTGCAGCTTCCCAAAGTTCCTCTGACTATCATCCGAATAGAGTCTCCAACCTGCTTAGTTTCTGGTAATGCTCCTGGCTTGGCTACTGTTGTGATAAGAGGCTGGATCTCCTAGAAGAGATGTCAGACACGTAAACGTAAAACATAACACGAGCCAAGGCTTACATACAAGTTTTCACATAGCTTTCCAGTCTATCAACAAATGAAAAATTCTAGGAAGACTGGTATTAATGTTTCAAGAAAGTACAAAGAACTACTATTAGACTGAGCTTAAAGAAGCATGCCAAGTCCTTCCATTCTTCAGATCTTCAATTTTAATCTTAAACACTATTAATCTTTTACTAGTGCAGGAGAGCAGAAGACAGCTGGATGCAGGCCTTAACACCAAAATTTTAAGAGTTAGACTTCAGTGTTCTACCTTTTAAGAAGCAATAGTATTCAACCATAAACTGAAGCCCTGAATTTGGAATATTGGGAAAGAGCACCTGGCAGACTAGTTTCCACATAGACAATGGGTGCTAGGCAGATACTGTAATTACTCAAAAGACAAAAATGATAGTCTCCCTACAAAGGCTACCATAGTTTGGTGAAGCTCGGTTATGCCTTCTTAAAGCAATTCTCCTAATCATTTAAGCTTGACTATGCTGTGTACAGTCTCAGCTGTGATATGCAAGTCAAATATAACTTAATTATAGCTACTCCACCCAACTGTTATTGGATCTGAATTGAACCACACTTGCATTTACCTCATCTGTTCTGTGTTTGTGGGGCTGCTGGGTTATCGATGTCTTCTTCAAATCATGCCTGAGCTTGTAAATTTCTTCATCTTCTTTAACTAGTCTATCTGTAACACAGGAAAACAGAACGAAAAAAACCTTAATGTTGCATCTAGAAGTGTTCGATATCCTGCATTACAGAAAACCTAACAAGTTAGCTGCAGAGTGCATTGTCTCCTTCCAGCAAGTACTTTTAAACCCACCATAGTCTCCCAGAACAGCAGTGCCATTATACACAGATCACTAAGAGAGCAAACTTAAATAGACTGGCTAACAGATGGCCCATATAGATTGTCAGTATGCCAGAAGAAGCATTTACTTATGTAAGTTGGTGTAGGTTGCAGGCTGCCATCAATACCTATTGATAAAGAGGTCAAACCTAATCCAAGGAAGCTCAGAGACAAGTACAGGGGCTCCCTTGTTATCTGACAGCTGTATGTTACAAGCACGACACTGAAGCACTGATGACAAAGAGGTAAGTTCCAAGCATAATTTTAATTCACTTACTGTGTGTGTCGAAGTATCTAGCTTTATCCTTTTTACCACCAAAGAGAGCAGCAGCTGCTTTTTTGAAGAAATTTTTAGCAGGACTTGACAAATGGAAGTCAGGAACGGTGTGACAACAGCTAGCAGAAAGTCTGTCGGGTGTAAAGCCCTGTGGAAATGAGATTCAAAAAGCAATTTTAAGACCACAGGGTGCCTATTTAAGGGTGGATAGTTTTCAGCCAGAACAGTAGACAATACCAACCTGTACAAAAAAATCATGTCGAATTATTTCATCTAAACTGGGCCGGTCTTCAGGATTCTTTGACAACATACTAGCTATTAGGTGTTTTGCAGGTGCCAAGAGAGATGAAGGCAGACTGTATCTTGCTTCCCTTATACATCTGTATGTCTCTTTAAGATTTGTAGTCTCAAATGGGGGTCTTCCCAACAGCATTGTATACCTGTTGAAAAGCAAAATGAAAGCATTTTATACCTGTTTAAAAGTAAAAGGAAACTAACTTTACATGTTTTATACACCCACAATTTATATCTGCAACTACTGAAAATGTTTGTCTCCTTTTCACAAGAAGGAAAAATTGAATTTCTGCACTTTGGTTTGGCATATATAAAGGGCTGTAAACCAGTGCAGTCCCACATCCATTCCCTTTGAACTCTTAAAAGCCTAAGCCAGAAACAGAAATATTTTGTTTCAAAGGCAACAAAGTACTTACATTACACAGCCTAAGGCCCAGATGTCAGATTCACAGCCATGACCTTGTTTGTTGAGGACTTCTGGAGAGAGGTAATTTGGTGTGCCACATATTGTTCTGCAAATCAAAGAGGCCACAGAACCTGTTAGTATTCCAGATAGAAAAGGGAGAGAAGCTATTTTTCATAGGGCAGGTTTTACTCTCATGTTTGGGCAAGAGCTTGGAGGCCCTTGAAGAGGACTTCTATGAATGCTAATAGTGTAGACATGTTTCATGGTGTCTTCATGACACAGGAAAAGCAGACTCATATCTGCACTATTAGTCAGATACCCTGCCTCTGGCATTTGCTATTATTCAAATGCTCAGAGGAAAGCAAACGTCAAAGCACAGCAGCCTGTTTTCTAAGAGGGGAAATCTCAATGCCAAAAGAAACTAGCTTTTGCTATGGAACAGGATCTCTTTCCTGAGTGAATTTGGATTCATTTGCTACTAGGCTTTCCTTTTTTTTTTTTCTCATTAAAAAGTAAAAAATAAAAAATGCTCCTACCTCCTCCTGTGCTCCAGTGGTTCCAGACGAGCTGCCAAGCCAAAGTCACCCAGTTTCAGTTCCATGTTCTCATTAATGAAGAAGTTACCTAGCAGAAAGAGAAATTCCAGTCAGTCCTTTTCTTGCTAGGTAGGAATGCATTTGCCACAGGTGCTGAGTCATACTTTGTTCAAAGCCAGAAGCTAGCCAAGATTTTTTTTTTTTAATATGAATACTGAATGTCATCCCTTAAGCACTCCAAGTTTCCACTATAAAGACAGACTAAGCTGATTCTATTAATTAAGCTATCAGCACACAGGTGTAAAGTGGTATAGGGCTGACAGGACTGAAGTGGTGTTTGGAAGTAAGCAAGGAGCACAACTTACCTAGTTTAAGATCCCTGTGCAAGATTTCCTGTTCATGAAGATACTTTAGCCCTGACACAATTTGCCTGAGGTAGTATCGCACTTCTGGTTCTGTCAATACCTTCCTCGCTTTTAAGATGTGAGCCATGGACTGCAGAGGAAATACAAAGGAAAAACAAAGTGTCACTGAACATTCGCACACAGGATTATTCTTAAGCAGAGGTAAATTAATACACAGGTAAATGGCAACTAAAGAAGCCATGAAAAATACCTTTTACACATTACATATTTAAATTAGTTGCAGATTCCAGGCAAGTAAATACTGGATTTCTCCCAGTTGATGCTCACCCTTCTACTGCAGTACTCCAGAAGAATGTAAATATTCTCTCTGTCTTCAAAGTAGTGGTAAAACTGCACAACATGTCTATGATTAAGCATTCTATGCAGCTCAATCTCTTTATCAATCTGGAGAGACAAGAGGGGGAAGAAGCATTGTTAACCTTGTGACCACTAGCTTGAGCTGAGCAGACAGCTCTATCACAACCATTTCAGAAAAAGATGGTTGGGCAATCCAGCATGTACAGAGTTTCAGAGGAAAAAAAAAATATAATAATTCATGCACACACACCTTTTCCCTTTGATGAGGTTTTGCTACTCTGCTGTGAGGAATGATTTTTGCAGCATAAACTTTATTTGTTGTCAAATCTGTCATCTCATAACACTTTGCGAATCCACCCTGAAGAGACACACAAGAAAAAAAGGCAATTACAGCAGGTACGAAAGAAGCCCCACACTTAGTCATTCACCAGCTCACGTATTAGTCAAGGAGCACGACTTCCTTCGCACGGGACAATTTGGTAAAAAGACAGGCTGCGCGTTCATCGGCTGCCCGAGGGTTTGTGTCGCTCCCCCCAAAGCCAAATCACTTCCGCGGACTCGCCGGGGCCGGTATGAGCCGGGGAACAGGATGGGTGCTGGAACCGAGGGGGAGGCCGGGGCGAACCCGGGGCGCTGTGGGGTCCGAGGGGTGCACCCCGCAGGCAGAGCAGCCCCTTTTGGCCGGGGCGGGCACGGTCCATTACCTTTCCGAGCAC
Source organism: Anser cygnoides (assembly GCF_040182565.1). Lineage (NCBI taxonomy): Eukaryota > Metazoa > Chordata > Aves > Anseriformes > Anatidae > Anser > Anser cygnoides. The sequence continues at coordinate 73,552,334 of NC_089912.1, forward strand.
CTTCCCGCGGCAGTAGCGCTTCCCCGTCGTGGGGTCGGTAATAATCCGGGAAACCTCCGCGGCTGGGTGCGGGTGCTGGTGGGGCTGCTCCTCAGCCTTTTTCCTCCGTGACTCGCCGCCGCCGCCCCTGCCCATCGCCGCCTCGCAGCCCTTGGAGGCGCCGCCGCCGCCGCCTCCCGGCGGGTAGGCGATGGTCCGCAGCAGCTCCATCACCGCACCGCGCAGCCCCTCGCCTCGCCGGCTCCGCGCTACCCACCCCGAACCCTTCCCCACCCCGCTCCCGACCCGCTCCCGACTCCGGGCAGCCGCCCGGTTCGCCCCTTATATCCCGGGCGGTCGCCCCGCCTCGCCGCTCCGCCCCGGACCCCGCTCCGCCCCCGACGAGACCGCCCGGATAGGCCCCCGGCGGCGGGGACAGGCGGGGATCGGCGACGGAGCCGCCCTCTCCCCTCCTCTGCCTTCCTCTCTCCTCCTCTCCCCTCCTGTCCTGCCCGGCCCGGCCCGCGGGAGGCGGCCGTCCGTCCGTCCGTCCGTCCGTCCGTTCTCGCGGCTGCAGAGGAGGAAGGCAGGGAGGTGTATACACGTATATATATTTTTCTTCCCCACCCGTGCCTAAGCAGCGCCGCCGCAGCACGGTGCCCTGCGCGATGCTGAGACCCAAGCTCGCACTCCGCTTGCCCGCTCCCCGGTCCCCCTGTTGCACGGGCAGCCCTCTCCACGACGCCCCCGGGCGATCGGAGCTGTCTGACAGCTCGGGGCAGCGACAGCCGGCTCTAACGTTTTGTTTTGGAGGACAAATAAGTCTTCAAACATCTACATCACACAATGCACCTCTAAAGGCAGTGGTGGCTTTGCCATTCGGGGCAGCCCGTGACTGTTATGATGCACCAGTAAATATCTACCCCGTTCCTTTTGCATTGAGCAGACAGTCTCCCACAGATCTCATCACATTTACTCTTCTCCCCTCCCCAAGATACTCTGAGCATCACATCTCTCTTCTCCCTCCGAACACTTCCCTCCTTGAGGTTATTTTCCCCTGAGGCGGGAAGGCAGTGGCCAGCAGCAGGTCCCAGCGCTGCTGGTGCTGCCTCCCAGCGTGGGGGCAAGGAAGAACTGCAGTGGGGCAGCAGGAAGACTGCAGCCAGGCAAGCACCTCCTGCTACAGCGTGCTCTCCCCACCTCCAGGATGCTGTTTTGCAAGCTGAAATTGAAGTTTCTGCCCGCTGAGTTATCGTATCGGACACAGAGACGTCTGGGGACCACACGCCCTGACCTCTGATCTAGATCTCTGAATATAGATGATTCTTGAAGAGTGTAGTATGTGTATGACAGATAAGTTTTAAAATATGAAAGTTTGGACCGACAAAGTTTTGCATTTCTTCCATTCTGAGGATGCAAATATTCCAAAGATCATTACTTTCTTGGTATGTTGTACATTTATGAAGTATTGTGTGCTTGTTGATACACACTAGAAATTCTTTTGCCTACATACACTCTGGTAAAAATAGAATTCTAGTTAATTTAATACAAATGAATATCTGAGCATGTAACTGTATGCAAAATTGTACTGTTAGTCCCTGAATATCCCTCATTTCAGATCTTCAAACAACAGTAAAATACACTCATTTTGCATTGTCAACAACACTGTGTAAGTTTTATCAGAAATCCCCAGTAAGAGAAAAAGTGAAAACAATAATTTTTAAGTTTCCCTAAATAAATATTGCATTTTGAAGGAGTGTCAAATACATTTGATTAAGTACACTCTGCATGTGCACATCTGTAGTTAGGTACTGAACATGCTTTTCCATATGGAGGTCTTTTTTTCTACCTCTTCTGCAAAGCCTAGTCAATTAATAATAGTATTATTAGTGTTTAGTCAAAGGGATGGGGGACAAAAACAGCAATAGGGAAAAAATTAGGATACCCAGACTTTACTCAGTCCTGTGCCAACTCTCCCTTCAGCTTATAAGCACTGGCTTCCCAGGCCAATATTATTTCCATTACACAATTTAACTTTCTCCAAATTAGTATGAGTTATTGCAAAATAAGTTACTTCATGTAAAAATGATTTTATGACACTTTGTTTTCTGTCAGTAAGTTGCTTTGGCTGCTGTGTTAAGATGCATATATGGAAAGGGAAGATAGCCAGGATAGATGTACACGTTTTCCCTCCACTGGAAAGAAGTGGTACTACACATGGTGAAAAGCAAATTTAAGGCAAACGGATTTGTCGGGAAAAGGGGAGATAGTTAAAACAGTCTTTATTTACCATAATTTTCATTGCAAGTTTTTACAAAGAAAAAAATGTTGCAAGAATAAAAAAAAAAAAAAAAGAGAGCATTCTTAATCTCACTGATGATTTGTGTTTGCCTTTTCTGCCTCTCAATCTGCTATTTCATTTTTCCTTTTGTCCAGTCTTTCCACTATCTTTCAAGTTTTGCCCTATTTTCATAGTGCAATGACACACAGCTCATCAGGAAACATTAGCTGTAGGCTCTGTGTTAAATACTTAAGTTCTACAGAGGGTTCTAAAAGCCTATGTGCTGGCACTTACATACTTTTATATCCTAGCTTCTGTGGAGACCTAATGGATATTTTGATATTAATATATTTGACTGTTTTCTTCTAAAGTTTTTCTCCTGGATAAAATAGACAACTAACACAATGACTTGAAACTGACTCTTTCATATCTTAAAAGCAATCCTTGCTAGACTGAGTATGGTAATCTATTTTTTTCTCTGAGTTGTGCCAACATAGTCCTCAAGTATACCTGTACCCTGCATGAGAAGTTCATCTGCAGACTAGTAAAGACAGCAGCTTTCTAGCCAAATCACTATGCGGCTCTGCAGTTACCCTGCCAAGAAACAGGGCAAGCGTAGCCCATGCTCAGGCTTCAGCAATGCCTTCTGTCTTTGGCTCCAGAAGAAAGTAATCCTTTATACCAGCAGCTTAATTTTCACAGACATGTACAGCTTTTTCATAAAAGCCTGATTATCAAGGGGCTGGGAAGCTTGGGTATACATAAATCCCTGGGTCAGGTGAGGAATGGGAATTTGACAGTGTTGCTACTGCCCTAATTACAGGCTTGTGGTTAGTTGCTACGGGTGCTCTGGGAAGGTCTTGGCAGGAACCGCTTTTTCTTACCCAGGTATTGGGAAAAGAGGTGTTTTAGGGCTTGAGTACCCAGAAAGAAGTGTGGCAAACCCTGGGCATTCAACTCTACATTGCAACAAAGCCATGGCACTGTGTTCAGGACCATAAATTTGATGGGACACTGAAGCCCTTATGTGAGATCAGTGCTAAGATCATCTAGGTGGCCTCCAGATTGTCTAAAACCCGAAGTTCCTTCCTACAGTGCCACAGACATGATTTTTCCTTCCTCTGACATGGCGCTCAAGCACATATCTCTCCCTGGCAGTGCTGGGTTCAAATGCTGAGATGGAGTTAAAGAAAGTAAAAAAAGAAAAAAGGAGAAAATAAAAATCCATCTGAGCTTTCAGAAAGTATTCTTGTTTATTTCTTGTCTGGGGTTTGAGATTGGACTATTTGTATTTCCTCTGAATCAGCAGCCCTACAGTCGCACCCACCCGTGGGGAGCGCCGGTCCATCGTGCCTTCACACGACAGCCCACGCGGGTGCCGTTGTCAGACCAGGCTCCCTTTTACCCACCTGCCCGCAGCAATCGCTTGCTGCTGGCACAAAGCTTTGGTCAGGGCTGTGCTGTCTGCTTGGGCGATCACAGAGTGCCCTCGTCCGGGGAAATAGGATTATGGCAGTCTGCTCAAAACGATCCGATCCATGATGAATGTTGACTCCTTTCCTGTTCTCCAGGGCACTGGCTGCTGTGCTTCCAGTAAAGTACTCATCTCATAGCCTGTAGGGTGAAGAAAATATAAAAAACATGAGAACTGAACAAGACACAGAACAAATCATTTGATCCGATGCCGCCATACAGTTTATCAGTTTGCCATTGCCTTGCAGACTTTTAGTGTTACAGATCATCCTTCCACACAGATATGAGACCATTCGCCCTCCCTAACTCACTGCAGAGCTAGTGCAAAAGACGTTCTTCTTCTATAGTTAACATATTTCGTTTCCTTTGTTTAAAGATTGGCAAAATTTCTAAAGACCTGAATTCTTTCACAGTTCCTTTTGAAGTTAATTAAAAAGCAGGCAGACTACCAAGAGCTTAAGACAATCATATGTTTTCCCAGAAAAAAACTCCAAAAATGAGGGTACTTAGCCCAGTAGGTCACAAAGGCTGTGCTAGATTTTGGTTCTTTCTGGGGATGTGACCAGCAAAGTTCCCAATCTGCCCATTCTGTTTCCAGGGGCCAGCAGGAAGGCAGGTCTGCAGTTGAGGTGGTTATAGGCTCCTGTATTAGATCCCCAAAGACAGGCATTTAAGGACTACATGTGCTCAGGATGCATGGCTGACTTATATAGGTGTTTCTCCAGTGCAGAGATAAATGATAAATGGCAGATAAATGGAAAGAATAAACATCCGTTCAAGTGTCAGTATCAAGTTAATACGCAGCTTCTTCTTATCCCTCACTACTCTCGCAGTCCTCTCCTATGCTACTTGGGGTGAGTAATGTCTCACAGCTTGTTTCCAGACACTAGCCCAGGCTCTCAGGAAAGAACAGTAATGTCTTCAGGCACCCTACTTCTACAAGTGAAATCAGACCACATGTTTGCACATTGTGGTATTTTTCTCATTTTGTTTTTCTGACAGCTTGACTTGTTTGTTTTGTATGTTCCAGACCAAAAAAAAAAAAAAAAAAATTATATGAACCTCAAAGCTATCAGTACAGCAAAGGTGAAGGCTGTAACGCCTTTGCCTTTACCCCTAAATGTTGATCAATTTTGTTATTTTTTGAACTTTGCAAGGTTAACGTCTGAGGATGTGGTTGCACAGATAATACTGTCTGTCGGATACAGAGTTTCATTCAGTAAAGGTCCCTACAACCTCCATTTCTCCCCGGTAAGTCAGGCAATCAAGAGTGCCAACTGTACAATCAGTCCTTAAGAAACAGTTTAACTTTATGACTATATGACATAACCTTATACTTCAGGCAGTGTTTTGTAGGAACCACGTTCCCTCTGCCTACAATGTGAAGGTTCCCAAGTACCCACTTAGACAAAAAAACACCTGCCCACAAGATATTTAGTGAGGTATCCTGACACCATGACCACCTCTTCTGCCTACTTTTTCCAGCTGCTTTTTTCCAGCTGCTACTTCTGCTTTTGCTAAGGCACTGTTGATTTTCAGTATGCTGCTGGAGGTGCTCGGGACTTCGTTTGACCAGGATTTAAGATACCGCATGACAGTGATATAATGGTTATGCCCAGAATTAGCCTGTCTCCCATATAAAAGACTGCTAGGCCCATTATGCAACCGCATCAGTCATGCAGAAGGAACAAAGATCTGTGTGATGGTAAAGCATCATGCCCAGTATTAGAGACACTTGGCCTCAAACCTGAAGAACAATTGGAGTAGTGTTTTGTGCCCTAAAAGAACTGTCTAGATTCTTTTACTTTTTTTTTTTTTTTATAGCCCTTCTCAAAGCCCAAATATCTTAAACATAAAACCTCCTTGTTAAAGGAAATAATGCCAAAGGGTAGTCAAAATCCTCTAAAAAGAACAAAGAGTTCACTACTTCAGTCGGTTTATTTCCCTTCCTGTTCTCCCTTCTCCCTTCCAATATCAGTCTTCAACGTCTGTGGGATGCAGGACAGGACTCAGTTTCTTAGCAATTAATCTTGGCATTTATTTTCTTTCTACTAGTAGGAAAGCAGTTTCCTGAATCAGCAGCAGAGCAGAAGCCAGAGTTACTGGTGCTCAGATTAAGACAGACTACACCAAAACAGTTCTGAGATACATGGGGCAAAGAGCCCATGGTGCAGGTTATCTGTCTCCAGAACAACCTTATCTGTTTTTCTATGTACATGTATGTTGTCAATAACCAGTCATGTATAGGCTACTTGCTATATATTATAATCATGATGCACAAAAGAGGAGAACAAGTACTTGGGAGACTGAAGGCATTTGTTGCCCTATTTTCTATAATTAAGTATGCTTGTGAAATAGGCATAGCTGCGAATAACTAAATATAGTTGTGAATAAGCACAGTAGCGAGTAAGTACAGTTGTGAATAACTAAATTCTCTAGCAGACAAGAGTAAAAGTCTCTATTTCTAATCCTCAACCACTGCATATAATGATCAAAGTCAGCAAGGCAGTGATGCCTGTGCTATTAGAAGAACTTCAGGAATTTAGAGTGGAAGGTAGAAGAGGTTGATGGCCTACAGAAAACTGGGTTACCTGGTAGTTAGATGCAAGCCAGCACTTTCTTCCAGTGCTGCAGGTGCTACAGAAGCTCTTTACTACCCAGCTGAGACATGCTGAATTCAATCCTGAACAGAACAGGAAAAAAATCTGCTCAGGATGGAAAAGTGGGCTGAAGGTTGCTGCCGTTAGAGCCAAGTGAAGCAACCACATCGTCTGTGAAAGATGATATCCTGCACTCTTTTTCCCATTGAGATTAGACTAAACTCAGTTAATGTTTCACTACAGCTTTTCCAGGCTATGTGTATTTTCTGTATTTATGTAAATATTAAAAATGATTGGCACTACATTTAGTTTATTGCAGTTAAGCTTATTGTGACTGCTAATCTGAAGCATTAAAGCATGTTGTTAGTAAACTGTGTGCAAGAAAAAATCACAAAAAAAAAAAGGCCTCTAATGAAAGCTAAGGTATCTAGGATGAAGAGACAAAAAAGCAGGTCTGCTGGCCTCTTTAAGTAAAGAAATGATAGCAGTTAGTGGTTAAGACGGACAGAAGATGAACAAAAAGCATGCCCTAAAAAGCTAGGTGTGAAATTGTAAATCCCCAGTAGATTTTTCCAGCAACTCACTTTGATCTTTTCCTACTAGCTACATTTTCTGATGTAAGCTATTATTAGCATCAGGCACCCATGAAAGATAGGTAGGCTACTGTGGTATTTCGCTCCTCTTGAGCTTAGCTGTATGCTCCATCATTGGCCAGAGACCTCAGGCAGTAACTGGACATATGCATTTTTTAGCTAGGGAATATGGTACCTTGCACAAAGCTCCTCATTGGCACAAAGAAAATGCCAGGGCAAGGTATTTGACAAGTGAAAACAAAACAAAACAGAACTATGACCAAAAACTTGCTGTCAAAATGACTAAATCCACTAACCAGAAGAGTAAATATTTGCCTTCAAACATAGAGAATCTGTCTGGGTGTAGTTAGCCTGTGACCCCACAGGCTGACCATAGACTGGGGAGTAAGAAGTGTGCATGCTTCCTGGCATCAAAACAGATGTTTTTCTGCATACATGCATTAAGAAGAGAAAGTCAGGAGTACAAAAGGGAAAATTAAAACTCAGTTCCACAGCTGCACAGAGACTTAGGTATTTTGTCTGGCACAGAGAATACTTTGACAAACTTTAGTTATACATAACTTTCATTTCTATACCCAATTTACATTTTCAGCAGGTTTGGGCTGTGGTTTCTCAGTTTGCCTTTAATGTCCTGTATTGCTTAAAGTGGAACAGTTGGTTTTAAGTTTTGAGAGCAGTTATTGTTGGCTCAAACCACAGCAAATATATTGTGTAACAAGTACATCACACTTTCATGTCTAAGTGCGTAGTATTAGCCGACAAGTTCAAGATAACACAGAAAGAGGTATAAGCTCAACTGAATTTCCAACAAGGTAAAAACATGAAAAAAATAGTTGCCATGGCTCTGGGATGCCAAGAGAAGCTGTGGTAGCTGGCAAAGACCAAGCCCTCTGAAAGGAAGCAAAATATTGCAAATAGAACTTTATCAACAGGATGTGATAACATAGTGCACAACATGGAATACTGGACTTTTGAGATGGGGCTGAGCTAATTTTAGCTCCCATTTCAAGCAGAGCAGAGCACTTCCTTTAGTGAAAGAGTAGCAGTGACCTTCACAGTCAACTATGAGGTTTCTCCTATCGAAGTCTGCATTTAGCTTTAAAAGTTCCCTCTTCTATTTTAGTCTTCTAGGTGGGCTGGTGTGTTGAAATATCTGTTTCTTTTTTTAGGTACATCACTATGAGTAAATCAAAAATATTCTCTCTCCCTGTAAGCCTTGCATGGTTTATAACTTTAGCTTTTCATGGCAAAGATACTGCCACTAGAGATGATTTTTTTCTTAAGTAGCTCCTCACTGTGAGCTTTAAATGACACATTTGAGAATCACAGAGTCAGTAAACTGACTATACAGGCATGGAGAGCTTTCAGTCATCTGTCAAATGGTGACAGAATTCCAAGTTATACCCATTTCATAAATGAAACTTATGAAGAAAAATGCCCAATTCTCACTTGCTCAACACACATATTTTTGTTGTTGTTGTTTTTGTTTTTGTTTTAAAAAAACCTGCTTTGCTTTCCTGACTTTTGGTTCCTTGGTGATGGTGTTTCTGAATAGATGTATAGTGTTTAAGAAAACATCTCTGCTTCTAGGAGGGCAATAATGACTGAGAAAGACAGAAAGAACGGGCAGCTTTATGAATGCCAGTGATGAGAGACTCTGGCTTCCTGCCTTTTCAGTAGTCAGAGAGGCTGTTCACACTTGTTTGTGTTTGCTAAAAGCAGGAAAAGGTCAGCTAGGTGGAAAACAGTGCGGTGAGTTATTTTGCAGCTACATTAGGGTGCTTTAAAAAGATGTATCAAGATATTATATATACATGGCCAATGAAATTGAAACAAACATTTTCAAACACACTTAAGTCCCGCACAGAGAACTGCACCAAAAACCCACTTAGAGCTGTTCTGGGTTCAGTTAGGCTGGTCCGTAGGTGTGCCTTTGCAGAAAGAAACAAAGCAGATAAACTGCATAGCAAGGTCCCTGCCTAAGAAGTGCAGATGCTCAGGTCTATATACATTAAGGATGACAGACTTCATTAGACTTCACTAGACTCAGGCATGCATGGTTATTTTCCCTGTCAACTCTGTGCAAGGAAACGTTTGCCAAGTCTGCCAGCAGAACTCCGTGTCCTGCACAGACCTCACCATGCCCAGCAGTACTTACTAAGTACACAGTCAGAGGGCTTACTTTGTATTTACAAGCACAGGTCTGTTTTCTTGTCTCTCTGTTCCCAGAAAATTAACCCTAGACTTTTCAGTGATGAACCATATGCACAGTCTCATCATAGATGAGAGCAAAGAACTGACCAAAGGGAAAAATACAACAGACATTTTTAATATCCCTCTCAAGAAACCAGGGAGAGAACATCTGGGTGTGCATTATACTGTGTTATATATGTTTCTAGTCAAGAAATGACTTGGATATTTGGACTCCTTCACTAGAATAGATGTGAGAAAGCTTTGGGAATAATGATTATATACCCTAATCTTTTCCTGCTCCATCCATTTGTGACTTTTTTTTTTTTTCTTCTTCTTCTTCTTCTTTTAATCTGTCTTATGTTCTTTTATTCACTGTGTCCTTTTTGTGATCTCTACTCTGGTAATATCCTCTGCTTTGTTGGTTTCTAAGCTAACTTGACTTTCCCTAAAGCAGAAGAGCAACATTTTGCAGCAGTCTGTCAGGCAGCTCTCAAACCCTTCTAGGCAGCCCAGGCACTTCCTAGTAGCTACCTGGGCTTCTCTCCCACTTTTATTAATTCAACCTATTCACTTTAATCTCGGACAAAATTGATGAGAAGGATCTTCAAATGGAAGGAAAGTCTCAGCAAAAGTCTTGGGAAAAAAAAATAATAAAATTACTTTGGAAACATCTGGAAACAATGTGTAGAAGCGTACAGAAAAATTAAACTTATGGTGAGGGGAAAGGAAAACAAAGATACATAATCAGTGGAAAGAACAAAAAAAAATGTGGCAAGGCCGGAGGAAAGACAGTTTTAGGAGCTGATGTTTCAAAAGAAGTTGATGCCCAAACACTAAGGTAGATGAGTTTTAAGGTTATCAATGTTTGGGGTCAAACATTTCATAGATGTGAGTAGTCTTGCCTGAAGTTAATTGCTACATGCTTTGTCATTCACTACTGTCTGAGAAGGAAGGAATAGTGTATTCAACAGTCTTCCTGAGATGCTGCATCAGGCAGCATTTACTGAATTACCAGAGGTTTAGAAAGCAAGAATGTTACAGAGACAGAGAGATTACACCTCCATAAATGGAAACAGCATGAGGAACTGGCAAAAACCTTGTTCCATGAACATTAATTACATAGTTGGTGATTATGTGGACATCATCCTGTGCCTTATGAAACAGCACTGTCATCAAGGGAACAAAGCAGTGTCTGTGAAGGGAGGTGAGATACTCTGCAAATAATAATTATGAAGATACATATCTGTTATCATCTTCTCTCAACAGGTTTGATTCATTAATGTTCAGACTAGTTGCAGGGGAGAGGGGATAATAAAATATAACATTTTTTTCATGATCGTATAAGAAATTATGAGGAACTCTTTCTTGGGGAATGCAAACAAGAGATATGCTTGGGAATGCACCAGGGCCAAAATGCATGTGCACGTGTGTGCAACTGGGGTACAGCTCCCTGACAGGGAGAGTTAAAAAGCAATGAGACTCGTCTGGCTGTGTGGAGTTAATGCTGGCTGAGTTCATTCCCTGGGCAGTGGAAGGAGAGAAGGGAACTTCTTGTGGAGTGCAGAATGCCTCTTTTTAACATTACACAAGACCTGATTTTTTCCCAGTACAAGAGAGGAATAACTAGTGATATATGCTTTTTTTTTTTTTTTTTAACCCCATTACTGTGTTGAGCTCCAGACAGCTAAACTTACGATATGTTCTTCAGGCATTTTTTCCTCCAGGTCTGTGTCTGAGAGCCCCTGACCCTTGTCACCTCCCTCCACTGGTGTCATTTGGCCAGTTCCTGACTGCACCATCCCTTGTGCACCCATGGCCATGGTTCAGTAGGCTGCAGTCAGCAACTCCTGAGAGGCTTCTTAATGCGCAATGAAAATGCTTTAACAGAAGAAACAGCATAATGCAAAACGGAAAGAAATGATTAAACAAACGGAGACAAACAGGTGTAATTTACACACACACGCACACACACCCCTTTTGGGATAAGACAATCAAACTGATTTCCACTGATACTTCTGCAGATTCTCTCATAACTAAGATCTCTTTGGCAGACAGAATGACTTCGAAATGAGCTAACTACTAGTATTTAAGTATTTCCCTACAGTAACATGTGATAGCTCATCTCCAGCTTTAGGTGTATCAAGCTTGGCAATGCTACTTCTAAACAAGACCAATAAATACATCCGGCTACTATTTTAAGACTAATCATTAACATTGCCCTTATCGCCTCTTAACAGGCAACTAAAAATCCATTACAGATTTTACAGCGACACCCCCTCCCCCCACACACACTTGTATAAGCACACCCAGGCACAATAAATTCAGCTTTACTCAGTTCTAAAGAACAGACATCTTTCATGAATGTCATCATTGCAAGCATGTTAAATACTGCTCTTCCCAAGGTCACCTGTGGCAAGAGTATTTCTGGTGATCAGTGGGTAGGACAGAATGATTAATATTTTTTCTATGAACTTTCTTGCCACGTATTATTCTAAACAGAATAGAGAGCACACCTGCATCAATCCATCTTCCCTTCTCTAGTTTATCAGGAAGTGTAGGCATTTCCAGGGTGAGAATTCCAGAGGTTTCTCTTTTTCAAAACTTCCTTTTAAGCAAGAAAGCCAGAGTCCATTCCCCCTCTCTGGTGCCTGGAAATAGCAACGGAGGGATGGCAGCTTTATAAAAGACCAAGATTTTCATCTGTCTGTTTTCAAAACAGGATGCAGTACTTCTTCTCGTGAAACACCAATGAACTCAAACCAGCCACGGAGCAAAGCCTTCTGGCTTCCTAGGAGAGCAGGAACATCTTATGCCACCAGTAAAGTCATCTGTCTTTGGCCACCTGAATTAAAAGCCGCTTCAAGACCTTAAATGCCTTGATTCCAACTTTTTCTTGACTGTGCCTCATTACGTTCAAGTAGCATTGCAAGTGCTATTCCAGAGAGGCAGAGCATTGCATTTACTGCAACAAGCACATATCCTTCTTCCTACCGTTTGACTGGAGGTCTGCGGGAAGAAGGCATACTTCTATCTTTAACAAGTGGCTCATACTCATGTAATTAATAGGCCCAGTGCCCACAGGTCAGATAGTCCTTTGATGTCAATGTCTCCAAACATCTTAACTGCTGTTATTTTTCTCTTAACATGAACCATACAAACCACCATTCTAATGGAAACAAAAGCAATGCAATGATTTGCTTTCATTTCTCAGTTAATAACGTTTATGTGGACCCTGAGGAAAGGTTAAAGGAAGTTTTTACAGTCAGCAGAGTAAATCTTAGCTTGCTGTCTCAGGTGCAATTTTAGTTCATAATTGACTGTATTTACTCTTCTTTCCAGTATACAAAGAAGTTGGTTGCATTGCTAAGTCTTTGCTCTGTTTTGAATATCTGTCTGGCTGAACACATTTGCTGCTTAGAGATCTCAAATGGCTTGAGCTATACCAGGGCAGAAAACCATGCAAAATGTAGAGGGCCTGTCACAATATTTGCATTAAGTACTATATTGGCAACAGGAAGATGATGCACAGATGGAGTTAAATGGAGCTCACAAAGAGGAAGAGAAGACACAACAAGAGATAGAAACAAAGTAGTGAAACCTACAGATAATGCTTCCATACTCCACCTTGCACAAACATTAGAGAGTAACTTTAATGAGAGGTTCTAAACTTTTTTCTAAAAGGTTTTGTTCATAAGAGAGTGTTTATAAAAAACAAAACAAAACAAAACAAACAAAAAAACAAACCAAAACAACCAAAACAAAACAAACAAACAAAAAAACAGGAAAAATGTCACCATTAAGTCTGAATAGCAAGAAGTGCTCAAACTTTATTACATTCAAAGCAACTACAGCTCAATTTTAAACCATGTATCTGTAGGCTATTACTTCCACCTATTTTGGGAAAAACTCGTTAATATTAAGACCTACTCAGAGCAGACAGAATTTAGCAAGAATCACCCGAGGCAAAGGATTCACCCACAGTAAGAATCACCTGGGTTTTCTCTGCAAATAGCACTCAAAATCCAAAATAAACCCATTACTTGCTGAGAGAGGTCTCAGCAGTAATGCCACATTAAGGATAATGGTTTTGTGTCAGAATGTACAGCCTGGGACTGGTGATTGTTTACAGGCATCCTTATTCAGGCATATAGCTATTGCTGCAGTTTACATGTTCTGTTAAAAGCGACACTTCCAATCACTATAAATAGGCATTATTTTGGAAATACAAGGGGTTTCGAGGGAAATAAGCTTCACTTTAAAAATGGCCTATTACAGAGAATCCTTAAGCAAGAGAGCCTTTGAAGATGAAACAATTACCAAGCAATTCTTAGATTCCAATGTAATAATCTCTTTAATCGATATAATTTCCACAAGTGAAGATGTTTTTGGAGACAGCCTCCAACAGGCAGGAGAGAAAGATTCTAGTCCCCTCCCCTGAAAAGTCAGTCCTCCCTGCTCACCCTTCCCCAGAGTCCAAACTTTGCTCACATTTGGAAGGAAAGAAAAAGAAAATCAAAGTACTACAAAGAATTATAAAAATTTCATTTTTTCTCCACTGTCCTCCTCTTCTTAGAGAAGGCTCTTCCACACCTCCATACTCATCACTCAGACAAGTATTTTATAAGGGTAACTGTAGATGCTACAGGTAATAACATCTCTGCATGAGTTTTATGTTAACCATTACTACAGATGAATATTGATTTTTTGTTAAAAAATCTTATGTAATCTCCTAAAATGAAAGGGGAGGAAAAAAGAACAGCAATGTAGAAGGCAGCTAACAGAATCAGAGAATCACAGAATCGTCTAGGTTGGAAGAGACCTCCAAGATCATCTAGTCCAACCTCTGTCCTAACACTAACAAGACCTCCACTAAACCACATCACTAAGGGCTACATCTAAATGTCTTTTAAAGACCTCCAGGGATGGCGACTCAACCACTTCCCTGGGCAGTCCATTCCAATGCCTAACAACCCTTTCAGTAAAGTTCTTCCTAATATCCAACCTAAACCTCCCCTGGCGCAACTTTAGCCCATTCCCATTCGTCCTGTCACCAGGCACGTGGGAGAATAGACCAACCCCCACCTCACTGCAGCCTCCTTTAAGGTACCTATAGAGAGCAATGAGGTCTCCCCTGAGCCTCCTCTTCTCCAGGCTAAACAACCCCAGCTCCCTCAGCCGCTCCTCGTAAGACTTGTTCTCCAGACCCCGCACCAGCTTCGTTGCCCTACTCTGGACTCTCTCGAGCACCTCCATGTCCTTCTTGTAGCGAGGGGCCCAAAACTGAACACAGTACTTGAGGTGCGGCCTCACCAGAGCTGAGTACAGGGGGACAATCACCTCCCTAGACCTGCTGGCCACACTGCTTCTTATACAAGCCAGGATGCTGTTGGCCTTCTTGGCCACCTGAGCACACTGCTGGCTCATATTCAGCCGACTATCAACCAATACTCCCAGGTCCTTCTCTGCCAGGCAGCTTTCCAACCACTCATCTCCCAGCCTGTAGCGCTGCTTGGGGTTGTTGCGCCCCAGGTGCAGGACCCGGCACTTGGCCTTGTTGAACTTCATACAGTTGGCCTCAGCCCATCGGTCCAGCCTATCCAGATCCTCCTGCAGAGCCTTCCTGCCCTCGAGCAGATCAACACACGCACCTAACTTGGTGTCATCTGCAAACTTACTGAGGGTGCACTCGATCCCCTCATCCAGGTCATCGATAAAGATATTAAAGAGGACCGGCCCCAGCACTGAGCCCTGGGGGACTCCACTAGTGACCGGCCTCCAACTGGATTTGACTCCATTCACCACAACTCTTTGGGCCCGGCCATCCATCCAGTTTTTAACTCAACAAGGCGTACACCAGTCCAAGCCATGAGCAGCCAGTTTCTTGAGGAGAGTGTTGTGGGAAAAGGTGTCAAAAGCCTTACTGAAGTCAAGGTAGATCACATCCACTGCCTTTCCCTCATCCACCAAGTGCGTCACTTGGTCATAGAAGGAGATCACGTTCGTCAAGCAGGACCTACCTTTCATAAACCCATGCTGATCGCCTTTTTGCCCTGCAAGTGCCGCGTGATGACACTCAAGATAATCTGCTCCATGACCTTCCCTGGCACTGACGTCAAACTAACAGGCCTATAGTTCCCCGGGTCTACCCTCCGGCCCTTCTTGTAGATGGGATAACTGATTATTCTTTTCCATTACATCAATATGTGTATATCTGTGCAAGTTTAATTTTCTTAATAACATCTCGATTAAACTCATATTGCATCTGACTTACAACATTTCTGTTTTTGAACAATAATTTATATGTTTGAGTTTCTCATACTTTTGGAAGAGGAATTTAGTGAAAAATAAATATTTACACTCTAATCATATATTCTGATTCCAGAAGTGAAATGGAAATATTGACAACCTTATTAGCAGACAGCTGGCTTTGTAGTTTTAAATGGATGTATTGGTTTTAAAAATGTGAAGCTGTTCCATGCGCATATTAAGTGTTAGTTCCAAAATGTATACTTTAGACCAGTTTCATTTCAATTTTCAAGTTGAAGTCTTTCACGTTACAGAGGTAATTTTGTCCCGCAGTAAAAATATACACTTTCTTTAGATATAAAAACATTTACTTTCCTCTTTTCTATTTTCTGTATTTCCACAGCATAAGTGTCCTATCCAAGTCCTTTTAAGGTGCACTAATTTTGATATTTTAGTTATTTTCAATAACTAAGAAATACTCAGTAAAAGCAAAAAGCAACATTTCTACCCTTCACTGACACAGAAAGATAGTCTAACTGCCAGCATCAGGTATCTGCACCCCTCCATCACATACAATCCAAAGCAGAGCATTAAAACCCATCAGTGTTGTCTTCAGTGTCTGTGAATATCCCTGAAAACCATTGGGCTACAGTGGCACAAGGGTTAAAACTTTTCGGGAATACTCAGCATTACTAAACCAGACTGACAGGAGGGTATTACTGTGGAAAACATAACTGTCTTTAAGCAGGAGGAGAAAACAGAGTTAATCCACAGCTGCAAAGCCCCTAATCTCGACATGGGCTTGGTGTGCCAGCTGGGGCTCCCTAGGGTCTGCAAAATGTTGAGCTGGCAAAAACAGCTAAAAAAGTCTTCTGGACATCTCATCTGGACATGGACACTTGATTTAGAGACCCCATTTCCTGACTTTTCAAGTGAAACTGGAATAGGTGGCAATGCCAAGGTGCTCCCTTTCAATGTGGGTTTAATACAATCACAGCAATTACGTCAACCAAACCTACATTTAATCACTTTAAATGCTTTTTCCAGCTTTTTCCCACAGCACTTTGGAAAACCATTAGTGTACTCTTGAAATGTTTACGCAATGTCCCTTGCTGATCAAAAAACTGAACTAAAATCCTGCAGACAATTCAGTCTGTAGGGTTTAATACACACTATTAAACAGGAGATACATTAAAAGATGATCACCTAATGCAGTCAGTACAGAGCCCTTCTCACTAGCATACCTGTGACAGAAACACTTTCTGCTGCATTGGTGGTGGAAGAGGAAAAGGAAAAGTAGATAAAACATCCTTTGTGTAGCAAGAAATCTCAGGCAGAGGAGATATATATTTTTTTTTATAGGCAGTCATTTGGACCCTGTCATAAGAACCTATTCTTGCAAGATACTCAGCAGTATGAATAGGACAGTTGGCTCTTGTCAGGCTTCACACTGTTTAATATTCCCATCATCAGTTTCCAGCTTACCTACTCAGCTCTTTTCTTCCTTATTTTCTCTGTTATTAATTGTAATTGAAAGCAACAAAAGCACAGTTGCCCAAAGAATATTTTGCAGCAGCCAGCCACCCTCCTCTTAATGGCACTCGCTCTGGACATTCTTGTGATGTCCAGCAGCTGTCTGCTCTACAGAAATGAGGAATAAAACAGGCTAAAGCAGAATCAATGTCCTAGCACTAAAGGCAGAGCTTGCCTTATTAACAAAGAAGGGAAATAATCCATTTTGGATATATCTTGCATCAAGAAAATGTTGTTTAAGTGCGACTACAGAATTACGATATGTACAATACAGCTAATCCTTGTTCACTTTATACAGGGCACAACGCTTTAATTGCCACAACCCAAACCATTTTTTTCATGTAAATAGGAATATTTTATGTAAGCATTAAAGTCAAAAATCCTCCAAATGCAGTCAGTTGCTACAGAACATTTGTTTTATGAGACTACTCTGATAGGTGCTGCCCCTGGATTTGCCAGGCTCTTCTACTCTCCCAAGCTTCTCTGTTGATTACCTTAGATTTCTAATAAAATAAAAATCTTATACATTAAAGGTTAAATGTTCTCTTTTATCTACTTAGCAGATATAACAGCTAGCAATAATGTAAACTTGCCTACCACAGTGCTTCTGAAGCAGCAGCTCTACATGGAGTTTGTCAAACCCTCCCTTGTTAAGGGCTATTTATAAATTTGCCACATTAGTGGCATACGTACGTACATACATACAAGAAGAGCTACTGCATGTAAGTTAGAGGATGGTAGGTGTTTTTTGTTTTACTTTTTTCTTCTTCTTTCATCTCTCTCTTCTTTTGTCCATCTTTCTTAGAGCTTACCTTACTATTTTTTTTCTTTTTTTTCTTTTAATTCTGTTATCAGTATTGTGAGAATGGTGATAGTGTTGAAATGGTTTCCCTATTATGTATGAGATCAACAGTGCTAGTGTTACTTTTTTGCATGATGGAACTATTTCTTTTTATTATTATTTATGGAAGATGATGTCTAATGTTAAGGAATATCTTTTTTAATGGTGTGTTGCAGCAGGGTAATAGTGAGCACAGGAACTGCTGTGACTTTGTTTCAGACAGCTTTCACTCAGGTGAGCAGTCTCTTTTTGCTCACTGCTTCAAAAGACACTGCTGCGTTTCAAACCTTGATGCTTCTCTGCCCAAATAAGAACTCAATTTTCCTCTGTGTTAGGAGGCTACTCCTCCTCCTTCGTTTCCAGTGTCCAAATTCCTCCTAACATTATTTGTTCATGCCACAAGGCAGCCAGCAAAAATACAAATATAGTAGGCTGGCATGGTGTTTCCTGCTATTACAGGAGATACCGCTTAAGAACATGCATTCTTCAACCACATTGCAGCAGCAGAGAAGGATTTGGCTACAAAACCATTTATAGGATATTAGCTATGGTGTGAATTTGCAGTGCTCTCGTCACATGGTAACTGAGAGGGAGCTAATACTTCTCTTGAACGGACAATCAGTTAAAGCATGATTACTAGTACTTCCAGGTTGCTGATACTTCTGTATCAGCATGAACTGATACTTTGTGTTTTGAACTGCATATGAAGTTATGTCCTGAGTAATTCATGCCTTTTAGTGCATTTGAAATTAAACAACAAAAAAAACCAAGTAACACCAAAAATGGTGAAGTTTAATTTACCTTTTCTTTTAACTTGAAAAGGCAACACTGATTGTGACTTACCTAAGAGCAGAAAGGAAGCATGGTAGCAAACCAAGCACATGAATCTTTATCTCCCAAGTGCCAGGCCAGTACTTTGTCTTTATATTGCTCTTGCTCTGCATTGGACAGCTTACACAAGAGAGACATGGATATGTTCAAATCTTTCCCTGACCTTTCTGATAAAAAGACTACTTCAGGAATTGTCTCTTACTGTAAGAAAGGTTACTAAAACCAGTCTCTAAATCAAGCTATGCCTTCTGCCAATATGTCCTGTAGCATACAATAGTTCAGGCAAAATTGGAATGTAAAATTGCATAGTTATTCTTGTAATCTAATAGCATAATGCTTGTATTGTTTTTAAAAGAGTTAAGAAAACAAAAACAGCATGTAATCTGTCTTTTTATTTTTTTTCCTGTGAGTCCAAGACAATTTAAGCATTTTGATAAGAAGTTGGGAGAGCATCAATTGCATGATTATTTCAAGTGTTATTAGTTGTAAATCCCTTGCAGAACTGCTACAAATTCTCTCTAAGCAGCCACAGGGGGGATGACTACTACCTCCACTATTCGGGTAGGATATGGTACAAGGTTTGCATACTACATGGTGCAGGATAATGCTGCAGTAAATGCTTTTGGAGACTTGTAGGAGGATGCTGACTTTAGTATACAGGCTGCCAGATGACAGAGGCAGAAGTTATACAGGAGCACATACACTTCAGATCAGTTGTGGAAAGTGGCAAACATCTGGGGCAGCAGTTAGGAGGGCACAAGAAAAGAATTCTGAAACTGCACATAGTTAGCAAGATATTTAACCAAAGAAGATCAGTATCTAACAAAAGACTGTTACTTTAAAGCAGTCATGTGGGGTGTTTTGTTCTCAGATACAATGTGTGACACAAATAGGATTTTAACTCATGAACATTTGAGCTCCCATGGATGGGAGTCTCCACTTCCCTGTTGTTACAGGGCAGTACTTGTTGTTTCCAGCACTTCACAAAAAAAGAATATTTTATCACTCAGGACTGCATTGATTAGACAAAGGGTAAAGGACAGAAGTTTGTGGGTTTCTAATGTTTATTTCCCCAAGAGGCAAGGTTGGACATATTGCAGAGACCATCCAAGGAAACAGCAAGAGCAGGTTATGAAAGTATCAGCCCTTTTTGTATTGAACCTTAGGGCCCCTTCCTGCTTTGTCATGCGAAGCCCCTGTGCTGCTGCTTGGCCACCTTCTTACATCTGCATTTTACAGATTTTCCTGCACAAAATGTTTGTGAGAAAGGTTTTGGTGCCATTTCACACAGCAACTTTCTCTTCAGTGGTTTGAGTAGCACTGTTTGGCATTCTGGTAATGTTTGTCTGGTATCTTACTTCCAGTTCACCTTTTAAAAAGACAGATATAAACAATCTCTGGTTTCAGACCAGATCCATCAGAATTTGGTGTTTTGGCCCTTTCTGTATAGGTGAAACACACTCAAGTACAAACTGTAAGGTTTATTTGAATATCACTTCAGGCTTTTTATGGTCAGACTAATTCAGGCAAACCAATGTTTACTTTAAAGACAGGGCAGACTAAGTCTGAAGGGAAGAAAAAGGGGCTTTCTTACCTACATTTGTACAAATCATTCTGTCTGCATACAATAAACAAGTTGGGGGAGAGGAGGAGGAACGAACAAGCAAAACAGGAAGTTTGGCTTTCACTATGATGCTGTTATTCTGTTGAATTTCTTTCAGTTTTATGCCGGACTTCTACGTCGTTTTAATTTAGGTCCCAGACAAAGAGATGTCAAAGGGTTGTGTCCCTAATACCCTCTCTGTTTGAAATAGAATTCTCCCAAAACAGAAGGATCTTGGGATGGGTGAAGCACATCTACCTGAATGGTCTTAACTTTCCTTTGGTTAGGTAATGAAGACTTCATTAATTATCTGTTCAAACACAAGATGCAGTGTATTTTAATCACTTACTATGGTTGGTTTGGCAAAATGCATTACAGTATGAGCTCCTTACTTAAACCTGTGTTATGTAATTAAAAAAAATAATAATAAATAGAATCACCAGGTAGGTGGTGAAGCCAGATCTGTTTCAATGTATAGGCTGGCTATTAAAGTTAACTGGAAAACTGAAGAATAAAATACACATGCTGTAACACTTCGAAATGCTGTATGCTGTGATTTTCCACCCCCCTTTGGACTCTTTACACTTGACAGTTCTCCTGAGGCCCTTGCAAGCAATGGGCTTTTCAAGAGGTCTGTAACTTTACCTACTTTCCCAGCTCATATTTAACATTCATCTGAACCCAGGTTTTGCAGAACACCAGCCTTCATGGGCATGTTCACAATGCCAATCAGCTTGCACAGATGCCAGTCAGCTTATAAAGGAAAGCTAAATCTTCTTTTGCAGTGCCTGGTGATTCAATTACCTCCCCAGATCCTAGGTTATCATGGCTGTTGTGTCTCCTGATGCTTTCTTCTCTAATTGTGGGAATTGGCTGTTTACCGGTTCCTGGTCTTCCTTTTAAAGCACTCAGAATGCAAACCCTAGACTACACTACCTTAACAGACTGATCTACAACTCTCATGAAGAAAGTACTTTTTTTTTTTTTTTTCCTTAAAGAACACTGCTAACTGTTGTAAATACTGGTGTCCAAGCTTTGCTTGTGAGGACAAGTTATCTACAGGGAAAACCTTCAGCCTGATGGCTTTTCTGGACTCCTGATGCAGAGATCTGTGGCTTGCAGTGGCTCAGTTTTTTACTCAGAATTGGCTTCCAAGTCTCAGATTACTTCGAAATCATAGGTAAGTACAATGAAACACAATTAGAGAATATGAAATGTTCTTTTATTATTTTTTTTTTTTTTTTTTACTGAGCCCAGCATTGACCCATATTCCTCATCAGATTTAGGTTTGCTTCTGTTGCCTGGGAGCTGAAATTACAATTACAGCTGTCTGTTGCAAATCATGAGCCTTTTGCACTGATCCCAGATGTCTAAATAAATTCCGACAACTTGCAGTAGCAATTTTGCTAGGGCAAAGGGTTAGATGTAGACAGAGCTTGGATGGCAGATGCAGAAGAGGCCAGGAGAGAAGGCCCCTGTCCTGCAGGAGGTGTGCCATTTTGGGGAACTGTGCTGTCAAGTGGAAGATGTAAGAGAGGAAGTGAGCAGGCTGTGATGTATCAAAGAAGATGAAAGGGATACAGAAAGGATATTCTTTGAGATGCAACTTGAAGAGTATCTCTCCAACTGCAGAAGCAGCACCTCCAGTGCTGTCCACCCCCGTTACCTCTAGAAAAGGGGAAGGATGGAAGCAGGTGATTTCTGTCACCAAGAGGAAGGCTCCTGCCATACCTAAGGGCTTATAACTACAAAAATAGGTTCACCACCCTCAATGTTGAAGAGAAGCCAGATGTGCCTACTAGCAGTGAATCTGGTCCACCTAATCCTAGAGCATGCATGACTGCCAGGAAGAATTGGTGAGACATTCATTGTAATCAGTGACTTCCTGCTACAGGGAACAAGAGGCACTCATATGTTGGCCTGACTTGTTGACTAAAGAAGTTTGCTGCCTGCTGGAGGCCCATATGCAGGATATTGTGGAGGCATCACTGTAGCTGACCCAACCCTGGCTACTACCACCTACACACATGGGTACAAATGATAGGGCTAGGGGAAACCTACACAGTACCAAAACTGACTACAGAGGTCTGGGGGCAGTAGTCAAGTTGCCAGGGACCTAGGTTTTGTCCTCCTCAATCCTGCTGGTGAGGGGAAGGGTGTGAGGAGGAGGGTACTGATAGTAGAAGTCAATTGACTATAGAACTGGTGTTGATGACATTTTTGGATTCTATGACCATGGGACCCAGTCTGTGGTGTAGGGACAGGACCTACCTCACTAAGCAGGGCAAAGATATTTCTACCAATAGGATGGCTGACCTCATAACAAGGGCTTTAAACTAGGATGGACAGGAAAGGGAGAAGGTAAGACAAGATGAGATGCCCCTCTTAAGTGCCTATATACTAGTGCATGCAGTATGGGGAATAAACAGGATGGGATAGGTGCAGGGAGAGATGAGATAGTTGCAGGGCTGTGATCTTTTTGAGAACATAGAGATGTGGTGGGATGACTCCAACGGCTGGAATGTTGTAGTGGAAAGGCAAAAGTATGGGTGATCTTCTTTCACTTTCACTGTTTGTTTGTTTTTTTCCTGTTGTTCTAACCTTTTTCACCATGTTATCTGACATTTTTTCCCTCCCCTCCCCTTTCCTTCCCTCAGCTTAATTGTCCTTCTCTAATATTCTGGCCTTTTTAGAACCCTGAACTGACCCCTTTTGACCTTCTCTCCTTTTCTTAGATCTTGTCTGACATTTTTATCTTTTTTTTTCTTTTTTTTTCTTCTTGGAACCTTTTCTTCTAACTTTCTCCATTCTACTATTCTCTGACATTCATTTCCCCCAAGAAGTCTGAAGTTCTTTTCCGTGACCACCTCTTCTCTGACCTTCTCTTCTTTTTTTTCTAATCTATTCTCTCTCACAGCACAGCTAACAGAAGCAGCTAAGAGACGCAGCTGTTTGTGTAGCAGTCTCTCATTCTGTTTTGGAAACTTCAGCACCTTCTGGGGACAAGGTGCAAGAGCACTGGAGAAGGCAAAAACTGAGTAAGGGAAGCCGTGAGGTTGTGGGCCCAAGGAAACTCTTGCATTCTCTCATCACTGTGATTAACTGGGATGCCTGGAGCCTTTGCTGTAGCTGCTCCCTGACTGGGGAGGGTCAAGCACACCTTCAGCTTGTGCCTGGGAGAGGCCTATGTGAGAGCCTGGTCTGGCACACAGACAACTGAAACAGACAACAGATGCAGCAGACTGTGCAGAAAGTTGCAAAGAAGGGATCAAAGAAAGAGGCCCACAGCTGAATTTGTCTCAGTCTTAACAGTTTCATATACAGTGGTGATGTTCCTTGATGTTTCTTCATGTTCTTTTAACCAGACTTCAGAAAGGCATTTGACACTGTTCCTCGTAAGATCCTCATAGAAAAGCTGACAAAGTATGGGCTGTGGGGGGTGGACAGTGAGGTAGGTTTAAAACACAGTTTAACAGCCAGGCCCTGAGGGTAGTGGCAGAAAGTCAGGGAGGCCAGTAACTAACATTGTACTCTCAGGGCCAATACCGGGTCCAGTTCTGTTCAACATCTTAATTAATGGTATGGATGATGGGGCATAGGGAACGACTCATCCACCTTTCCTTCCTTCCCTGTCCCTTCTGAATTGTTTATAGCCATTTCTTGCAGAACTTGACTTGTGTGATTCATCCCACCAGCTTTCTGTGATTACAATTATGTCATAGTTTTCCGTCTGGGCAGTGGCTACCAGCTCCTCCTGTTTAACCATACTGTGTGCGTTAGTATAGAGGCATTTGGTTTGGGCCTTCAACTGCCTTTTTGCCAATCTTTTTGGAGCACTGAGGAGCATTCCTCACTACTCTGGTAGGTGTATTATTCCACTCTATTGTTCATAAGCATCTGAGTGTCATGCTTTAAGGCCCAGCACCCCAGGATCATTAGCTTAAAGCATGATGTACTAAGTCAGCCAACTCGCCAGCAAAGGGCTGGCAGGGCCTGGAGCACCTCTCCTATGACAAAAGGCTGTGAGAGTTGGGTCTTTTCATTCTGGAGAAGGGGAGGTTCGGGGGGGATCTTATCAATGTGTATAAATACCTCAAGGGAGGGTGCATAAAAGGATGGAGTCAGGCTCTTTTCAGTGGTGCCTAGGGACAGGACAAGAGACAATGGGCACAAAATGAAACATAGGATTCTCCCTCTGAACACCAGGCAGCACTTCTTCACTGTGCAGGTGACAGAGCTCTGGCACAGGTTGCCCAGAGAGGTTGTGGAGTCTCCTCCTTGGCTATCTTCAGAAGCCGCCTGGATGTGGTCCTGGGCAGCCTGCTCTGGGTGTCCCTGCTTAAGCAGGGGTTGAGCCAGATGGACCCAGAGGTCCCTGCCAGCCTAAACCATTCTGTGGGCAGAATAAGTATGCCAGTTACACTCTGGGATTTTATTTATTTATTTATTTATTTATTTCTGACATGAGCCAGTGACATTAAAGTGAATTTCCGAATTATTAACCCAGAACTAAAGTTTGCATACTCCCTAGACTTCTCTACATTTACACCTAAAGATGGTACATGTTTATTGTGCTGGTGAAACAGATAAATAAGATTTTTATCTCCTCATCTTACGGAGATGTACAAAGAGATATTGGACAAAAGGGTGTTATTTGCTTTTGCTGGACAACGATTTAACTACAGCATATGAAGACCGCCCTGTTTGCGTTTTGTTTTTTCTCAGTTTTTAATAAAGAGACATGGTCTCTGTTATTTGAAATGAAGACAACGACAAATCTGCTCATATTCTGTATCAAATTGTGAAATATAATTTGAACCTCTGCTCTCTGCTTTATCTTGGAAGATGAAGCTGTGCTGCTCCAATTGTTCCTTTTGTGTGTGTTTTCCTTCAGGATAAGGGAAAACTGGAGTAAGGTACTTCAAGCTTCAAAGACCTTGACAGTGATAAAAACTTTACTTTTATATGCAGAGTTTTCCAAGCTGCTGAACTCTACGATCTTAAGTAAACAGTTCTGAGAAAAACACCTTATTTCAGCTAGAGATTATAATGCTGAACAATAAGGTAGCAGAGGAAAAGGGTGAGCATTTAAAAAAAAAAGTGGCTGAATACTAAAAGCCAATACAAAAATATTCTTTCCTCTTCATACCCTACTATAAGACCAATCAAATAAACATCCATAGTTTCATTTTCCTATTCCCAGCAAACGTATATGTACCCTGAAAATCACAGAAAAGGGCATTTTAGTCTGAAGACCAGAGACTGAAAGAATGGCCAGATACTTTTTATCCAACAGTGTACCCTCCCCTCTGTTATAAGAGCAATCCTTTCACCATTGTGCCCTACGTACCTCTTCCCTTCCAGCCTTAGCTGGCAAGCCACTACTCTGATAAATGGAGAGATCTTTTCCCTGGCTTAGGTTATGGTGAGAGCTAAATAGTTCCTGAGGTCAAATTGAGGTTGAAGGAGGTGAAGAGCTCAATGCTTACTGTATTCATGGTACTGTCTGTGGGACCCACTTCAAATTTGTGCTTTATAGTGGACTTGTTTATATCAGTCAGCTGGAACCATTTGCAATTATGAAGTGAATCAATGACGCCAGTACTATTCCTTGGAGGTTACTGTCCAACCTATTCACAGATGCTTGGCTCAGATACTGCTAATACTTAATTAGTCTTTCTGTTAATGAGTTTTCCTCATGGTCCAAGATAAGTGTTCTTTGCTGCAGTATTGGCCCATCATTCCTGACCCTATTTCTGGTGAATAAAGAGAGCTTCTTATTTTCCTTCTTTTTAGATATTTGAGGAATACTGGGTTGCCTTCCAGTCTCCTCTTGGTTAAATGAATCCATTTTTTTTCCTTTCCTCATACAATTTATGGACCTCTTCCCATATTTGCTGTCTGGCCTCCTTTGGATACTTTCCAATTCATCTGTACATCTCCAGAAGAAGAATCATCATGTCAGGGCTCCAACCAGAACTTCTCAAGTGTGGCACATAATGGGAGGACTGTGTTGAATGCCTCACCATATGTGTTCTGGATTTCATGTTTTAGATGATCCTATTTCACAAAATATTGCTCTTTTTGTATGGTGGTGTTAGTCATATAATGTCCTTTATGCTCTGGATTCTCTCTTGTAGAAGTGCATCACAGTCAGCTATTCCATTTCATATGCCCATGCTATTGATTGCTCCTATTCCTGTGTGAGGAATTTGCTGCCTTCCCTTCAATCATTCCAGTCCATTTTTCCTGTTGATTGAGCCCATTATGGGTGATGGGGTGGTGGAGGGGGATGGTGGGTTGGGGAGCAGTTTGGGTGGGGAGTGTAAGGGTGGTGGTGGGTACTTAAGACGTGTAGATGCATATAAACCTTATGTACTTGGGATGCTTGGACACCATGCCTATGCTCCAGCCCATGCACTAGCCCTGTTGAGCCTGTTATGAAGAAATCACTGCAGATCTCTTTAGTGTTCACTAGCTTAATTGCTGCTATCTTACTAACTCAACAGCTACATACTTCCATTCAAAATCCCTGATAATCATATCTAATGAGCTGAAAAGCTGTAACCTGAATCCTGGTTTTGGAAGGATAAGAGTAAATCTTCTTCCACTGTACAACTTCTCACAGGTAAAGATTTGTTTTATGTTCTTATAAAGCCAGTTTTCTACCCTCTGCTAGCCTAGACTGACAGTGACCTACAATGTGATAGTACCAGATAGTTCTTAAATCAATCAGAAGGTTCATACCATGTCAATACCCCTGAAAATGGACTATTGCAGGACACACTTTTCCTTGTATTTGCAAGTGATTAAAATAGCCGAGAGTGACTTGCTGTTAACAGTGCACTTAGCAGCCATCAGCCATTTAAAATCCCAGAAATAGGTAGAGGGTTATTATATCACCTGTCCTCTGACAAATACTGTCACTCCCACTAAGATCGATGATAGTAATTTAATTTCCATAAAGGACACTGACAATTCAGCAGACATGCAAAGAAAAGCACAAAAAATCTAAGCTGAAATGACAAGAGCGTTGGGACAAACAGGGCTTCCAGGCTGGAAAACCAACATTTATATACACACACGTGTATTCTTCAGGTTTGTACCCTGAACTCTGTAAATATACATAAAAAGGTGAGTTCTAAATATCTGGATTTATAGATTTAATGTTACCAAATACACTTTGGAACTCTTTGCTTGTGGTGTTTGGAAGAGATTTGTATTTGTGAATAAGACAGTTGTGCTGAAACCTTTGGGATTTTGCATCTTGGCTACCAGTGTACCTTATTCATCTGTAAAGTGTATGCTGTTTTTATTAACAATTACTGTATTCAGAAGTATTCCTTTTCTTTTTAAAAAGAAAAGACCAGGCCTGAACCAGCCTGACCAAAACACTTGATCAGAAACAGGAAATGTTTAAAATTAGCTTGACCTTTTAACTAAAAATCTTTTTGCAACTGGGGAGCATTTAAAACAAGTTTAGTCTGAAAAACCCTGGTGGCTCAGAGGTGGTTGCTCTTTTCTTGTTGGATATGGTTTCTTTTTGTGCTCCTTTTGGTTGCTTCGTCCAAATGCTACCCCATAGTGGCTGCCAATTAAGAATAAACCTGTGTGAGAGTCTGCACTTTTTTCCTGTAGCATCAATAAAGATGGCTAGAGATGAGCTCTAATTCTGCACTTCAACCTACAAGGCATTTACATCTGACGTTGACATATGTATCTTGGGATGATGAATGAGATTAATTGTTTAGAAATGAAGTGTGTTGTCCCTTCATATAACACTATCTACTCTCTCATAATGAGAGTTTGCCTGCTGAAGCCTTTCTTGGGATAAATAAATCTACTGCTTATCTTCTTGTTGTATTTTGTTAGTTGCCTAATATTTGGTGTCCTTTATGTTCTTGATTTTTCTTGTTTTATTCCTCCCTTTCAACCACTGATTTCATTTCACATCTCAGATAATAATAAACTTTATTTATATTTATTTTTTTGTACCACAAAAGATCGTCTACTTTCCTGTCTCAAAAAATAAAGATCAGAGAATTTTATGTAGTGATGTTTCTTTTACCCCTAACTAGCCTTTGCTTCAACTGCTGGGTTCAGGCTATTTTAGAAAGTCAACCATATTTGAGACTTGCTTTTCCTTGTTTTCCACCCCTTGGATTTTTTTTTTAATGTCTTGTTATTTCTTTCAATGTTTCTTTGTTTTATTTTCTGTCAATCCTGCATTATTTACAGTTTGAGGTTTGCTGTCTTCAGCTTCAAACTGCTTATTACTTGCCTGTCTCTGCTAAACTGAAGTAATATGCTATCATTAGCTGTTAGCCATGTCTGCAAAGTGCAATTAAATCATCTCTTACACTCTGTCTCAGAAGCTAAATCAATTAGGCATATCAGGTGGTAATATATATATATATATACACACATATATATTATATATATATATATTTTATATATATATATATTTGGGGCAGTTCTGAAAAGTAAGGTCTTCTAGCTCCAGTACAGGTGAGGGATGCTAAGGTGTTGTTCAGTCTCCAATCTCCTATTTCACACCATCAAATGCATCCTACAGCTTCTGATCTTTCTACCAAAGGTTCTTTTGTTTCTTCAGACTATAAAAGAGAATAGGAAGAGAGAAAGCGTCACCTTAAAAAGTCTGGTGTTAATACTTGGAAAGCTTGAGGAATTAGGAGTTTTTGTTAACATAATGAGACCATCAGCCACTAGAGGCCCTTCAAGACTAGGAGACTGGCTGAGCCAAGAGGCTGCAGAACATCCCTCTGGTTTGATTTAGCGTACCCAAAGGGAAATATTGTAACAAATTGGGAAATATTAAAATGATAAACTACCTCTTTGAGAAGCAACATTCAGAGTGTTTGTGTCAGACACCTCTGATAGGATTTTTTCTCTTCTTGGCTGCTGTGTCATTCAAAAAACACCCTTCATATTACAGACTCTTCTCCGGGCACATTTTTTCTTTTCATTCTCTCTTCCCCAGATTTTCCATCTCATTTCCTCAGCTGTTGAAGCTGTAATATAGACACTGATCTTTCATAATATTTCTCATGTTAGTGCCCAAGGCATCTGATTTGGAAAGCAGAAGGGGACCCAGGCATCCAGGTGGGGGAAGCAGCAGCAGAGCACCTATGCAGCACTGCTGTGTGTCCATCCCCAGTTCAAACAAAGTGTGTGAGGTTAGATCTGCCACAAATCTGAGACTTAGACCTGCAGATATATTCTGTGAGTACTTAGTTGGAAGCAAGAGTCATCTGATGACTTACCAAAGTAGAAAGTACGTTAATATTCTCTTGGGAAAAAGAGATTCAAAGTAAATTACAATAATTTATGTTACTACTATGCAGAGTCTTCAATCTGAATTAAGGCTTTGCTATGCTGAATGTTTTTCAAATGACAACACAGAGTACGATGCTGGCTCAACTCTCAACTCTAGAGGACAGGCCCTGGAATTTACTGGTATACAGAGAATAGTGGTTGCCAGAAGAAAAGTGATCCTTTGCCTTGTAAATATATGAGTTTATTCTGCAAATCTGCTTCCTGAATGCCAGGAGTGAGACCTGGCCAACTGCACAGACACAGCCCATACTCCCTTTCAGAACACACACAAGATATGATGAGGAAAACCCAACATTTCTCATGAGGTGTTTTTATTTTTTCCCCCCTTCTCTTTATCGTCTTCATGGGAATTAATTGTCTTAGTTGCATTGTTATAATATTCATACAGCAATAAAGATAGGATCCAAATCGGAGGCTGAATGATTTTTCCATATTGTATTTAAGTAAGAGAGAAATTCTTTCAAGTGACTCATGCCTTGTGCTGGATCTAAATAACCCTTTGAAATGGTCAGGCAAAGCTTTGGAAGGCTGCTAAAATTGGAAGAGAGTCCTTGAGATAATCAGACCAACCATAAGATGTTGAATAGTTATGTATTATTGGGAAATTCATAACCCATCAGGGATGAAGTCATTTTTTACTGTGTTAATAACAGTGCAGAAGAAAGCAGATAAGTGTGAAGGAAGGATATTAAGCCTCAGCAAGAAAAGAAACACATTGCTAAATAATATCAAGCCAACAATCCTGTTTGAAGTGGACAGATTGTAAGCTGTAAACAGCATTACTAATATGGAGGGCATGTTAGAGACTACTAGCTTTAGATGTTTATAACAAAGAGTTCTGTGGTTGAGATGTGCCCAGTTTTGTTTTTCTGTAGTCCATATTCCTTCTTTACACTTTATAAAACAGCATATTTCAACAAGAGCTTTTTCTTGTTAAAGCTGTTAAAGTGAAACCAGGTACTGGCTGATTAACATGGCAGGCAAAATATCTTCTACATTTGCAGGACAGGGTGGTAGGAAGAAAACAGAAGCAGCTCAAAGGGTGAACAGAAAGTTGATTGCAAGTGACTAAGCATAACTGTGGGAAGAAAAAAAAAAAGAAAGGGAAGTTTGTGCTATTTTAAACTTCCTAAAGGTAATAGAAGTGGAAAAAACTCACAGTGGAGGAGATCTAGGTCCTTCTGATCCAGGTCTTTATGGCAGCATCCTGAGTGTGTCTGAAAAGACAAATCTAGGAAAAAGTAAGTGCAGCTTAAGGTCTTGGTCAAACCATTTCTTTTTTCATTAGATTCTGCTTGGGTTGAAAAGCCCCATTGTGGACAAAAACAGTTCAGGTAGAACAAACTCAAAAATAGCACCTGTATTTCCTCAGACAACCCCAAAGAAGTACTGCAGTTTTGGACAGAAAAACTGGGAAAACTACAGGTCTTGCCTTGATGATACCTCCTACATCAGACTACAAAAATACCTGAGCACAAAATAATGGTTATCTGACCGTTGACATAAACAACAGGCGAGGGACAAAAATCATTCTCTGAGAAGATAAACCCATATGTAGAACCAGTGTGTTTACAGGCTTTTTAATTCTCCCTGATAAGCTTGCAAAAAAAAAAAAAATAGTATGAATATTTATAAAAACATAGAATCATTAAGGTTGGAAAAGACCATCTGGTCCAACCAGCCAATGTCCACCCACTGAATGGGTACCACCAATGTCCACCCACTAAACCATGTCCCTAAGCACCATGACTAACCTTTCCTTAAACACTCCCGGGGACAGTGACTCCACCACCTCCCTGGACAACCTGCTCCAATGCCTGACTACTCTTACTGAGAAGAAATGTCTCCTCATTTCCAACCTGAACCTCCCCTGGAGCAACTTGAGGCCATTCCTTCTAGTCCTGTCACTAGTTATCTGCAAGAAGAGGCCGACCCCCAGCTCCCCACACCTTCCTTTCAGGGAGTTGTAGAGAGCAGTAAGGTCTCCCCTGAGCCTCCTCTTCTCCAGACTAAACAACCCCAGTTCCCTCAGCCGCTCCTCACAGGACTTGTGTTCCAGGCCCTTCACCAGCTTCGTAGCCCTTCTCTGGACACGCTCCAGGGCCTCGATGTCCTTCTTGTAGTGAGGGGCCCAAAACTGAACACAGTACTCGAGGTGAGGCCTCACCAGAGCTGAGTACAGGGGGACGATCATCTCCCTGGTCCTGCTGGCTACACTATTCCTGATACAAGCCAGGATGCCGTTGGCCTTCTTGGCCACCTGGGCACACTGCCGGCTCATGTTCAGGTGAGCATCGGCCAACACCCCAAGATCCTTTTCCCGTGCACAGCTTTCGAGCCACTCTGCCTCAAGCCTGTAGCGCTGCATGGGGTTGTTGTGGCCAAAGTGCAGGACCCGGCACTTAGCCACGTTGAACCTCATCCCATTATGGCTTCTGCCCATTGACCCTGCTGCAGGGCCTTCCTACCCTCCAGCAGATCAACACTTCCCCCCATCTTGGTGTCACCTGCAAACTTACTGAGGGTACACTCAATTCCCTCTTCCAAATCACCAGTGAAGATATTAAAGAGGATGGGCCCCAACACCAACCCCTTGGGAACATCACTTTTGACTGGTTGCCTGCTGGATTTCACTCCATTCATCATTACTCTCTGGGCCTGTCTGTCAAGCCAGTTTCTAACCCAGCTAAGGGTTACTCAGCAGAAGGTTATAAAGTGTTATTTATAACATCAACCTGCATAGAATGAATGACAAAAAGTACTATTTAATATTGTGTCTAGCATCCTAAAATACCAAAATTAAGGTTGTCTATGCATCAGAATTCATCTTGTTTAGATGCTTAATTTCAGATTAAATGTTTGTGTTTTTGTTTGTTTGTTTTTCTACTCTCCATGCATAGGATATGCAGCACTCAGTTAATGAACTTGCATTTAGTATTTTCTGTGCACAGGTCAGAGTCTGCTCCAAAGAAAATAGCATTAATTTTCTCCTTGGTTTTCAATACTTCTTGTCAATATGTTATGTGTTCTTGAGAATTTTTAAATATATATACATATATATTTAAAGAAAGTTGCTAGTCATTCCTATTTTATAGTTAAGATTTAGATAAGAGAATATTGCTTTTTTTTTTTTTTTTTTTCAGTTATTGATTTTCTATCTCAAATCTCTTGGATGTAACTTAAAGACAAGTATTCAGCATGCTGAGTCCAGTTCTGTTGAACCAGACTGTTTCCTCTAGATTTAGAGCTGCTGCTAAGCAGATCCTATATTCATGAACTGTAACAGATATCCCTGTTATCTAATAACATTCTGTTTAAAAAAATAAATATAAATGTCACTGGAGGATAACAGATTTTTAATTCCGTTTTCAACAGAAATGTGTAACATTAGCTTGAGGTCTTTTCTGCCCACAGAAATGGATAACTTTAGCAAAATTTCACAAAATTAGAACCTGCTGGCAACTGTTTTACAATGGTGGGCAGTTGTAGGAGTAAGTAATAGGGTAAGCTACCAGTCCCATTTACTAAAAATACAAGACTTGCTATGAAGCAGAGAGAATAACATCTTCTTTTCTTTCTTTCTCTTTATTATTACTATTGGCCACAGAGAAAGAGAGAGAGAGTAATTTCAAGAATCTGATCAAAACATAAGGATTTGTGTTTTATCATAATCTTGCCAGACCCTTTCTGAGTAACTCATGCTTCAGACTTGATGCATTATGTGAATTCCAGAGCTGCTCTGAAAGGAAGAAATAGAAAGGCTTTTATTTATAAGATTCTAGTCTTTATCTCTTGAAATTGCTAAAATCAAACCTTGGTAACTCATATCAGCCTCCTCAACTTGGGACATCTGATCTTTAAGGCCTTAGTTTTAAAAGCAGTTTTCATTACCTTAATATGCTTTTCCCCAGTGCACAATAATTATTGAGAATGGCTTGACAAAAAACAAACAAACAAACAACAACAAAAAAAAACGTATTCCTGTGTTCAGTAACAATAACAATGTGCTTAGTCTTGGTCAACAAAACTATCATATGAATTGAACAGTCTTTTAAGACACATATTTAATTAACAGTAAACTAAAATGTAGGACAAAGTCCCTAATGATCAACAGTACATGTCAAGTAAATGAAGTAATGTTCGTTGTTGCCCAGATGCAAACTGGAGGAAAAAAAAAAAAAAGTAAAAGTAGCCAGTGCTTTGAAAAATTGTATGAAAGGAGTTGGTTTTAAGTTCTTTTAGCTCTGATGAATACCAGAGTGTTATTAGCCTGTATTTGAATTGTCTAAGTCTTCTGTCTGGCTAAAGTCATAGACTCTCTTTTTTGTTTGTGAACAAATTCCCTCTCTTATATGAAAAATTCTTGATCAGTGTAAGAAAAAACAACATAAAAAATATGGAGAAGACCTGATCACCTTTACCTGTTATTTTTTTTTTAATGTTTGTAGTCGACCTAAGCATTGTTTAGTGGAGGGACAGAATGCCTCATGGTGAGTTTGAGCCTGCTGTTAATTGTACTTTTTTAAAGATACTCTTCTTCATTTTAATTTGTTGTGATACCCTTCAGGTTGAAATGAAGAGTTTTCCTACTAAGTGAATTTTGAGCTACATCAAGATTTATGTTCTGTCACATGCTGGTTGTACTGAACTATTTTTGCTGAGTGTTTCTTGGAAAATTGTATACATAAAATTTACTTACTGCATAAGCTTGTCATAATCAAGCTCAACTACAGAAATTAAGACAGACATTTGAGGTAGCAGCCAGAGTTGCTGAATTTGATTCTCTTTCCTTCAACATCTGCACAACTTGTGCACTTGTGCAAAATACCTATATTGGGTTACAGGTGCAAGTATAGCTGTAAATGCTCTGTGCACAGGCACAGACTGTGCACAGACACAAAGAAATGGCAGCCTTTACTGCTGACTGAGATTACACCAGACAAAAGTACTTGGCCACTTCTAAGACAGACTTCTAGGACTTTGGGTGGGTTAGAAATACTTACCAAAACCTGAATACAGCGTGATTGAATATGCTCATAATTGTAGCATACGAGCAGCTTTCTAGTTTACTTTTTTGGGCCCTGGTTTGGACTTCTTGTTTATCTAATTTAGAAAACTGGGAGATTAAGTCTTTTAAGACAGGCGGGAATGTCCAGACTGCCACTTTTTCTATGTACTGAAAGCAGAGTTTTGAAACCCAAGAGAAGCCCTTGAATGAGTTTGTTTAAGGGGAGAAGTCTACTTTCAAGTAACAAAATGTGCAAATGTTATCAGGTAAATAAACGTCACATGAAAAAGGGAAGGAACAGCCTTTCCAAATAGTATGGTGACCTGAAAGAAAACCTTTCTTCAGAAGATGCAAGATCTAACAGTTCTGTGGGACTTGCTGGGTATCTAATATGTCCGTATGTGTACGCTACTCTTTGATCTGAGCGAATAATTTGTACAAATGAGCCGATCAATTTTGCCTGTCCCTCTATCACAGCTTTCCTGGATTGTCTTGCTGTTAGAAATGATGCAGAACTTTTTCTTCTACATTTCATGTCTCTAGATGCTGTGGCTAATCCAGCCATAGGCCTATAAGCCTGGAAGGGTTATGAAGAGCACAAGGGAAGGGTGGGGAGCAGAATCAAATGCTCTAAAATATGAAGCTCAGCAAGCAGGAAAGGGAACTTATGTCAGGGTCTACTGCCAGAGGGAAATTGATGTAAGTAGTAAATAAGGAGAGCACGGATGTAGGGAGCTGCAGTCAAACTACAAGGACAAGAATCAGTATTTTAATTTAAAAAATAAGAGAGTCAAGGATTAAAAAAAGCTAATGATAACATGGGCTAAACGTGATGGCAGGATGAGCATTTTAGAAACTATTAAGTGAATTGCAAGGAGGAAGCTAAAATAACATTAAACAAATCAATAAAAGGTGTATTTAAATTTCATTCTTAAGTAATCCATATTCAGAAAACATCCATTATCTGCCCTGAAGGTTAGGCACACATGATGGTGAGAAGATTAGGTCTGTCAAAGTTAAGAGAAGCAAGAAAAATACTAAGAATAACATTATCATTGCATGAATAAGAGATACTGGATGAATGTGGTTAAACCTTAAAAATAGAAGGAGTGACTGTGGTCAGTGCAATCTGGACTTGCACAGTTATTTAATTCAGTGCCTTAGAAATCTTCACAGAATACTTAATTTAAAACACATCGGAAAAGAGCAGTGTTAAATGAAAAGGAACTGGCTGTATGTCTGTAAACAAATGATGATGACAGGAGAACTTTCTGCTTGAGGGTTTATATGCAAGCGTGGGTGTGTGAAAAGCACTCTTTTCCAAGTGTCTGTGTTGTGCCAAGTTGAATTTCAGTTCTTTATTAGTGACTGATCCAGAAGATGGAGCAAGTTCTTAACAAGTACTGTACTGACAATACTTCCTCTACACATTTAACTTCCACTAAGAAATGAATAAACACAAAAAACTATTTGCTAATAGATTTTTGAATATCAATCTCCTAGGTAAGGATTCAGTAGAACAGTGATTGAGTAATCAAAGCAGAAATTAGGCACCAGGCCTCCAGCAAGAAGAGAGAGAACCTGTTACTTAGGTAACAGGTTGCTGCAAAACTCAGTGGTTAAAAAAGAAATGAAGAAAACCAATAAGCCAGCCAGAAACTCAGCCTTGGCTACTTTGCTAAAATATTTGCCCAGATTTTGTTTTAATGGAGAGGTGCTTCCACAAAATTAAATTTCTGAATTGAGATTCCTTTTTTGGTCTCTTCTAGCAAATGTGTGAAAGCTAACAGAAAGGACAGCCAAGGCATAGTGCTGCTTTGGTCACAGAAGAGGGAAATTCACACAAAGATAAGAACTCTTATGTCTTAAAATTATACAGGTTCTGAGGGCTGAATTTGATGAAATCTGTTGAAAGAGGATTATGTGAAAAATCTGTGAATAAGAACTTCAGATAAAATATGCCAAATAGCTCAAAAGATGCAAGTGGCAGAAATGTCCACCCCTCTGATTTCCACCTGGCTCTAGAGCCTGGGATTGAGGGGACAGATTCTGCTTAGGTCCTTCCATCACTAAATTTGGGAACAGTTGCTGTAAGACAAAAATGTGTCTTACACATTTTATTTATTATTAAATATTTAATAATAGATATTAATAGATATTTAAAATGTGATGTGTTGCTAGAGTACTAATCTTTTCATTATCTCATGATGAAGAACTTGGAACAAAAATATTAGGAAAAAAACTGAAGTAAATATTAGGGAATATCCTAAAATAGAAAGTAACATGACTACTCAAAAGAAATATATGATAAGAAAATAGTACAAAACAATTGATGGTCTCATTTAACTGTCATCAGAATTCAGAACTTTCAGAATATATTTTCAAGAGAAATATTTATTGACTAGCTAAAGTCACGGTGAACAGTGGCAAATACATTTAAAGTGTTTTGGAGACATTAGTCTTTGGTTTAACAAATGCTTAATTTGAAACAATGTAAACAAGTTGGATAATGAGATTGAGCCAAATATAATCGGAGGCTATGGGGAGTGTTTATTTTCCTTTCTGTGCATTCAGGGATTTGTATGCATTAGTTAAGTCCTGCAAAGCCAAAGAAGGTGAAGAATGAATCCCTTGTGAAACAGATCCCGGTGGCCTCAAAAAGAAAAAAAAAAAAAGTATGAGCAGAGAATGGTTAATTCTGTAACATCCTTTTGCAATGCTGTTTAGAAATAAAAGAAAACAAGTCTGAAGCACATTTCTAAAGATGTTCTTCAGTAGCAAAGAAATGCTGACCTCATGGAAGTTTATGGAAAAATACTGACTTTCATGGACGTGAAGTTCATAGCAGACCTCCAACACTTCAGCTGCCTATCCAAAGCAATTCTCTCACTAGTTCAAAAGCACTAGCTTGAAAACTGCAGAATTCCACTTTCTAATTACCTCTTACGGGCAGGATCTCTGTAGCACAAAAAGCATAGCAAAGGAACTGAGGCATATGAAAAGTCAAGGCATCGACCGCACTAAAGGCATCTTCACAGTCACTGACATTTATGATTAAGATCCTAAGAAATCTCAGTCAAAAATTGCTTGTAAGCTGCTTACCTGGAATAGTCTCTGCTGGCCAAAGGGCAAACAAATGGTGTGAGGAAACGGTGCAAATTATTTTTAAAGTTCCAGTTAGCTTAGTCCAAAGAGGGGAAAGTCTGATCCTTTTAAGTATGCATGACTAACTCTCCAAAGGCTAGGGTCAGCCTGCAAATTGCAAAACCTTCAATGTTAGGTTCAACTTCACAGTCTGAAGTTGAGGGAAGGCCCAGCTGAGACAGGCAGGAGTCTTTGGGTGGAAAAATGTAAAAAGAGCAAAGTGGCAAATTGAAATCTGCAAATTAGTGTTACACAGCACTTGAACAGTGAGTTCAGGGACCTAGGGAGAAGACATATAAGGGGGCCATCACTGAGGGATAATAAGACTAAAATACTCATAGAATTTTATCTCCATTTATCTCAGTTTCAGGAGGAGAAACATTCAGCAGGGGAAATTTTGCAATGGCATAAATTGTATCTGTTTACACAATCCAAGAGCTTAGTTTAGCTGCTTATTATTTTCTTGTTCACTGTTCCAACCAATTTCCCTCTATCAGTTACCACAGGGTCTGCTAGAAGACATACAGGTATGTGAGGTTGAATAGCAGCCATAGAAGGCACATTACAGATAACTTAAACATATATCCTGGACTTAATTACACATGATAAGTCAATTCTGATTGCTTAGTGCTGAATTAGTGGTGGATACAGTCATGACCTTGCTTGGTAGCTTGCTGACAGTTAAGGTAATGCAGATTCAGACAAATATCCCACAGTGTTCGGGAATGGTAGTATTAAGCTACTTTCTCATTTCGTGCTGGGTGAGAGCATTTAAAGAGAGGCAGCACACATGATCCAGCACTGCCCATTTCTGATTTCTTTTGTGG
Source organism: Anser cygnoides (assembly GCF_040182565.1). Taxonomy (NCBI): domain Eukaryota; kingdom Metazoa; phylum Chordata; class Aves; order Anseriformes; family Anatidae; genus Anser; species Anser cygnoides. The sequence goes on from NC_089912.1 coordinate 73,590,843, forward strand.
TTGAGGAGCTCTATGCTGTTTTATTTATTTATTTACTTATTCATTTATTTTCAGAGAAAAATCTTTGAGAAGGGACTTAGTAGCTTTTCCAGAACTCATTTGAAAGTAAATACAAATGTTTTCTGGTAGCAAACGCAGAAAGATATGGTAGAGGAAATGGAGTAATAAGAGTCTGAGAGAGCAGCTTGAAAGAGATGTATCATGACATTAGTCAGCTCAGATGTGACATCAGCCCTTACTAGGGTCCTGAGAAAAGGTTGGCAGGAAGGGTATGTGGAGGATATAGATTGTGTTTCAAAGCATCCTAAAGAAACTCAGTCTTCCTGCAATCTGTCCAAGAGCCTTAACTTATCTTCAACATCCGTTTTTCACAACAATTTCATTTCATCTACAAAATATATTGACAGCACTTACATGTTTATCAAAGTGTAATGACTTGACTCTGACCTCAAATGAATACCTCTTTCATTAATCATCTATAATCATAATCTTAGCCAAAATAGCTCTAAAAGGGAAACATATACTTAACTTACATATCCAGTAATTAAATATTATCCTGCTTTAAAATCAAGTCAATGTAAATTATACATAGTTAATGATATTGTCTCTGTTCAATTCTATCACAAATATCAGCCAATGAATAGGAAATATGTTATGATACCTACATATTTACTTTGAACGATTTTACTGACTTGACGCTAAAACTTGTATTTTATTAAACTAGCATAAGCATTGTTATCGTGAAACACAGAGTTCTAAAAGAACTTATTGCTTTCTGTGTGCAAGATAACATTTTTGATACTCTTCAATGTTTGATCATCTTGTCTTCAAGTAGTTGGAATTGTAATGGATCTACAAGATACCTATATAATTATTAATAGGAAAATTAGCTATGAGTAATTAGCTAACTGCCTTTTCTACCTCTGATTTTAGGATGTGATGCTACGTCACAATAAATACAGTATATGTACTAGTGTAACAGAGTGTATAACAGCTACTATATAACAGACAGCTGCTAACTTTGACCTCTGTTATTTAAACTGATACCTAAAATCCAGAGATATGCAATATAAATGTAACTGGAAACCTCTACTGCTGCTGTTAAACAAACAAAAAAAGTATGTGTGATCTATATACAATTCTGGTTATCACAGAGAAAAATCTCCCACACTGAAAATGCTTTCAGAATTTCTGTCTATTCTCAGTACTTTTTCCAAGAACCAGCTAAAAATGGTAATTAGGGAGAGAACGCCTGGAGAAAATCATGAGGAAAATTTAAGAGACCATGAATTAAACACCATACACATTCAAGCTGCTGGAGGACAGCAGTAATTCATTCTTCCCTTTGTCAACTGTACTGCTTTAAGATCACAGAATCACAGAATGGTTGAGGTTGGAAGGGACCTCTGAAGATCCTCTAGTCCAACTTCCCTGCCAAACAGGGTCACCCAGAGCACATTGCGCAGGATGGTGTCCAGCTGGGTTTTGAATATCTCCAGAGAAGAAGATTCCACAACCTCTCTGGGCAACCTGTTCCAGTGCTCTGTCACCCTCACAGTAAAGAAATGCACTTTCATATTCAGCTGGAAAGTGTCCTTTCTTACTAGATGCACTCAACAAGATTACCTACGCTGGCCAGAGCCAGAAATATTGTTAGACTGCATACTGAAACCCTGAAGGACAGAATCGTGGTCTGCTTGTGAAAAGCAGACCACTTCAGACAGCTAAAACATTCAGGAACAAAACAAAGTGCATAGCGGGTAACCAGGTTTCTTCTATCATGGAAAAACGTTGTGAAGGAGAGGGCATTAGTATTAGTATTTGAGCCTGGGCACAGCAAGAGTACACTTGCCTAAGCTGTGGTAGGCTTCTTGAAATTCTTTCCTATGGAAGCAGGGTTGTCATAGTAGTAAGTACTGTTGCTGCAAATCAAATAGAATATGCAATAAGTTTCTACTGAAGAAGTGGAACAGGTGACATATTTGTAATATGCCTTGATTCTGAAGCCAGAGTAGCCAGCCTCCTGAACACCATGTGTCATGGCTGACTCAAGAGCTGCTCAACAAGCATGGTGTATGGATCAATACATCTGCTTTTCTTCTGCGTAATTGAAGCTGCTGCTGGCATTCATCTTCATTTCCTGATGCATTGCTGTTAGGAACAAACATCGTTTGTTACCTGTGTAAAACTGATTGTTCATGCACTGAAACAGTTCACATTTGCGACGGACGTGCTAGAAAACTCAAAAAGCATCTACGGTATGGTGAAATACACATGAATGTGAGTCTCAGGCAGAAATATGTACAGTCATCTCATTATTCCCAGAATAAATGAAATCAAAAGCTTCAAAAGAGACACAGAAAACAAATATTCTGCATATTCTGCATAGTTATACTCTAGCTAAACTCTGAGTTTTTGATACTAGACCTTTCAAATAAAAATGTTTAAGACACTAGGAATTAGTGCAAAAGGTAGTTCACTTAACTAATCTGCCATAGACTGATTGCACGTTAGCACAAACAGGTAGTATACAACACTTGTAAAGAAACCTCTACTACCACCACCAACAATAACAACAAAAATGACTTTGCTGAAGTCAAGCTCCCCTTGTAACTTCAGTAGGACTAAAATTTCACCTTTATATTTACATTCCAGATATTCCTTTATTTAATGCCACTTGAAGATAATTCTTCGTCATACTGATGAGGGGAAATGGCCTCAAGTTGAGCCAGAAGAGGTTTAGGCTAGAATTACGAGAATTTTTTTTAATGAAAGTGTTGTGTGGCATTGGAATAGGTTGCCCAGGGAAGTGGTTGAGTCACCATCCCTGGAGGTCTTCAAAAGATGTGTAGATTTAGAACTTAGTAGCATGGTTTAATGGTGGACTTTAGTACTACATTAAAGGTTGGACTAGATGATCTTACAGGTCTTTTCCAACAATTCCATGATTCTGATTCAAAACCAAAAATATACAGCTTTGTCTTTAAGTTCCTTTAGCCCAGAAAAAGGCCACCTGGGTCTAACAGAGGACTTCTTTGTTGAACTCAGTTCAGAGAAAGTCTTCGTCCTCACTTCTTGCAAGCTCTTAGAGTTCAGAGGTCTGATGCCACAAGACCCATGCATGAAAGATACAGAATATGTTTCTACAATAAACACATATTCTCTCTCTTTAGTGATGCCTTACACTGCAGCTCTGTCTATCTTAAAAATCATAGAATCATAGAAATATAGAATATCCTAAGTTAGAAGGGACCCACAAAGATCATTGAGTCCAACTCCTCGCTCCACACAGAACCACCCAAAAATCAGACTAAGTGTTTGAGAGCATTGTCCAAACACTTCTTGAACTCCAGCAGCTCAGTGCCATGACCACTGCCCTGAGGAACCTGTTCCAGTGCCCAACCACGCTCTGGGTGCAGACCCTTTTCCTAACCCCCAGCCTGACCCTCCCCTGTCCCAGCTCCATGCCGTTCCCTCGGGTCCTGTCGCTGTCCCCAGAGAGCAGAGCTCAGAGCCTGCCTTTCCGCTCCCCTCGTGAGGGAGCTGCAGGCTGCCATGAGGCCTCCCCTCAGCCTGCTCTGCTCTGGGCTGAACAAACCAAGGGACCTCGGCTGCTCCTCAGACATCTTGCCCTCTAGACCTTTTGTCATGTTCATAGCCCTTCTTTGGACAATAATAGTTTTATACCCTTTTTATATTGTGTTGCCCAAAACTGCACACAGTACTCAAGGTGAGGCCACACCAGCACAGAGCACAGCAGGACAATCCCTTCCCTGGACTGGCTAGCAATGCCGTGCCTGATGCACTCAAGGGTATGAATGGCCCTCCTGGCTGCCAGAGCACACTGGTGGCTCATGTTCAACTTACCATCGACCAGAACCCTCAGACCCCTTTCTGCAGGGCTGCTATCCAGCCTCTCATCCCCCAGTCTTTATGTATAGCCAGGGTTGCCCCATCCCACATGCTGAATCTGGCATTTGCTTTTGTTAAACTTAAAAAGTATGTTTAAAAATATTAAATACGTTGAATGGTAGAGTTCTTGACATAATGCTTTGTCTGTATGTCCTTAACCAGGGTGTTTATTACCACTGTTAGTTGACTGAACTTGTCATATATTTCAGTAGCTGTCATAGAGCTGAAATGATCTGGGACACTGGATGAATACAAAGAGTTTGACATTATGGCAGTACTTACGTTTTTACTTTACAAGGCTAATGAATGAGTAATTATGAAGGAAATCCTAGAGACAAATGAGATTAAAAACTACAAATCTACATTTCATGTACTTGAATCTAGAGCCATATGACCTTGTGTTGTATTTCTAACTAGATGAGAATAATAATGTAATAAACATGTACAGCTGAAAGTAAATTATTTCTTCTGAATGCACCTATTCCAAGAACATAGAGAATCATTCATAAACTAGAAAAAAAAACAAAAAACAAAAAACAACAACAACAACCACACAAAACATCAGACCCTGCTGATTCAAATGTAAACTAATCAGAACATCTCAGTAGATGATTTTGAAACTGTCTGTGCCATGGAGACTTTTGTTTTACTTCTGCTATGCAAAGCTGGTAGTGAGACTTTGAGAAATATTAAAGAACATAACAAAACATTTTCTAGAATGTTGCATTTTCCTGAAGGAATGTTTGGACTGAAGTTATATGAACTGGCAGAATGCCATCTGTGCATGTTACCTGCAGAACAATTGCAAATTACATTAACAAATCCACAGGAAGATTGCAATTTGTTGCCAGTGCAACATTAATTCCCATTTCTCTGCATTTTGATATAGTAACCAGAAATATAGGAACAAGCTCCTGATATATATGTATATATATATATATATGTATATCAGTATATATATACATACTATATATAGTATAGTGTTACAATTATAGAAATAGTTTCTGTTGGCTCAGAAAGTGTAAAGGTAGGTGCTGCTTCAGGGATGAATTGACTTTTTAATTATTATTATTTTTGTCCTTATTTGATAAGTATTTCTCTTTTACCGGAGCATATTAATCACCATTTTTGAATACTATAGTTTTATTAATTTCCTCAAGATTTTTTTCCTCCTCCCAACTGCTGTTTCCTCCCTTACACCCCTCAAATTTGCATCAGTTAAAACCTGAGATAAAAATATTATCACACTTTACAGAAAAGGAAGAGGAAGCAAAGAGACTTCCTTGAAGCCACCTAACATATCGGCAGTAAAAGCAGAACAAAAACCTACTTTCAAATAAATTTCCAGACAGCATTTATTCTTCCAGAATATAAGCTTGGTATTTTGATTGCACTTGTCAGAGCTAAATACGTGTGATGTTAAAACACCACTGAAGCACGCTCAAATAGAGAAACATGGAAGTTGACTGTGCTGGGAGTTTCACTGCAGAAATGGCCACGACAATATAAAGGGTCCTTCCCTGAGGACTCTGTGTAACTCCTTCTTGCTGGAGGTTTCTGATGCTGAGTAGAGCAAAAACTTGTGTGAGTGCTCATTATAAGCTTTAGTTGGGAATGGGTAAGCCCTACGCAATGTCTTAAAATGACACAATTATTTTTTTAGTTAATGGACTACAGACTAACTACGGACTCTGTGGTCAGCTACCAATCTTTCCTTGGTGTCTTATCATAGAATCATAAATGTTTGAAAAGATCTCCAAGATCATCTGGTCTAACCATCACCCTACTACCAATGTCCACCCACTAAACCATGTCCCTAAGCACCATGACTAACCTTTCCTTAAACACTCCCGGGGACAGTGACTCCACCACCTCCCTGGACAACCTGCTCCAATGCCTGACTACTCTTACTGAGAAGAAATGTCTCCTCATTTCCAACCTGAACCTCCCCTGGAGCAACTTGAGGCCATTCCTTCTAGTCCTGTCACTAGTTATCTGCAAGAAGAGGCCGACCCCCAGCTCCCCACACCTTTCTTTCAGGGAGTTGTAGAGAGCAGTAAGGTCTCCCCTGAGCCTCCTCTTCTCCAGACTAAACAACCCCAGTTCCCTCAGCCGCTCCTCACAGGACTTGTGTTCCAGGCCCTTCACCAGCTTCGTAGCCCTGCTCTGGACACGCTCCAGGGCCTCGATGTCCTTCTTGTAGCGAGGGGCCCAAAACTGAACACAGTACTCGAGGTGAGGCCTCACCAGAGGTGAGTACAGGGGGACGATCATCTCCCTGGTCCTGCTGGCTACACTATTCCTGATACAAGCCAGGATGCCGTTGGCCTTCTTGGCCACCTGGGCACACTGCCAGCTCATGTTCAGGTGAGCATCGGCCAACACCCCAAGATCCTTTTCCTGTGCACAGCTTTCGAGCCACTCTGCCTCAAGCCTGTAGCGCTGCATGGGGTTGTTGTGGCCAAAGTGCAGGACCCGGCACTTAGCCACATTGAACCTCATCCCATTGGCCTCTGTCCATTGACCCAACCTGTCCAGGTCTTTCTGCAGGGCCTTCCTACCCTCCAGCAGATCAGCACTTCCCCCCATCTTGTTGTTGTCTGCAAAGGTACTGTACACTCAATTCCTTCATCCAAATCATCAGTGAAGATATGAAGGAGAATGGGCCCCAACACCGACCCCTGAGGAACACCACTGGTGACCAGTCTCCAGCTGGATTTAACTGCATTCACCACTACTCTTTGGGCCCGGCTGTCCAGCCCTTTTTTAACCCAGCAAAGTGTGTACCTGTCCAAGCCATGGGCTGCCAGCTTCTTCAGGAGAATACTGTGGGAGACCGTGTCAAAGGCCTTGCTGAAGTCTAGGTAGACTATGTCAACAGCCTTTATGCAGAAGTCATGGTGGCAGAATTGGTTCTCTTGCAAAACTTTGACCCACTGTACCCCATCTTTCTCTGCCTGACGGGCTTGTATTCTACATATTTTTGTATGTTTTGTAGCACTTGGAATATAGATACCTAAACAGCCTAATTCACTTCTTGATCACTTCCTCTGCACCCTAAAACCTGCATGCCAATTGAGTGTGCCCCTGGGATTCATAGGCAAATGCACTAAACCATGTAACTATGGCTGAACTCTCCCTTAGGTTCAAATGTTCACATTCAGTTGTTATTTTGGCAGGGTGTACAATTTTGCAGTGAGCACAAGCCACAGATGGAAACAGACATTCAAAATATGGACATACTCACAGAGGACACAATTCCCCAGTGCTTTTCAAAACAAGTTTAAGAGACAATGTCAGATAATAAAGGTGAGTTTCTCTGAAACAGGTAGAAAGCTCTCTTTTAATAGCAAATAATGGAGGGACTACTACCAGCTTCCAGGCATGATAACATACTATATACAAAACAAGAAAGGCATTCAAGTACGCAAATGTGGAGTAACACAGAGGAAGATAATATCTCATTAATCATGTTTGGAAGCTGCTGACCACTCAAGCTTTGTTAAAAAAAAAAAAAAAAAAGCTACGTAGCTACGTTTAGAGATTCCAAATTATGTTTACAAAGTTGACGTGACATTTAAGACCAAGTTGGAGCACCTTCCTTGGATCTGAATTTCAACCTAAGATCTCAGACCTGAGAGAAGGTGGATACCTCTAACTGAAAGGTAATGAGATTTACAGGGGATCAGCATCTCAACGAATTACATCCTTATGTTAAAGCATTGGAGGTTTATTCTTCAGCTCCCTGATGAAACAGGACTGATGTCTGAGTGGGCCTGGTGATTGGTGTTTTAAGTACCCAGGCAGAATAGAAAATCAAGTAATGATTCTTTTTCTTCCTGAGTCATGCATAGCTAAGGGACCCAAAAATAGCTATTAGGTTGTTTCCTGCCACAGTAGCCTCTTCTAGCACAGCTGCACAGTATTCATGGGAAGTACTTGATAAAATCACCATGATATCATTAGCAGCAACTGTGTTTCTATCTTGAAATGCTTATTAGATGAGAAAAAGCAAGCAAACTTAAATTATATTAGAGCTAGATGTGAATATACTTACTTCCTGAAGCTTTTTTACATTTTTGGCTGAAATATATGCAATCTGATTACAAGTACTTCTTTTAACTAGATGTTTCTTCTTTTTCCCATCTTTTTCTTCATTCTACAGTTATTGCAGCAGAAACTTTCAAAAGGAAATCTAGGGAACTCCAAAAGACCTTTGAACTGTAGCAGTATCTGTCATTTGCATTAATTATTGGAAGCTTTATTGGAAGCAACATCATACGGAGGAAAGGCAGACAAGTCAGATGCAAAATGAATGACAGAACACCCACAGAAGTTCCATTTTATGGGCTCCAGGTGTGTATATCTGATAAAGTCAGTAAGATTATTTCTTCCACCAACCAGCCAGGAGCAGAAAAATAATCAGCCCACTTGGTCTGAGAGCCTAAAATCCATTGTCTTCAGCTGCTGCTTCCCTTGGCTTTTCTGCCGAACTTAATACAGCTGAATTCATTACATGATGTTTGCTGCTATGCTGTTTTAAAAAACATTTTGGCAAAACACACATGATTTGACAGTAAGAACTGTCTGAGATATCCTACCAGAGCAGTAGCCTCAGAACCTCTTTCTCTAGGTCACCTGATTGATCCGGCTGTTGTCACTTGTGAGCCATCAATGTCATCTAATGACTGTCCAGAACTGTGATGTGATACATTATGGATCTGAGAAAACTGTATTTTGTTTGCTATGTTTAAGAATTTCCATGCTTGATAGAAACTAAAAGCATGTTCTTTTATCTTGCAAGAGCTTACTCTCATCTAGGACTCATCCTGAAACGAATGGTACGGAGGAATGCATGGACAGTAAAAGAACCATTCTTCTGAAGTACAGAAAGCTTAGGATAATTACATTTTGCCATGAATAGAAAGCTTGTTGCAAAAACATTACATAATAAATATATTATAGCCTAACCATCATGATGAGTACATACACTGCTTTGGTGTTCCTCTTAAATGGTATGCAGACTCAGCATAAAGCCCTTGTTCAGGACGCATCTCAGTGGATGTTTTTAAGATTTATGAAGTTTGAACCAAAGACTGAGCTGAAAGACTAAAAGTACTCCCACCTTCATCTCCAAGTGGCAGCTTGTCCCTTACCTGCAGATGTCTCCAGGCATGCAGATGCACAGCATTGAGAGTGCTCAGACTTGGTGGTGACTGGAGTCAGGGGTTAAGAGGCTTCTTTCTGCAGCCCCAGGACAAAGGCTCTTACCTGTATGAAACTCCTGTTTGATCTCCATGGACCAGGGTGAGCTTACTGGAGACATGGAAGTGTGCTATGCAACAGAAAATGAAAAATACAGTGCAAGTTTTCCCTTTTCTCTTTTCCAACAAGACCATTGAGTGCAGTACATGAGGATGCAGGAAACGTGACAGCATATCTGGTGCTGTGACCCAGTAGCCATGGCAACTGCAGTGCAAAGACAGATTACCCCAGTGCTCATTTCCATCAGCAGCAGAACTGCAGTTATTTATGCTGGTCCCTTAGCCACAGAATGAAAAGCTGCATTTCAGTTCTGTGTTGCAGTTTTAGTGGCTGCAAAGTTTAACATGGAACAGATTGATTGTACCTTCTATACTGACAAACAGAAGAAAAAGAAATTTCACTGACAGGAACCATTTACTTATCTTTCATTGTAATGCTGACCTGTCAATTCTCATGTGCTGAGGATCAGATCTGCTCTTTCAGCCACCGCTTTTTCATTCCCTACTGTGGCACCTCCAGTTCATGCATCAGCAGTATGCTGTCATGTGGCCTGACGTGTCTCTTGTCTGTTGGGATTTTAGGGACTTGCAGAATCTGCCAAGGTCACCAAATCAGGCATCTATACAGTGGTGAAGCATGTTCATCTGTTGCAAATATAACAACTGCCATCTTATACTACCTGGCAAGGTTCTGTTTAGTTTACCTGTCTTCTAGTGTAACTACAGATTTTTTACAGTTGGTGTGCATCTGAGATCTGTAATTGAGGCAGATTTTAAATGTTAAAAACCCTCACTGGAAAGAAACATTCCTGAGATCTTTTGCTAAAATTTTTACATTTCACAAGCATAACTTGCAAACATGATAGATTAAGTCAAAGTGAACAACATCTATTGTTTTGTGTAAGACCCATGTCTCTCTCTCTCTCTCTTTTTTTTCCTTTTCTCTGCATCCAAAGTCCAACCCGAGGATAAGTCAAACAGCATGCCTGAGTAAAAGAAATACTGTGTTCAAAAAGGTCAGGGGAAAAAAGAAAGCTGTTTGACATTAAGGAAGAGAAAATGAGAAAAAAACATTGTCAAGATCTATAGATACTTTAAAATGACTGCCATTTTGTACCTACCAGGAAACTTTATTTTCTTAAATCACAAAGTATTTAGATCTAAAAATGAGAGGTGAACAATATTACTAGTTAACTCTCTTTGCCTTATTTCTCTCCCTCTTAGCATAGGTTTCTTCTGCTTCTGAATCTTACTTATTAATTTTATAGGATGGCCTAGGCTTAGAAAGCACAGAAAACATTTGCTTCCAATGCATGAATTGAACTTGTGAAATAAAAGTTGTATTGCATTTATATTATCTTTAGTTACTTAGGCCTCTAGTGAGGAATTGAGACACAGCATTGTTAACAATGTGTCCATCATTCCAGAATTCACTCATCCAAAACAACTCAGTTTGATACAAAACATCTGTCTCCTGATGCCATTGTTAATAAAAGATGTATCGTATTTAGTATGCAGTCCTGAAAGTTACTTCTTATCTTCTGCATACTATAAAATCAGTGTTTAAGGGAAAAAAAAAACCACAACTGTTATGAAAACAGAAAAAGTACTAAAATAACATTGTTCTACATCTAAATAAGTCAGATTTATTGTACTAACCAACTCACAGACAGCATGCTAATTGTAGGTTAGCTTTTGTGATTACTTATGTTATCTGAACGATTATGTGCCATCACCCAAAGAATAAGAACATTATAGGAACATTCTATAGTCTAAATTACTAAATAATAACTTTTTTGGTATATTCCATAATACAGCCTTTGTTATGAAAAAAATATTCACTCTTGTGAGTGTTAGTAAGTGCAAAAGAAGTAGCATAATCAAAGCAGTCATCAAAAACATTAACTGTCGTTAATGTCTCCTTTTGCAGTATTTTCTTAGATTAGCAGCACTCCTGATTGAAAGAATTAGGTATTTTACTAAACTGGGTCCTTCGTATGTTAGCATCTTGTGAAAACAGCTAGTTTACAGTAATTATGCACAAAAGAGAGCTTTAAGCACACCATGTTCCAACCATGTTAACATGCTGTAAAACAGTGATTAGTAATCAACAGAAATTCTAGCCCCACAAAAACAGTGCTCTGTGGACAAAGTATTCAGGAATATTGTCAAGGCATATCACTGGATTGGCATGTTTGAGGAAGAAAATGTTAGTTGTGTATAGGATGAGGAAGAAAATGTTAGTTGTGTATAGGACTAGATTATTTAATTCTGGCCCATTTCTTTCCCATGCCATCTGCAGAAGTCTGTGAAGAAGTCAAAAAGAAGAGTTCAAAGTTAATAATAATAAGCAAAACCTGAGTAATTGAAAAAAAAAGTATAATCTCTGCAACCATATGGAATACAATTCCAGCACTATATCTTAAGCTTTTATCCCTTTTAAAATTTGAAGAAACAGAACACTATTGCTTATGTAGAGATGCTGTTTATCTTTTTTAGTTTTCATAAAAAAAAAAAAAAGATAACCTAATACTTTGAAGGAGGACATATGAAAACCTAAAAAATAATCCTGCTTGATCTTGATAAGTTTCCTGTACAGAAATTTTAGGTGAGAGATTGTGTGGAGACTTCAATGCTAAGATAAATGCCAATATAACAATAAGATGTGGAAGATCTTTGTCTTGGGATGCATCTAGGAACTGAGCATCATTTAAGTCTTGTAATTTCTTATATAGTATCTGCAGTAAATCCACTTGTAAAGTTTACTAGAATTCAGAGTATCTGCTTTCTAAATTCTATAATCAAAAGCTTCTCTGAATATTTGAATCTACTGCTTCAAATACCTATTCAGCTAAGATTTAAAATGCCATTCCCAAATAAGAACTGCCTTATGGAAAGTTACAGTTTATGATATTCAAGACTGTATAATGTATTTATACTTTTTGAAAAACAATACAAATATAACATGCTCTGTTTTCACAGGGAAATGGGTTGCTATCCAATATTTTTTTTTTTTTGGTATGTATTCACCTAAAATCAATAGAGACAATAAAACACACACATAAAAAATCCAGCCTGTAACACATTCATGCATGCACACACACAGAGGTTTAAAATGTAAGCATTGAGCAAATTCATTATGTTTTCATGCCCACAGTGACAGAAAGAGAGACATGAAGTGTTTTGCACAGGACAGAAGACTCAGATGAAAACATGCATAACAGAATACATCATAGTTTTGGAAAAAAGACCTAAAACATCATATCACCACTTAATTCCTCTTTTCATGTTATAATGAAGTAGCTTTAGATATCTGTCAATGAAATTAAAAACCTGCAATGATAAAATGAAATTACTTTTCATTTTATGTAAAAAAAAAAAAGTAATTTAATTTTTCATGAATTACTTTCATTTTATGAAAATAAAATGTCTGATATATACGTTAGTCTGTACTCCTATCTTTATACAAACAATTTGCATATGTTACAACTCCTACAGGTGATTTACTTTAAGCAACATGAACCACATACACAGCAGTGGGTGACACTTAGACAGACCGGCTACCACACCGCCTTGGACACCCCACCCGCCTTCTTCTCTGTCCTGGTGGCATCCAACCTGCGGCAAACATCCCAAACTGCTTCCGTTCGCTGGTCACACCTGTGTTTCATCTTCACTGCTTCAGCAGCTGGGAACAAACCAGATCGTAAATCCGAATACCAAACTGATCACACACTTTCCTACCGGTATGGGGCCTATACAATTGGGCTCATGATAACTATGGACTTGGCAGTAGAGGATAGGGATATGGAAAAGAAAAAAAAAAAAAAGCTGAGAAAGATGCTTAAAACATCTTGGACAACAAAGACAGGTCTGGGGGCAGATGCAGAAGGCGCGTTGCTTTTTTGGCGAGGTCTGGGACGACCACGGTACCCCCTGAGAAGCACATGCCACCATGCCGAAGCACGGCCGCCATCTCAAAGCGGGGCCGCTGCGATGTCACGGCGGCGTGACCGTTCCTCAAAGCCCTGCGCAAACCAAAGCCGAGAAAGACAACGGGTGAACGCAGAGCAGAAAACGGAGGAGCCCCGGGGCTGATCCTGCCCCACACCGCACCGCCTGCGGTCGCTACACGCAGGGACACCCGCCTTGCCCGAGGCAGCGGCCGCAGCGTCGAGGCCCGCAGCAGGCGGCAGCGGGTCGGCGCCGGCCGCAGGTTCGCCCCCTGCCGCACGGCACGGGAGCGGTGCCCGCCCGGCCGAGCCTCCCCCGGCAGCCGCTCCGGGGCTCCCTCCCTGCTCTCCGCCTCAGCGCGGAGCATGGCGGGAGTTGCAGTCCTTCGCCTCCGGCATGCCGGCGGCGGGCGCTGGGGAGCGGTGCGGCGGGGACTACATTTCCCGGAGGGGTGCCGGGGGAGCGGGACGGTAGGGGCGGTGCGGAGGGAGGAGCGGGGACAGCTCCGGTGCTGATCGCGGGGCGGGCTCGCCGGCAGAGCCCGGGCGGGCGGCGGGCGGCGGGCGGCAGCGGCAGCGGCAGCGGCAGCGGGGCGAGCTGTGGCCGCGCCCGGCCATGAGGCACGAAGCGCCCGTGCAGGTCGGTGGGGACGGGGGGCGGCGGGCACGGGTCCCCGGGGGGCGTGTGGGGACCCCCGTGGGGCCGGGGGAGCCGGCAGCACGCCGTGGGGCGGGGGGCTCGCTGCGACCCCCGTCCCGCTGTGCCGGGGGCGAAGGAGGGCAGCGGGGCCTCGCACACCACCAGCGTCCACGTGTGGGTGTCGGGTCTCGGTGGGGTGAGCACATGGGGCCCCGCCGACGTTCTTCGCGCCTCTCGACTTTGGTGGCGGCTCCTGGCGTGGGTGCCAGTTTTTGGGGATGGGGCGTTACGGGATCCTGTCTGGCCATGCGGGACGTCGGCGAGGTGTCCCCTCCACCAGTTTGCTCCAGGAGCAGTTATCCACCTGCACCGGGAGAAGGTGGCTCGGTGCGAGGGCTGGGAGCAGCGAAGAGGTGGCCCCTTTTCAACCATTTCGCATATGGGAAAGCATAGTGCCCCGTAGCACGAGAGAAACAAATCGTGTACGGGCACCACTAACACTGCGTGCGGCTTTGGGCAGTTTCTGGGTAGTTGTTTCAAAACAGTTTACACTGCGTGGCCAACTGTGCGCCAGCTATTTCTTAGGGCCCCTTTCATAATGTCTTGCAGGGGCTCTGGGGGCCTCGGGCTACTTGCTCGAACACATGACTGTTTTTTAACAGAAGATCAGTTGTGTTGCTGGTGGATTGGTAACAATCAATCCCGCTGTTTTTGTACAATGCAAAGAGCACTTTTGCAGTCGGCAGTGATTTAAGTTATGAACTGCAGCCCTGTTAGCTAATATTTTTCATGCTGGATATCTGCTCCGGCAGTAATAGAATATCAGCTTGAAGGGAGGATCTGCAACCTCTTCAATATGCATGCTCAAAAAGACGTCTGAAATCTTAAGTTACACAGATGTGGCGTTGGGTTTCTGTGACTTTGGACAGAGAATGATCATCTCATAAATCTTTTGCAGAGCAATTGCTTGGATGTCACATGCTGAAACCTTTCAACCAAAGTGGTGCACTAGAAATAGCCACTCTTCAGTAAAAATGTCTTTCAGTTTTCTGGTTGAAGAACAGCAATAATTAGGGTGCTTTTTAAATGCCTAGTTCTGCATGCTACATGCATGTGTTGGGAATATTTGTGTAGCATTTGCCTTTTATTTACACATGCTTATTGAGATATTAAAGTCATGTTTAGCGTGTATTGGCTTTGGAGAGCCTTTCATAAAAAGCAGATTTTGCTAGTAAAGGATGAAAAATACAGATTGGTCACTTGCATTTGACATTTGACAGGTGTTGAATTAACTGGCACTGTTACGTACTTGTGGAAACAAGATGATGGTACATTAAAATAAAATCTGAGGAAAGCAATGTCTAGTTAGAAAAATATATGTACTTGATATATATTTTTTCTGATAAGAAAACTGCTGCTTGTTTTTTATATCTGATTATCAGTACAAATGGAATTATTGTTTAATGTAATTGAATAAAAGACAGCAGAAGGCAGAGCCTTAGTATAAAAAGAGACAGCAAAGAGCTTTAAAAACACAAAAACTATAAATTCCACTTTTTCACAACTGGTGATACAGCCAAGCAGTGTCCATTTTTTAACATATTGGATCCAAAATTATAATAAAAAAATCTGGATTTTTCCAAGACGTGAAAATGCTGCTAGCTGAGGTTTGATTTCCTTTTGTAATTTCTGGATTTTTTTCTTCTGCTTGCACCATTCCCTTTGTATTTGCATATTTTTCTTATTAAAGATTCAAACAAAACAATATTGTACTTTGGGGTCCTCTTCCTAACCATCTTCTCTTTTTTCCCACATTGGGCCAGTATGGTTGGTCCTTGTTCAAATGTGGTTTAGAACTGGCAGAACTAATTGCCTGATTTCTTTCTTTTAGCTATCTGATTTCCTATTACATGAAACAAGTGTAGTTGCTTGTTTGTACACTACAGCTTTATGGAACAGTCTGTTCTAGAGCTAACATCTCTCTGAATTGTAGAACAACAGAACGAGTGATCAAGTATCTATCTTTTGATCACAATGAAAACAAGTCAGAGGAATGTGTAAGCATTATTTTTTCCATTTCCGTCAATCAGTAATTAAAAAGAAAACTAAGAAGTTAAAATGTTTTAGAAGGATAAGAAAAAGGGCCCGTGCAGTGGCAGTCTTCCTATGCTTATGAATTCTTTGTTTGAATCTCAAGCTCATGGCCTTTCTATGTGGACGAGAAAGGCCAAAAACTACCAGAAAGGCAGCTTAAACAATTCTTTCAGAGAGGAAGTTAACCAATGCAAAAATTGGCTATTGTCAACTGCCAGATATTACTGGATTTGGGTCAGAGTTTGTGACTTCTTTTCATTTCTAGTCATGTTTTCAAAAGAAAGTTGTAAATCTGAATAGTACTCATGGCCATGGAGAGGGCTTTGTTTTAAGTCAAAAGCAGTGAACTTGTTTTATTTATTTATTTTTCTTTCTGTGAAACACAGATGTGTGTATGGTTTCTGTGTGTTCTTTTAATAACTGGTCTGAATTACTTGAAATGTCTGTGCATTTCTCAGTAGTTTCCCCTAGGGCCTTGACAGTACTCTGAAAAATGAAAATTCAATGGGAAATTCTCTGTTACACATCGATTCACTCTCTTCAAGCTTCACTCTTTTTCTGCTTGTACCATGCACATTTTCCAAATTCTTGCACTTTGCAAAAATCAAAAAGTTGGAACATGAGTTGGGTAACCTGTTCTTAGCATTTATTACAGCATATGGGCATTACTGGTGGCAGTTTGTAGATAATTCCAGAACTCTACAGACCCTCTCTTTCACTTGCTGGGGCAAATAATTTCACAGGTTACTAATATCACAGAGGTGAGGGAATAGTAGGGAATGATAAATAATCTGTAAAGACAATATAAGAATTTCTGATGCTTTGCCAGATGAGAACATTTTCTTCTGATTTTTCTGTATCCAGTTGTCACTGGGTATGGTCATGCCCAGACAAAAATGGTTGATAACAGATACATCCAAACTCAATGGCGAAGAGCAACAGCAAGCAAAAAGGGCATTTCCAGACATTTAAGAGGTTATAAAATATGATGAAAAAAGACAAATCAGAGCTATTAGATGCAGAATTTATCAAGGTAATTCATCTCCTATCACTTAGCAAAATTATTAGATTATTCTTGGTTCAGACTAGAAGCACTGGCCTATACCAAGCCACTGAGTCCACAGAGCAAGCTGTATACACCCTTTTGTTAACTGATCAAGCTGCATTTGGAGTCAGTAGTCCTCTTCCTGTCACTAACCCTACTTGGAGGCGTACTGTTGAAGCTTACTCCTTTTCAGGTTAGATACTTTCTACTCTCCAACTCAAAGACACACAGGACTAGTTTATATACATTTCACCTCAATGTTCAGTGTCTGCTCCAGGCCACATCCATCTGAATAGTTCTCATCCCCAAATGTTTACTCCAGGTTACTATCTAGAGAAACCAGCTCACACTTTACTTACATTTTTTTTTTTTTTTTTTTTTTAGTATAGATTTCACTCATAGTCTAAGGTCTTCATTCATTTGGTCTTCCCAGTAACCCTTTTCTATATTTTCCTGTTTAAAGTCAGCTTTCATAAACACGTTTGATGACAATTGTTACTAATGGCATCTCACTAATGCGTTAGACAGGAGCATTAGTATTTCTCTTCTTCTTTTGGCCTGATGCAGCTGCTCTACCGATTTAGAAAATGCACAGTCTCTGTTACATCTCATGGCCCAAAGTGCTGTACTTGATAAGGCTAATGGCAGAGGGCTGTAGTCATCTACTCTCCTCATTCTCTTTCTTACTCCCTGTAAATCACCATTTGTTTTGACTGGAATACCTTGCCTGATGCATCTTGTATTTATTCTTTTCAGAGCTGTACTATTTTGGTGGCTTCTTGACATCCTGTGTTAGACTAACACACCTAGGACTTTATTTCTGTTTTTGCCAGTATTTGAAGAAGGGTATTTTGTGCAAGTGGAAATTGGAAATATCTTTCTCAAGCAATCCTTTTCTTGAAGATGGTAAACTTAGGCTAAGGAAGGATGGCTGAGTAATGGAAGATGGCTGAGTAATGCCTTAGTTCACCACAAGTAGATCACCAGAATTCATGTGCTAGAGCTTTGCCAGAACCATTCTTTATTGTACACTGCATTCTGCTGTTCTGGGCAGCTGCCAGCACTGTGGCCACATTCATGCTGATATGAAGTAAGTAGAGCTTTTCCAGAATGTTTTAGACTCTCACCTCCCTGTATATTCTCCCAATATTCCCTAACTTGGAATTGTATTATGTCACTTATAATAAAGCCTTGCATTTCTAGTTACACCTTTCAGATTAGGTATGCTATGCTTACAAATATTCGTGAATATAACCTCATGATACCTTGCAGCAGATAAGCTTCTCCTGATGCTGCCAAGTACATTGGCTGACAAGCTGTGCTCCACAGATGGCTAGCTATCCGTGATTCCAAATAACTGATTGGTGCTTTGTCCACTGAACTCTGTTAAGACTTATTAATTGGCCAGTTAAAAATTAGATGTTGAGGGTGATCTGCAAGGCTTTCTGAGAATTAGATAGAAATAAAACATTTTCCCTAGAATTCCTATTGATCTTTTCCTCTAAGATATGCTGGTTATTATTATTTTTAAAAGAAGAAAAAGTAGTTGTGGAAGACACAAAGGAATGAACCTTAGTGTTTTCAATCCCAGCTTTTCTTCTGGCATCCTCTTTTCCAGGGGCAATTAATTCTGCATAGACATCCAGAGTGGAGCGCGTATATAAGTTAAAATTGAAGTGATGTGCAGGCCAGGGAGGTCATGGCAAATTGCCCTGCTTAAGTGAAAAAGCTGTTCAAATTAATTCTGTCAAAGGAAAAGGTCCTCTAAGGCCATAAAGAGAAACATAGCCAAGTGTTTCATTATTATCATGAAGGCTTTTTTCGATTTTTTTTTTCTCAGCCCTGCCCTGTTTTAATCTGTTCTTTTGGGATCAGGGAAGCAGCTGAACGTGAGACTTGAAAACTACCTGGGCCTGGTAAAGAGAACTCTACTTGATGATTAAAATTGTCTATGCCAATAATTGATATTAATTTAAGGAGCTTAAAGTTGTGCTGTTATGGTGGTTTCACCCATCTGAGCAGCCGAACTCCACCACAACTGCTCTCTTACTCCCTCTCCCTATGGACAAGGGGAAGAAAATACCCTGGAAAGGACTCAAGGGTTGAGATAAGGACAGGGAGATTGCTCACCAGTTACCGTCATGGGCAAAACAGGCTCACAGTAGGGAGATAAATGTATTTTATTGCCTATTGCTACCAGAACAGAGCAGTGAGAAACTAAAAGCAAACTAAAACCACCTTCTCTCCATCCACCCTCTTCTCCCTCCTCCCCCCGACCTGTGCAGGGGAACGGGCAGTGGGGGCTGCGGTCAGTCCCTGAGGCTTCCTCTCCGCTGCTGCCTCACGGTCCCTCTGTGCCCCTGCTCCACGCGGGGTCCCTCCCACGGGATGCCGTCCTTCCCGAACTGAGCCTGCGGGGGCTGCCCACAGGCAGCAGCTCTCCAAGACCTGCTCCCACACGGCTCCGTACCACGGGGTCCATCCCCCAGGAGCAAACTGCTCCAGCACGGGTCCCCCACGGGCAGCAGCTCCCCCCAGGCCCCCTGCTCCTGCGTGGGCTCCTCTCCACGGGCTGCAGCTCCGGCCCGGGGCCTGCTCCTGCGGGGGCTCTCCATGGGCCGCAGCCTCCTCCAGGCCACATCCACCTGCTCCACCGGGGGCTCCTCCACGGGCTGCAGCGTGGAGATCTGCTCCGTGTGGGACCCGTGGGCTGCAGGGGGACAGCCTGCTCTACCAGGGGCCTCTCCACAGGCCGCAGGGGAACTGCTGCTGCCTGCCTGGAGCACCTCCTGCCCTCCTGCTGCACTGACCTGGGGGGCTGCAGGGCTGCTTCTCACTCCTCTCTCTCCCAGATGCTGTTCCCCAGTAGTATTTCCCACCCCCCCCTCCCCCCCTTCTTAAATATGCCCTCACAGAGGAGCAACCAGCATTGCTTACTGGCTCTTCTCTAGCCAGCAGCGGGTCCCTTTTGGAGACACCTGGAGCTGGCTCTCAACTGATGTGGAGCAGCTGTTGGGCTTTGCTTACAGGGACCCCCACTACAGCTCTCCATTACCAATACCCAATACAGTTATAAGTGGAGAAGCACACAAAGCCATCCTTTTTTATTCTTTGGCCGTATTCAAACTGGGGACTTACCTTCTCCCTGGTTTTGGTAAGGAGCAGGCATGTGATAGCTCCTGACTATAGGTTTTCTGACCTCTAGGTTTTCTGACCTCTGTCTTGGGCTTAGTGTTCCCCATGGGCTCTTAGGTCTTTCCTGAGTCCACTAGGAGGTGGCCTGAGGCTGCCTTTGGTGCTAATATCATGTTGGCTGTAGAGATTTGAGTAGGGACTCATTCTAAAGAAAAATGGTTGTGCAACGTGCTAATGGAAATAGCCCTCTTTCTCTTTGATTTTACTAAATAAGGACAAATTTTAACTGAAGAGATAACTCACTGTGTTTTGCTGAAAGTGATGCTTGTTTAATATAGCCATTTTATTATTCCAGATGAGAAGTTTGTCAAAATAAAGCTAAGGTTTTTGCTTTCTTGGAAACAGAACATTAGTGAGGTTGGCGTGTTTATTTGGTTTCTGTCAATGTATGTACTATTTAATTAACAGGCCTGAGTATGGCAATCCTGCTGCTGGTTTCCAACATTGTTTCCAAAGGAGTAACATAACATCAGCATCAGCTTTTTCACATTTCTTTGCCAAATGCTTACATAGTACATAAATGCCTACACAAGTCCTGTTAGGAGTGAACTGACATGTTAATACATCTGGAAATGGCTACAATACACTCCATACTTGAAGTCAGCAGCTTGCATTTGAGGAGAAGAAGCACTGCAGGGGTATTTACAAAGCCTAAGAAGACCAAGGATCTAGGTTTCCCTTCGAGAAAAATAGAAAAAAAAAACCTCCTCTAGGGTTTTATTTAGAGCGGGTGTCTGATGCAGGTGATGTGAATTGTACTCTGAAGAATCTGTCTACATGCTTTCTATAAAATAAATGAGCTTTGGGAAGTAATGGCAAAGTGTTAGCACCAGTGCTGAGTTTGATGTCTCTTCAGGCTGGTGCAGGTACTAGCACTTCTCTAAAACTCACCTGGGTTTTGGACATAGGAAAGGATCACTACTGCTGTTCTCAGGAGACTGCCTCTCTATACTGAAGTTAGTGTCTGAATAATTTGAATTATTTTCAGTAACTTACTAGTCCTCTCCTGATTTTCCAGATGGAAGGTGGAAAAACTAGTCCTTTCTGATGCCTTTTGTATGCCTTCTGCATCTTATAATAGGCAGAAATATTCCTATATCTGAAATAAAAGTTGGCTGCAATTCCATGTTCAACTTGCCCATAATTCTGCCTTTGGTACTGTAGATAATGAATCCATAAGTTCAAGGCATAGAAAAGATGTTGCTTTTTATTTTTTTATAATTTTTAAAGAACTTTTAAGAAGACTATCACGTGGGTAATGCAAATAAACACATTAATTTAGAGGAGCACTGAATTTCTTTGTGGGGAAGGACTGTGTTTAAAAGCATCAACAGGAAACATCTTCTTACTCAAGAAGGCTACATAATGTACAATCTTTAGTGGGACTATTATTAGCATCCAGGTCTCCAGATTCCTCTGCTCACTGAATCATACTGTTTCCGAAGTGTGAGGCATTAAAGTACCTAGTGATGAAATATAAGGCACAGGAGACTGGGGCTAGCAAGCTAAAATCTCTCTTTGTAAACCTTAAGCAAGCTGAAGAAATTACATGGAAGACTTCCTGGGAGATAAAACCAAGAAACAAAATCATTCTTCTTGCTAGAAGTGGTAACTATGGTCTCAGCTACCGCATTACAGAGGGGAGCCAGCAGGGCAGCAGAACAGGCTGTTGGCAAAAGTGTGAAGGCTATCCTGGCATCCCCAGGCACTGCACAGTCTTCGATCTGCCAGATTTTATTGACTTGTTGTTGGAAGTTGTATGTAATATCAGTGCTCTGTTCTTTACTACTTTATAGCCCGTTGTGATTAGACTAGCTTAAACATATTTTGATTTTCTTTTTCATATGTTCCGAACAAATATCACCAAACGGTTTTAGGACAAGGGAGAATAGTGAAGGTGAACAAGATTTTTTTTCTGTCTTTCACTACAGAAATGAAAAGGTTGAAATATTACTGATGCATACACCTGGAATATTTAGTTTTTTTTTCTTTGTTGTTGTTCTAAAACCTTCTTTGTTGCATGTCTGTGAAAGAAGTGAATAAATATTAAAGACAACGCAAACACTCAGGATGGAAACAGAGCTACCCAAGACCACGTTTAGTCAAGAACTTTAGTCACAACCAAATAAAAATCAAACATTAACTACTGCATTATTTATGAAATATAAATCTTATACCAAATCTGCTGTCAAAAGCTTGCTGCTTCCATTGTCTTCTTCAGATATTTTTGTCCCCACTTCTAATATGCCTCTTCAATAGCCCAAAGAAGCTGGCATACTGTACTATGAGACAGCAGAATTGACTCAAAATTTATGCAGTAATTGAAATACTGCGGAGAAGGTGGGTTACAGCCCTCATCCTTCTGCAAGGTCCAGGTTCCAGCTGTCCTCTCAGACTGCCCAAATGTACTCTGCAATATCTGCCTTAGAAAGCTTGGACATGGGCTGCTTTTCCAAAAATCTTTATGGTAGTCTATGCTGTTAGTCTTTGTGTATGAAATCAGTGTGTAAATGTATTGCCCTTAGTATTGCCAAACTGCAAGAATTTAACATCCTGCAAGACCCCAAAAATGCTTCAGATTTTTCTTAGAAAGTGTATGAGATGAAACACTACCTAGTTCTGAGATTGTTACTTTTGCCATCTGCTTTTTGAGCTTTCCAAGTAAAATAGTGGTTGAGTTTTCAAGTTAACCTATGCAACCCTCCTGAAAGCTAAAGGCATACTATTTATAAATGGAGCCTGTGATCTTTGAAGTCTCCAAGCAAAATAAGATTGATATTTAGCAGTATTCAGTTTTTGTAATCTGTGTTATTCAGATGCTTTATATGGATTAGAAGCCTTATTTTAAGGACTTAAATTTGAAAACATTGCCAATTGTCATTTATGATTGTCTTGCATCAACATTGCAAATTCCAAAACTGTGTATGATTCAGGAACTGAAAAATATGAAGACCTTATTTTCAAGGTCTCAACTCAGTATTTGATGGTATGTTAACTGAAAGCTACTAATAACAAATGCCGTAGGCTATACTCTATACAAAAGGCTGTAGATATTACAAAGGACTGTAGCATATTTACAGTAAAATGAATTGTTCAAGAATTGTATCAGATATGAAACAGATTAAGTTTTTGCTTGTTACTATACCTCCTATTTCAAAACCCACCAGTGATCTCTTATTTCTTCCTTGTACACATGAAGAAAAGTATCTTTGTCTATATTTTCACCATTTATTTCATTCATCACATTTTCTGAATGTAGATCTTTTTAACCATATACTCAAGAACTGTCCTAGATTTTAAAAAGGATTTTTTTTTCCAGTACTGGTCACTGGTGATGTTTACCTTTGATACATCCTCTTTTGCAACTGCAACTATTATCATGATTACAAGAATCACAAAAATGACTTAAACCTCTGTGAAATCCTTGAGTTCCTATATGTCTGTTACCAAAAATTCCAATAAAATCTAAATGTTTCCAGTTTTATGTGATTCAAGGGACAGTAAATTATTTCTTTTTATTTTGAATTACAGATGGCATCTGCTCAAGATTCCAGATATGGCCAGAAAGATACATCTGACCAGAACTTTGATTACATGTTCAAACTGCTCATCATTGGCAACAGCAGTGTTGGGAAAACCTCCTTTTTGTTCCGATATGCTGATGACTCCTTTACTTCTGCATTTGTAAGCACAGTCGGGATCGATTTCAAAGTAAAAACGGTTTTCAAAAATGAAAAAAGAATTAAGCTACAGATTTGGGTAAGCCAAGGATAATAGTTCTATAAGTTTGATAGCATTTAAGCTACTGTGGGTTTCCACTGAATGTCATAACCTGTATATACATATATGGCAGAATAATGAAAAATAAATTCTTTCCTGCATCATTTTGCTGTCTAGAATACTAGAACGTAGACAGTATTTTTAAGGTATTCCAAGTACAGCAGAGTATATATTCTGAAATAAACTCCATAAAGAAATAGCACAGAATGACATATATTGATAATCTGTGCGGCCAGGTATAAACTACTGTGCAATATATAGTTTACTGAAAGTGATTCATATTAATAAAGATTATTTTGAAGTACCAATTAGGATCTTTTTCCCCACCAAACATAAACATTCATTTAGGAGAAATGATAGTGGACGTACAACAGAAGGCATATTTTTTTTCTGTCATCTACCTTTGTCATCCTGATAACCTGAAACCTCTTCCTTCTGCTGAGGAAGCAAACGTGGAAGGTGAGAGTATAACAGCTGTATTGTCCAGATGTACAAAAACTCATGTCCTTTGCCTACACCTCATGTATGGTAGAAAAATGCCAAACTGGGAGAGTTGTGATGCCAGAGAATAGGTGTTCTTTTCTGCAAATGTTTCGCAACAGGAAAGAATAGCCAAAAAGATCTTTATGTAGCAGCTATATCATATCTCCTCATTCTTGGGTGATGGTGATGCTCAGCTAGAGGGATTGATAGCAGAGCTTTTAACAATGTGGGACCTGGAGTTAAAATTTGAGGTTTGTGCCATCTTCCTTGGGTACGTGAAGATTTTGAGCAATGTTTCTTTTTTAAGGTAACAGCCTAATTAACTAAGATTCTCTGTGCATGAATACAAGTTATTTAAAAATGTATTTAATGATGGGCGGCCAATAGATCTGGTGAAACGTCGGATCAAACAGGACTACATGTAAACTGACACATTTTAAATGACAGATAAAGTGAATTTCTTTTTAACATGGCACAGGTTCCCAGCAATCTCATTTCTTATGAGAAGACTGTGATCAGTAAGGTAAAAACAAAGGTGAATTTCCTAGTTTCCTAGGCTGTATCTCATTCGTATCATCTTAGGTAGGCTATAGTCCTTGTTATCTCGAATGATTTCTTGTTCTGTGCCCTCTAGGTACTGGAACTCAGACTCTTTACCTTTCAACTTCTCTACCTTTTTAAGCTCAGATACTTGCTGTTGTCAAGAGCATAATAGGTAGTGCTGCACAGTAGTTAACTGTGTATCATGTGCATGTTTTCACTCCAATAACATGCTTGTTTCATTGTAGCACTTTAATGTTGGTGAGCACACGATAATTCACATTGACATTACATTATTATTTTTTGATAATGGAACAATAAAATTGTGTTCACATTATAGTCCTTCCAGAGTTCTTCTTTTAATTACCAAGTAGCCTCTATGGTAGATTTTATTGTTCATGTGTCTTCTAGCAAAAGCAGCGATGTCAGTTTATGATGTTATATTAATGTGATTGCTTTGACACAAGTATATTTCCCATAATGTCTCTCCATGCCAGACTACCAATATGTGCTTGGCTCGAAGCAGTCCATTAATCTAAATGTGTCCAGGACTATCCACGGCATAGGGAGGATGTAGCAGCTGTATTCTTGCCAGCTGGAATAAAGTTCCAGTTCTAGTCAAATGGACATTTGGATAGTCTTCATATGGCAGCAACACCATCTGAACTGCTCCGAGAGTGTTCTGCATACAGGAGAATCCTTGCCTGAAAAAAAGTTGCAAGTGAAATGTATGAAACAAATAAAAGGTTTCTGTGTCCCACAGGGAGGAGGGAGCAGAGGCTCAGGGTATGGAAAGGACCTTCATGAAGACACCTCTCAGGACTTAGGGTTAAGGGAACAAGACTTCAGGTCTTACTTTCATTCTAAAGCTTTTTACTCCAGCCAGCACTGCTTCTTGGTTTTGTGTTTGTTTGTTTGTTTTTGTTTTGTTTTGTTTTTACTTTTGTTTTTCCCATTGCAATTTTAATGCCAATTCTTAAAAAGCCTTGTGATTGCCAAATAAATCGAAATTATAACAGCTCACTATTGCTGTTCGTACTTTTTAGATGAAATATTAAGTATTAGAATATTGTGTTGCAGTTATGCTTTCTAGAGTAAATCTATTGACTGTTGCACCCTTGGGTCCTTAAATAAAATCGGTTAAGTGTCTCAGTGATCTATTCCAGTGCACAAAATCTGAAATAGAGCACTATCACCCCATCTTGTAAGTTGTATCAACAGCCATATCATTCTTACTATACGATATCTGTATATGTAACACCTCTCTATATTAAACTTTATTATTTTTCTTTGATTTTGCAAATAATTTTCTAAAATGAATTGTTATGCAATATCCATTTCCATTTCAAACTGCATTTGCGAAAGACCATTTATATTACATAAATATAAAAATAAATGAATGTGAGCTTGATTTAATGTTAATTCTGAATAGAAACATGCGTGAGCTAATAATGTTTCCTTCAGAATCAGTGCCAAAGTATTTAGTGACATAATGTGATAAACAATGTTCAGTAAATGTGAAATAAAACATTCTGAAAAAAATATCACAGGTTTGAATAGTCAGAAGAAACTCAAAATGAAGTGCAAGTTTAAATCATGTTCTGAATGATGAGATCAGAACTGAAACATTTTACCAGATACTGTGGTGAGGAAATACACTCAATGCTGCTGTTCTGCTATCTTTGTGTGGCAGTAAAATGCAGAAATATATAAATCGCGATGCTGTGAAAGTCACTAAAATTCCCTGTCTAGAGACACAGATGATCCAATGTGTTTCCAGTCACAATTTTACACATACTCTATTCGGGTAGACATTTAAACTTCATGTTTCACATGCATTTCAGCAATATCTTTTGTGTGCATTCTTCTGGAGCTTGGAGTACCAATTTTCTCAGAATAAGATTCTAATAGGCTTTTCAGTGAAAGGTAAAAGTTTGTTTGACAGCATGGACACTCAAGGAAACAGAGTCATTATTTCTTAATAATTTCACTGTTCGATTATTACAGATGAACTAGCAAGGGTTAACAGGTTGAGGTAGGTGCTGTCTTACATAATGAGACGCCTTGCAGGTTATTTATTTGTTTGAGATTTTTTCTTGCTTTGAGGCAATAGTGCCCTATTCTTGGATTCAAAGAACCTGAATTGAATTGTCTTCCTTTATTTTTAAAGTCAGGGAGGATGTGGCTCTCTCTAGTACTTATCTTTATTGCTTTGTGGTATGGTCAGAAAGAGCCTGCTGGGAGCTCTGTAAGGTTTTTTGCCTTCTAAACCAAACACCTTCTTCCCATGATATTTCTTACTGGAACTGGGAGAGGTTTAGAGTTCAAGTGTTATATTCATTAGTGATAGCACATTACTTATTACTGTCATAAGCTGGCCCTGAAATTTTGTTTCACAGCATGTTATAAATGTGCACACACTGATATGAACATTACAAAGACAGAATATTAACAGGATTTTTACACTGTTAAGGAGAGAAATCCATAAAAGATGCATTTTACCTAAAAAGGTATTGATTTCTCAACAGAAACTGTAAGAAATTTTCCACAGGAATTTTGTTTGTGTGTACCACATATGTGCATAGAGTAAAAGTCCATGAGAGGACTCTAGGCTATTTTACAGTGTCAAGTAATAAACAGTAATATATTTTTTTCTCCACTTGGTTGCAACTACTAATATGAAAGAGATGGACTGGAAGTCTATCAGATTCTTTTGTTTTCAAAATTTTAGTTTTCAAGTTGTGTTGAATGAAAAAGAAAAGGCTTGTCAATACCTACACTTACAAACATACACTATGAAGAAAATGAATGGAAGCTCAAAGAGGTGCACATTGGAAAATAAATAAATAAATAAATAAATAAATAAATAAAAATTAAAAAAGTTTAACGTTATAAATCTATCACTGCATTTACTGTACAATTTACCACACAACTCGGATGCCCTAAAGGTTTACATTACTTTTATAAACACTATAGACTGTTCAATAAAAATAACGGAATGCACAAGGTTATAGAGAAAACATAGGCAAATTTGGGCAATATAATTTGTCAAAATATTTGAATAGGAAAAAAAAGTTTTATTCTTAGAAAATAGAAAATAACGAAGACAGATCACTCCATTTGTTTAACTGACAATGCATCCATGCCACATCTTCAATTGCTGTTTAAAATTTACTTGGGCAGAACTGTCAGTGATTTTTAACTGATTTCAGTATAAATTTTGTTTGAGGAATCAAGCATCAAGTTTTCCCTCTTTAAGCTGTTTATTATACTTTCTAACTACATTCATACAGCATGTTTATATAGTTTGATCCGACTGCAGCAGTTCAGTGCAAATATCAAACAAGAATACTTCATTACTTCTTGCTGCTTAGATGGCTTTTCCCGGGGACTAGATACAATGATCACGCAATTAAAAGATCTCCTCCTACAGAAGTTGGTATGAGAGCTGCTTGTGTCAGCATACCCTTCCTAGAATTGTGTGTGACAGTTTCATTAGATACCCCAAATGTTTCTGCCTTCAAGTCAATTGTCACATCAATTCTATAAATTGTCATAGGTCTTAGGGACTAGGCGAGGACTAGCTTTTATAACCTGAATGAGGAAATCCAACTTCATCATTCAATAATTAAAACTCTAGTAGTTCAAAAAAAAAGTCAATGAACATAAAGCAACTTATTATTTTTGTACAACAAGCTCCCTGGCAGTGCTCTAGCAATGAAAAGAGGTTCAGTTAAAATGAGAATAATGTATTTTGTGTGTCAGAGGGTCTGTGGAAACAGGAGTATGAATGAAAATTGCACTGATATTGGAGTACTTCAGGGGAATCCTGTGCTAACTTGCAAGTGTGGAGGCAGTGCAATATTCCAGAAATATCCTTGTAACATTAACTAAGGCTATAGTGTCAGTGCAACAGTCACTGAATGCATTGGTTCAGAAGAAAGGTGTTGAAAGCTGAAACTACAAAAGTCTGTTATGGAGTTGAGAATAGGGTGTGGAAATAGAGGATAGTGAATGTAACAAATGTTTCATCACAGGAATTTCCAGAGCCTGACTTTTTTTCTCATCTGAGTATTTTTAATTGTTCTGACAACCCCACCACAGTTTATTTCATGATTCTGTTCCCAGTTTTGCTGGTGACGGTTTTGCTGCTGCTTAAAATACACAGCCTTTTTATGTAAGGATAGTAAAACTATATTGAAAATGAGATTTTTGTCCTCTCAGAACAAAAATTAAATGTGTATCCAGTCATATACCAGGCAGCAAGTGATTTGAAGACAGCAATGTAGAAGGCTGAGAACTGCAGGGGGTTGGGATTTCTCTGGATTCATCTGAACTAGTAAATTAAACATACTGAGGCTGTCCTTTGTCATTGAGTCCAGCTGGCATGGAATAGCTTTTGTTCACACGTTTAAACTCTTTAGTCCCTGAAAGAGGATGGCTCCATCCAGACTTTGTCTTGGGAATGGTCTCTGGCCTTGGCTAACTTCTAAGCCTTGCCCAGGAACTGTTTGGCAGACTGCTAGCAAACCTGGGCCAAAACCATGGCAGAAAACATGCTGACAGTTTCACGGTATAGACAGATTCCACAGCCTAGCAATGCTCCCTGGCACAAGCTAATTTGCTGCTCTAGGTGTAGCGTAAAAAGGGCAGCAGCTCTAGCCAGCCTTCAGTTAGGCTGACCTGTCTGCAGGGATAAGTGATACAAAGTGCTCACAAATGCTAGTCTGTTAAAGGGCTCCCAAGGAACCATTCCTGGGCAAAGGTGGCTAATCAGGAGCATGGCTGTGATGGCAGAAGGCAAACTCTTTCTGGGCCTCCCCTGTTAGCTGAAACAAGCTGAAATGCAGAGCAGCTTTTGTTGTGGTTTAAGCTGCCCGCTGACAACTGAATGTTATGCAAGCTGTGGTTGGATATTGTTATCCTAAAATATTCCCCTTCCTCTCCTTAATTTACTTTTCTCCTTTCTAGACTATACATATCTTTGAAGAGCCATGAAAACTATTTAACTGAAAGTTTCACAGTAGGATCCTTTTTTTTTTTTTTTCGTTGTGCTGTATTGTTTCATTCTTTCATTCAGTGCTTCCTATGTCTCCATCAAGAACACTTCCATTTCTGTGCAAGTCATATTTGGTACACTTTATTTCTCTGAAGTATTGTTATTCATTAATAATTATTTTTCCTTTTGTTGTTGTTGTTGTAGTGGCTCTTAAACACCTGGGGTTTTCAACAGCAGATGCTATGGATTTATACAGCCAAGGAAAGCTGTGTACAGTTATAGTACAGACAGAACCGGTGTGTCCAGATCTCAGTAAGGAGTTCATCCTTACGTACTTTGGGAACCTCAGTTACATGTTTTCATTAATTCAAGGATTTTTAGTGCTCTCTTTACTTTTCCCTGTTTATTCTGTATTCTCTTCATTGTACCTGTTCTGTTTATGTTAAAGCTGTGCCTGAGGATCCAAGTCAGATTAGGCTTACATTGTTTTAGGTAAATAACCAAAAAAAAAATAAATATGGTCAAATAGCTTACAGGCAGCCAGTCAAGTGGGAATGAACAACTGGGAATGGGAAATAGCAAAAGCAGATATTTGTCAGGAAAAGAAAACTGCTTACCTAAAAAGCAGACAGAAGAGCTTGACTTCTCTAAACTTAGCAGATGCAAGTAATTTATATAATTTATATATAACTTTAATTTATAACTTAAAGTATATATATAGTTTAAGATCATCACAGCAAAAGCAAATATAAGCAGAGATTGAAAAGATACTGTCTGTGTTGCTGTTTAAAGTTTGACTACAATTGCTTACTCGTATGATGAGATAACGTGAGAGAAAGGAACTAAGAGTCTGAGTGAGAATGGGGCCAAGAGTTTATCAGAGAAAGCACCATAAATGTAGTAAAATTTCAGAAAGTTAAAGATAGTAAATATGATATCTTGTATTAGTTCCTTGCAAAAGTGGTAACAGATGTGACACTGAAGTCCTTCACTGCGGCAAAGACAAAGTAAAATACAAAACCGAACTCTGTAAGACTTTGTCCAAGAAATGGTGCCTTGGGACCAATTCTGGGTGTAAAATATAGATACAAGACATAAAATCTACATCTTGTAAAACTACTTGAACTATTTCTTGTATAGAGCCAGGGTCCAATCTCCAGTGCCAGAGAAGGTCTTGATAAAGTAAAAGGCATACTTAGTTCAGATGGGCTTCAAAGAGCACTGAAACTGACCACACTCATCAGCAATGACATTTTAAAAAGTGATGTGTTTTTATTTAAAATATACCACATTGGCTATTCAGATATCTGTGTGACATTACTTTTTTTTTTTTACTTTTTTTTTTCCTTGCTGTAAAAAACACATATCTTGAAGGTTTCAAATGTCTGTTTTAAAAACAGATCAGAAAAAGGATTGTGCTGTCCCTATTCAGACACCCTGGGTTTCATGGGTTGTGGCTTTCACAGCTAAAACTGCTATTTTGTTGTGACTTTTAAGTATCCTTAATATTTTTGTTGTTGCAACAGCAGCTTGAGTTAATGGATTGAAAGATGTATTCTTATCTTTACAACTAAGAAATCTGATACAATGTATATCATGTCAAGGCATATAAAGCCCCTCGGTTGCTTGAATGCTACATGAAGTCATAATGTTGTTGTTACTGCTAAGCTATAAACAACGTGGTTATTTTTTAACTGTTTTCATCTCCTCCCTTTCTGCTGCTTTTACTCCTAGTCTGTGAATCCCTCTGCGTAGGTAAATGCATACTGAGACTTCTGATTGCCTTTGAGTTGTACCAGATGTTTTTCTGTTTCCCAATGAAAGTTGTGCTGCTAAGGAATCATGTGGCTCTGGGAATGGCAACCATGTTCAGAGCCCCTCAGCCTCAGGCCTGTGATTTAGATCCACGTCAGAACTGATTGATATCTGTTTCTGTCAGATGAATGTTTCCTTGATCTATATGAAATGAGCTCAGCCGTCTTAGATTGGTTTCTAATTAATGTGTCCACTTTGCTTCTCCTAACTACTAAAACTACCTGAAATTCTGGCACTATTAATACTTTTGCATATTTTTAACATGCTTTGATACCCAAATTATTTTAGATTCAAAACTGTTTCATAGCCATATGCTTAACGGTACCTATGTCAAAATATGTGAGCCACAGATACTTGGAGAAATGCTGTGTGTACTTGCCCCATGTTCCTTCCTAGCCAACTGCTTTTGGCCACTGGCAGGTTACAGGGCTAGAGAGCCCTGTTGCCTGATTCAATGCACTTGCTCTTACATTCACCAAAGAGGCTGCAAATTCATGGCTTCAGATAATTTGGAGAGGAAACAAGGTAAATGTCAATCCTGTAACTAGCATTAAATTTCACTATTTTCCGCAGTACTGCAATGGTTTTTGAAAAGCCTTATGTTACTAAAATGTTACTAAAAAGATTTTTCTCTTTTATAGAGGTCTGTGCTTTAGAAAAACCCTCTATTGCCTACTTCAACAATTTTGCTGCATAGCTCTACTCGCAGCATAGAAATCAGGTCTCTGTGGCCATCTTGGTGCTATATATAAACCATAGCTGGACTTTAAATATTCTCTGACAAAGGCTTCTGTTGTCAGGAGAAGGATACATCTGTCTTCAAAGATTAATTGGAAAGAGAAGGTGGTGTTAAGCGTAATTAAAATTCTAAGTAAGACTCATCTCACTGTTTAAGTGGAAATTTCCATGGGGATAATTTAGGAGAAACAGAGTTAGTTTAAGACATGTCCTGGAACACCTTGCTATAGTGTGTCTTACACAGATTTTTTTCATAGAACTCCAGGGAAATGCATCCTGCCATCATGTACTCCAACAAATCGTTGTCCTGCCAGACTTAAAATAATCACAGCTATCCCTAACCTGTGACCAGGCAGTTCTGGTAACATTTATTTCAGCTTCTTTTGCCCTCCACATCATGATCTGAAAGTCCCCAGCCTTTCCTGCATAGGGAACTTTGTACCAGTGGAGGAACTATCATGAAGCAGCACTTACATGTGTTCAAGCATCACAGAGATGCTACACTAGCTTCTTAAAAACTGGTAATGAGACAGGGAAAAAGAGGATGAATGAATATGTATACCTGAATAGTAAGATTTTTGATTTTTCTTGAAGTGAAGAGTCAGGATGGAAAGGAAAAGGGGATGGAAAGATTTTACTGTGATAGGGGACTGAAGCAAGAACAATAATCTTAGGCTAACGTTGAAAAAAACAAATAAGCTATTTTAATTGTTCAAGCTTAATAAAATCCAGTGAAGTATGACAGTATACTTCAAACTGTGAGATGGAAGTTATACTTCTTAAGGTTATCATTTTATGAAACAAGAATAAATCTGTTTCTAAAAAGAAATTAATGTTGACATCATTTCTTAAAGTGAAATCAACTGTGCTGCCAACTTCTGTGAACCATTTTAATGATACATTTAGGACATCTGTACAGCTGCAGTGAATCTGCAGAGAAAAGGGAAGCCTATATAGGCTCTTCACTGCATTTTAATAAGATTCATGTTGTAGATTATGGCAAAGTGTTGTACTCTTGCTGTGCAGTTGTCTCTTTGAAATCAGAGGACCAAAGCCTTGGATGGGAGCCATAATGTAAATAGCATGAAAAGGGGAGCGTAGAAACAGTATTTAAAGCTCACTTTTGCCTTCTCCTGCTGCTCAGTGCAAGCTGCTTCCCTGTAATGTGTTAGATTAGCTCGAAGTCATTCTGAAATTATTCTGGGTTGACAGGGGCACAAGTGACTGAGGGAGGATGGGGGGTCACATGAAAGCAACTCATTTTTATTTAACACCGTCCAATTTGCATTATATTCTGTAAGTAACCTTAAGTGCATGTTATAAGAAGCCAGAACCATATGGGGCTCTGTGCCACTTCAGAATAATGTTTGTAGTAGGTAACACATTAGGGACAATACACGCAGTTTTTACACGTGAAATGACGACATCAAGCGAAACAGCATCCCTGGAGGATTTTACTCTGTATTTACGTTATTTCTCCAGCTTGTCAGCTAAGACAAATCAGTTAGGGTATTGCTTATGTTTGTTTCTAGTAGAGAAGCTGCTTTTTCCGCTCTCGTTTCTTTTCATTGTAGTAGAGAGCTAATCTCTTTCAATCTTTTCTGAATAAATATATTTTTCTTCTGTAATCATCTAGCTATTTTTTGGTTTAACCCAGATTGCTTTATTACTTACTGCCCATGAACAAACTCTTTCCACAATTTTTAGCTGTTACAACTTCTATTTATTTATTAAGTGCAGTTTGAAAAATATAGAATTCTGCCTCAGTTCAGTCACAAACTCAGATGGAAGTTGTCAATGGTGCAATTTAATAAGCCCGTTTACTCTAAAATTTGGATGGTGCCTAGGTATAAAGAGTTCTTACTTTCCTTCCCTTCCCATCAGGTTATTATTTAGGTATATTTATACAACTATATACAAAGGAATTTAGGTCTGTCACAGGAAACGAATGGCTCATTTCTGACAGTGAGAATATTTGGTAAATATTTGGTCCATGTAGATTGGATACTATTGATTTTGGTAAATTTTATTTGGAAATAAAGCCAACCCTGAAGAAAGGAAAATCAAGTAATTTCTTATAAAGGTTTCTGTTTTTCCTTCTGAGATGGTTTGATCTGTCAGAGGGGCTAGAAAGTCCTCCATATATTCAACTTAATGAATCATTCTAGGATGAGGTGAGCTAAAAAAGCCTAGAAGTATAATGTTTTATGATTCTCTATTTGTCTACAATTACGACTTGGATTTTCTGCAGACTCCTCAAGTCTTGTGGGACTGCTTATTTCTGACCTCTTCTCCAAAAGATATTCAAATTCAAGTCATCACAGGAGATACTTTAACAGCAATAAGTGCAATCTACTTCAATTGTAGTTTCTTTGGAGCAATCTTTGCATCTTCCCTGCACAGTGACTGGTGGTATGGAGTTGTGATATGACTAGTGTTCCCAGATTTCAGTATATATGATCACACATGAGATAGCTTCACCTGCACTAAGTGTGAACTTGAAGTGCCAGCGAGTGAAATGTGGCAGCATCCCAGATGACTGGATGCAAATGTGAGATTTTTATATGGTATGAACAAAAGGAATCAAGGAAATTTCCTGAAACAGATGGGAGTTTGTTAATGAAAAGAAAGGTGGGTAAGGTGCTGGTGACAAGTTGTCTTGAAAGGAGAGGTCATCAGACTTGGAATGTGTTGTGGAAAGTTTTTAGGACTGATGTGGTTTATCATCTTAATACTCAGTAAGTATATGCTGATAAAACTTGTTAATGATAGGAAGTTGGAAAGTGTTACCATTATGAAGGGGATCAAAATATCATACAGAAAATAGTAATGACTTCCAAGTGTGTAGTAATAGAAATTAGATTTATTTTAGCAGTAGCAGGTTGTGCACTTTGGGAACAATAATAAGAAATTATTTTATAAACTAGAAATTATTGAGTTAGCAACCACTGAAGGCTGAAAGGCATAATCTGGGTACACTAGGAAGAGAAAGAATTCCTATCAACCATTTGTGTCATGTCCAATGAAAAACAGTTAATTTGGCATTTGCATGTGCCTGGTGAAGTTTTTTCCAGTGGAAACAAAACTAAACCATTATCTTCTGCACTGGAGATACTTCATAAGGAAAGAGGAACTGGAAGAGGTGCAGAAAAACAGTATTATAGTGAGTAGAGAAACAAAAGGAAATAGGAGGAAACTAAAAGTGTGGCATTTTTTACTCTAGAAAACAAAGGCAAAAACAACGCTTTGTTTTTTGAAAAACTAGATTTTTTTTCCAATAAATACAGTTAATTTTGGCATGGAAACCTAATTCTCCTCTGAGAAACAGCTTGGACAGGAAGAACATGTAGGCAGGCCTATTATTTACATGACGTCAAGGTCCTGTAAGAAGAAATCTGCAACAAATGAACCGGTTATGCACTGATGGGCTGTATAAAAGGCTGAGTCATTCATGAATTGCCTTAGAAAATATGTGTGGATTTGGGCTGACAAAGGGCACATGCACTGTTCTCAATGCTCTCAATTGCTCTCTCCCCAAAGATGCAGGGGAAAATAATGCCTGTATGATATTTTGGATATGAGAGTGGTCTTACTTATGGTACCTCAAGGACTCAAGTATTTGTCTTGCTTCATGTCCATAAGCCTGTGCTTATTTAGGCTAAATTCCTTTTGGAAAGTCCATCCATGCAGGTGCTAAGAATGCTGTATGCACAACACTCTGCTTCAGGCAGTTTTCATGAAATGGGGGGGTGTTGGAATAGTGTCATTATCTGACAGAATGCAATAAAAGGGAGCTGCTGGCAGAATCCTAAGAGTCAAAAGAGAAGCGTGACTCAAGGGCAATCAAAGGGAAATCATTTTGGTCATTGGATAATGATGAATCTGTCAGACAAAGAAACTCTGTATGTGGACATGCCTGTTTGTAATTTTGCTCTGAGTATAGTGTCTATCAAGGCAGAAGGACATTAAAAGGATCATATAATGGCAACAAGGTTATAGTTACTTTGTCTGGGAAGTGCAAAGTCTGAGAAAACCAGTATTGGGCTAATTAGAGGGGAAGAAAGAAAAAAGTGATGTGATTGAGGAATATATGAGGATTCCTGTGGAAATGAATGCCAGACCTGAAGCAAGAGAGTAATTAACAGCCTGAAGGATAAAAAGACCTTATGGAAAAGTCAGATAGTCCAGGACAAATGCCTCTGCCCTGAAGATAATGAATGACGGTATGATCGCACAGGAATAGAAGTCTCAAAAGCTAAATGTAAGAAACGATAGAAAATTACATTTGTATGTAGCACCCTCAACTGGACATCAACTCCGGGGGTTAAACCTGTGTATGTTTAGAGCTGAAATCATGATCATTTTTCACTTTATTTGAAAGACTAAGTCTGCCTACAGAAATGTCCTGTTGTAAACCTGCCATTATAAGGGCTGGTCGATAGGAAAGCAATGAACCTGTGATTTTAAAGGGTAGAAGAAAACCTGGAATTTCCTTATTGGTTCTGTCAGTCCCATACATGTACATAAGCAGTAGAAGTCCTTGCTAAAGGACAATGAACTGCTGAAAGAGTACGTGAGTTAAGAGAAGTCTGACAAATTCATGGAAGAGATTTTCATTCAGAGTACTTAAAGGCATATAAACTGTAGCTAGCTCAGGTAATCATGGAGCTACATGTGATTAGAAGCAGTGAGGATGTTCTTTTTTAGAACTATCTAACTTCTTTTTAGAACTATCATATATGTCCACCTTGCTGTTACACTTTTCCCTAAGCACGTACTCATCCACATCATCACAGAGAATACCAACTAGATACACCTTTGGTCTGATCCAGCGAGGCTGATCTTACATAAATGTTTATTTACCTATAAATCAAATACGTTTTTTGCCTTTTTTAAGGAAAAAGCTTCCCTTCTTTTTATACAGCTATATTTCCTAGCTAGAAAAAATACAAGAAAATTCAGTCACAGTCATTTTAATATTCAGGCCTCTGTCACACACAGATGAGACTTAATACTTGGAAAATATTATGACCTAGGGAAATAATAATGTTCCCTACACATCCCTTGCAAAAGAGTTTACTGAGAGCAGTCATGTAATAGTACATGAGTAATCCCAGAAGAGGCTGGATGTGTGGCATGACAGAACGGCAGTCCTGTTTCATCATGGTGGAGGATGCAGGGATAAGAACTGGGTAGATTCCAGGAAATCTTGTGGTAATACTGGTGAATGAGAAATATGAGAATATTGCGTTATTCTCATTTTGAAAGGGTTGCAAAAACGCTAATATTGATATAATTATCTAGTTCCTGATAGATGATATATAAGCTTTCTTTTACTATATTATATTAGCTTTTTAAGGCTCAGATATTCCCTTATGAATTCCATTAGAATTCCTAGGCCTCAATTCAGTGGTTCTTAACTATTCATATTTGGGCCCATGTTGTCCTACAGGGCAGTGAGACATAGTCTGTGTAATGACTGCAGATTGAAAAATAAAATACATTCTTACGCATGCAACCAGGGAGACAAAATGTGGAAAAATTGGTAGTTTGCATTATTATCCCAACTTGTATTAGGTTAGAAATAAAAGCTCCTCTGGGGCATATCTGAAAAATACATTGAATAGCCCAGACTTAGAAAGCCTTCTGCAGATATGGGAATGCTGCTATCTTCTACTGAATTTGCAATAACCATTCTCTCTTGAGCTCTTACTTTCTTTTCTCTTCTTTGTAAATACTGTGAAGGTCACTCTGACCACAGCTCAGCCCTTGGGAATTCATTCTTTGGTATTTTCCGTTTTGTGTTGCCAGCTAGGAAGTGAGATAGAATTGTGATATTCTTTCTCATTGCATATAAAAGAATGAGTAATAATGGATACAAGCACAGCATAGCTGATCGAGAGAAGTGGTTGTCCCACTCTACACTGTACTGGTACAGCCTCACCTGGAGCACTGTGTGCAGTTTAGAGCACCACAATATAAAAAGGACATAAAACTATCAGAGAGTGTCCAAAGGAAGGCTACGAACATGGCAAAGGGTCTACAGGACAAGATGTATGCGGAGTGGCCAAGGTCTCTTGATTTGTCCAGCCCAGAACAGAAGAGGCTGAGGGGAGGCCTCTCTCTCTCCCTCTCTCTCTCTCTCTCTCTTTTCCATAGTACAGTGAAAACATAAAAGTGTTCAGTGGGTTTGCCTAAATTAAAGCCCAGATAAACACTGTTTGGTGCAATAGTAATTTTTGTCACCCTATATGCCGAAATTCTTTGGAATGGAAATTGGACCATTCTGCAGAATTCACTTCCTACAGCTGTTTCATTCTGATTACATAGAAGGGAGCCTGTGCTAATGTTTTGCCCAAATATAAATCTCAACAGACCAAAATACATGTCTGGCATTTGTGGGAGCTTGAGTTTTCAGGATTAGCACTCATTTTTTAATATGGCTGTTTCTTTTGGAAGTATGTAGTTAAATCCAGAGGCATGGGTCATAGACACAAGGTCATCTTGTTTAGTATATTTATAAACATGGCATATGCAAAATAAAATTTCAATGCTAGACATCTGTTTTCTCTTAGTAGTTTAAAAAAATGGGGAGCACAACCCCCATAAAATGTTCATTAGGTACATCTTCCTTTAATTTGTTTTATTAAATACAACTCCAGACCTAAGTAATACAGTTCTGTTTTTGTTTGTTTGTTTGCCTTTTGTTTTCTTGTGACTGCCTATGGATTTTATGAATGGTATCTGAACAAGAGTTTTAAATATTGTTGGCTGGTTCATAGTTTTTTATCATATATCACTTTGAATAATAGAACAAACCCTTCTCTATGGCAAACCCATAGAGATTTCTTTTTTTTTCAGAAAAGTATTCAATGGCAACTTCTTGTTTTCTCTCTTTTGGAATTGTGAGTAATTGTTATAATTAGGGACAGATATACATTGGTGATGGTCCACCAGAGTGAAAAAACTAAGTTAACAAGCATAGTAGGCTGGAGATCCAGCTTTTATATTGGAAAATGGGGGAGGGAGATGAAACAGAGAAGTCAGAATCAGAAGCTTAAGGTCTTAGCTAAGATTTAAGTATCTGCTCTAAGCTAGTAATTTACCGTTGCTCTATGAGCAGTGACCACAGCTTATAGAAATAGATATCTTCAGAAGGTGATTAGCTGTGTGCTAAAATACCTCTCTAAAGGAAAAATTCCCACTAAAAATCTCCCTTTTGGAAATGTCAGCTCTACTACACTGAGACAGTAGTAGGCCCAAATTACAGAAAGCTAGGTGTTTATGTTTTAAGTGGTTGAACCCTACCCTTAGCAGCTGAAAAACAAGGGAATATCTTTGGCATCAAGAACAGCCAATACCACTCTTGTTTTTATGTTGGCTTTTCATAATTTTTTTTGTGAAGGTCTGTGTGCTATAAGTTAATGACAACCTGAGCACTTTGGGCAGGTTGTGAATAGCACAAATGTTATTAAGAAGGCAGACACTAGTCAAAGAATCAGTACTGTGCATGCAGAAGCCTCCCGTAGTTGGATGCCATTGCTGAAATGACGCCAGTGGTTAACAACATTAAGGCATTTTTTGTTTGTTTGGTGTCTGTGTTCTCATTCTGAATTTCACACTCTGTTGAAGAAAAGGATTTTCAGAAGAAGACTGAAGATAAATACTAATAAGCTACTAAAGCTTAGAGACCAAAGATATTACTGTGCCAGACTTGTTATATTTTTGAGAAAGATGGTGGTGAAGAAGGGTTATCTAAGCAGTATTCTTAAGCAAAGCAGTAAAACCTTGTTATTCCATTCTATATAGATAGATGCTTGCTTCCATTTTATGGAAAAAAAGGTACCTTTATGACTTGGTCTGATGTCTCTACGGAGATCAAATGATTGTCTGAATTTTATTGTAATCGTGGGTCTGTCCTCAAAGCCCTTTGTGGTAGGATCCAGAATATTCTCAAAAGTTTATAATTTTTGTCTAGAAAATCTTTTTGACGTTATATTTTTCCAAAGAAGTAGAGAACTGAGAACAGGGCGCACACAGTTAATTTAGGGTTGAGGTGATATTTTCTGCAGTCCTACAATACCTGTGGCAGGCTGATAAAGATCTGCTGCACACTTCTAGTGATATCTAGAGTAGTTGTTTGTTATGGATGCTTCTCATGGAGAAAGAGGCTTCCTTAAATTTGCTATTTCATTAAGCATTTCTGGGCATGATTTTTCACAATCAAAATGTAATTTTGTTATAATCAGTGGCATAGTGCTTCGTAAAGAACTTGCCGTGCAGATTGTAAGGTTTTTTAAGCATTTTATTTTATTTTATTTTATTTTATTTTATTTTATTTTATTTTATTTTATTTTATTTTATTTTTAAATCACGATTTTTAAAACAACTTCTAAGAATTGTATTTTTCTTCCCCAACTCATCTGCAAATGGATATGTTTTCATGTTTGGAAAAGCTTCACATAGATTTTTCCAGGGAGACATGGGCCAGACAACCAAAGAACTCCTGGAGTCCCAACAGAGATTGAGATAGAACTTAAAAGGCCCTGGCAAGTATTCCTTTGTTCTCTCCTGCTGTTTGTGGCAGTGAGCAGAAATCAGTGATTCATAACCATAGCTTAGGAAAAAAAATAAATAATTTTCATAGTGGTGAGTTCTACTCATCAATCCATTGTCTTTCTGATTTGTTTATATTTGTCAGAGAATGCTGTGTAATGCCTGCTGCCATTCTTTTTACTGTTAATTATCTGGACTGTAATTCAATTTTCTCTCACACTCTTTTGCATTAGAAATCTTAAAAAGTATTTTTTTTTCCTAAATACAGGCATTTTCCTTTTATGCAAGCCAGGATTTTTTGTATAGAACTTAAGTACTTTCATGTGTCTTTTGAAAATGATTTCTGGGGCTCTTCAAAGAGGAGAGTTGTAACATGTTTTTGTGATTTGGCCTCCAGGCCAGTAAGCTGCTCACCTGCACAAAAATCACTCTCTTGCCTCTACGATCCACTAGAATGCGTTTAACAGAAACTGTGCTCTTTGTCTTTTACTTCCTTCTGCTGACAGAAACTTCCAGAATTGAAATGACTTGCAATTGAAAATCCTTATTTTCAGTTTTAGATCTCAGTTCTGCAGCCCTTCCTGATCACGTGAAGAGGTTACTCAGGCAAATAAAGACTGAAAGACTGGGTTCACATTACATACCCCTTAAAGGTTTGCATCTGCAATTACTCAGCTTCAAATTTTACCGTCAACTTGTCCCATTTAAGTCATGGCTAAATGTATTTCTATGGAGTAACAATTAATTCCTGGTGGCAGCTGCCTGTTCTCAAATTGCATTCTGTACCCATGTGCCTGCAATGCATGTAGTTAATGATGACAGAGGACATGGAAATGTTATTACAGTCTTACCACTTAGAGACCCTTATTAATTACATTCAGGGCTACCTGTGATCAGTTACACTGTCTACTTAGCATGATCTGTACAGAATTGTGACTGTATGGAGAAAAATAATAAGGAAGAATTAATTTTGAGAAAGTGTCTACTTTTTACGCTGTCAAGGACAAGAAGGCATTCATCATAAACAGGAAAAAAAATCATATTGAGATATAATTTCTTAGATGTCTAATTTGTAAGTCTTGTCTCCTGGTGGAATATCTGAAATCTAAATGTTAGGTTTTAAATGAATGAATATATTAATTTTTTCTTGTTACTAATCCTAAAAAAAAACAACCAACCAACCAAACAAAAAAACATGTTTTGTGAGGTATGTTAATGCTCTTTGGGTTTACTACTGAGTGTTTGAGAAAGGAAGGAGGAGGAATAACATTAACTTAGAAGCTAGGGAAACCTACTGCTTTTCACAGCAGACTGTCACATCTTTGGGACATGTTAGACTTGTTTGTACACATATCACCTGTTCATGGGGATAAGGGCTAAGGTGGGACTTCGCTTCAAGGGAACTGTTAACATGAAAAAAAAAGGTAGAGAATGGCTGCTAGGTAGGATGGAATAAGTGAAAGAGGAAGCCATATTCAGGAGCAGAAGTAGGTAGGCTATGGCATTTTTTTCCCCTCTTAAAATACGCTCAGGCATTCTAACTTTAAATTGCCTCCTTTCTCGTTACTATTTCTTTCCATGAGCATCTCATGTTACATTGCATAAGGAGATATTTTTCAGCACCGAGCAGATGTGAAAAATGGAATCACCATGTCTTTTCTACTCTTGTAACAAATATCACTTAACCTCCTGAAATATCCGTGTAGTTGCTGGGAACGAGCATTTGTCAATAAGGTAAATAGTGATATCTGCCCTGCTATTTTGACAAAGTAAGTGAAGCACGAAAGATTCTCACAATTAGTCCAGGATTACAGAGCAAAACTGTCATTCCTCAGCTTTCCACTTGCTCTCTGACATTGTTTCCTCCCAGTTCCATTAATTTATCAGAACATCTGTGAAATAATCAGCGTATGGCCTTCCTGTGTGTTTGCTAATGAGCTTATTAAAAGCTACAGCACAAAATTATGGTTGCATGTGACTTTGTCTTACTTTACACTCAGCTTTTAATTACCTGCAAGCACTTTATGAAATACTGCAAGTTAATAACTTTACAATGAGAAAAAACTCTCTAATGTTATTTGAAAATGGAATTCAGTTCACAGGGGGCACTAAGTTTGGCAGAGAAGTTTGTTAACTTTTACTTAAAGTAATGTTTCTCTCCAGGCTGCTGCTATAGAGAACATGCCAAGTATGACAATCCTAATGATAAAATAATGGATACTATAGATGTAAAATGCATATATGATGTGTAGAGATCTTGTGCTAGTTCGTTACATAGTGTTAAATATCAGTCTTAATCCTAAAATAACAGCTTGTTATCAGAAGCACGTAGGACTATTTGATGAATTAAAAAAAAAAAAAATCTAGATTCCTAAACTCCTAGAATTTCTAAATTCCTAATGATTTCACGTATAATGGGAAAAGTTACAGTACTGTTTTTGTGCTTAAAAAAAAAACAAACAGATTTTCATGTCTGCCAATACTTGAGAAAAAGAGCAACTAGGAAACAGGAAAACATTATTTTTAAGAAATTTAAGAATTACTGCTTAAGAAGGCAGTAATTCTCTGTGCAGGTGTTCTGTTTTGTTTTTATGTGTTTCTTTCTTTTCTGCCTTTCAAGACTTCAGAGTGAATGAAACAATTTAGTTCATCTTGTTCATTTAAAGCTAAATATGATGTCTGTTCCTCACCTTTTTTATTTTTGAAGGTCAAACTCCACAATGGTAGGAATTCAGTGGAGTTAACACCACTAATCATTCCCCTTGGATGGTTTCTGGGAGTGGCTGATCTGATTCAGTCTGCTTCATTTTCACTAATTTGCTTATTAGGTTCCTCCTCCTGTCATTGTTCTGATCTTCATTTGGCCTCTGTGTTTGCAGTGATTAGATATTAGATGGGTAACCTAACACAGATAAA
Organism: Anser cygnoides; assembly: GCF_040182565.1. Classification (NCBI taxonomy): domain Eukaryota; kingdom Metazoa; phylum Chordata; class Aves; order Anseriformes; family Anatidae; genus Anser; species Anser cygnoides. Next base: position 73,634,773 of record NC_089912.1, read on the forward strand.
AGGTCGCAACAATTCATTTCAAAATTGCATAAGCATTTAAAGCACAGCTTTCTTCTTTCTTCAGTTTTATTATAAAGCCTCTCTGTCGCTAGGATGTGGAGTGATGGTTTGTGTGATTTGTGAGTGACAGGTACCTTTCTGTGTGTGTTGCCTTCAGCAAGGCAGCAACTGAAACAAGCCTAGTGTGCAGACACTTCAGTGGTGCCTCAGGACATCTTTATGGAGCTCTTGAGCTTGGGACAGCAATGTGCAGAGATCAGTATGAACCTGCTGACAGGAAAGAGTTATTTCTATCACCTGATATAAACAAATGTCCCTTCTGTGTGAGGTAGATAAGAGACACTTACTGACGGTTCCAATGGCATCACAGATCCCTTACAAACTTTCAGGACAGTCGATGCAACAATAGCATCACTGCTTATTCTGTCAAACAAATTTAAGCTTACAAGTTCTTTGGAAAAAAAAAAAGTCTTAGTGATGTTACTGCCAAAACATATCAGTCTGGACAAGTGGATTCATTATCCATTCGTTATCCACATAGAGCTATAAATGGTTTGGGGCTACAATCCAATTATTATAAAATCTCTCCAGCGTTGCTCTTTTTAGATTATTTCGAAACATTTTAGCTGCAGCTTCATTAGATACATATATGTTTCTTGGTGTTTCCAAATTCTGTCATCAGCTGTCCAAGTGCAAGGCAGATCAGGATTGCCTTGTTATTTTATGCAATACACAGTTCTACAGTAGTACACAAGATCACCAGCTGAGATATGTCTATGTTATTCCTTTGGCTTCTGTGGAGATACCCTGACCTACGTGAGCATAGGATCTAGTCCGGTACCAATTAACAGGTTAGCTAATGTTCTTGAACATCATCTTTCTTCTTCCTCATTGTTATTCGAAAAAAACCTGTGAACATTAATGTTGACACCTCTCTGTAATGATTCAGTGTGTATTATTTATGCAGGTAGCACCTTCAGACTCAGATAGACTTTCTGAAGAGGCAGTTTAGTTTAGACATAATTATTACAGCAGAGAAAAAGGCATCCAATTGTTGTTAAAAGAATAAATTGCTCAACAGTTCAAATTATATTAACAAAACAAGGACAATGTAAATTTTTCATGTTAATAAGTTACTGAAAGATCTCACATCTTCCATGTATTTAAATCATTATGTATGGTGGGGCAGTTTAGCCCTTGTTTCTGCCTTCAATGGTCAGGTTAAGTGCAACTGATATACCTGGCAGTGTTAGATTTGGTGTAGTCACAACCTAGAAACCACAAGGAAGAAGATCCTAAACACAATCACTGATGTGATTATTGTGGTGATTAGGAATATATTATTACCATGGACAAGTTGTTTTGCAGTGTAGCACAGGTTCTGCCTCATGAGTGGGTTAGTACTGACAGTAAAGTATGTCTTTGTCTTGTTTGTGCCCTGACACTGTTTATAGAACTGGGTTCAGTAAAATTCGCTCCTGTTAGGCTGTCGTAGAAAAACGTCAGATAATTCTGTCATTTGCTAGAACCTAAGTGACTCATTCAAAGCTGTGTGGTTTTGTTTCCGTGTTGGGGAACATCTGGACTTCAGTTTTGCCCGTTGACACAGGGATGCAGCTCTTTTGATCAGTGAGGGGTGTACCCATAAACGGGCAACCATTCTTAAAAGCAAATCACCAAGTATTAAAGTTTCTAAACTTTTTTATTTCCTTCTTTTCTTTCTCTTGGCTTGCCTTTCCAAGGTCTTGTTGTCTCATGAAACCACATAAATTTGACATAAGAAAACACTGTATTATCCTTTTTCCACATCAGGAAAACAAGGTGCTTCTCCAATTTGTCTTTGAACTATATCTGATCTCAGCAGAATAAGAAAAATTCAAGTTTGTAATTGTGACACCTACCCCTGTTCTTTATCTCTTTTACATAGAAACACAATTCTGAATCCTTTGAAACTTTGGTTTTCTGCCTCAAAATCCGAGAGTAGGCAGAAATAAGAGCTGTACAGTAAATCATTAAAGACAAGAAGTACCTGTTGAAGAGCATTTGCTGGGAATTGCATTGCTTTGTTGAAGCTAAAATTCTCTGATTAAATTTCTAGTGGGGTTCTGTATAGAATTTCTACCCATAGTCAGGAAGTGGTATAGTACAAAATAATTTGTAGGTACCTGTGTCTGTCACATCCCAAGTCAGTGTTCTCACTACCATTAGTATGACTGTTCTGAAGTGATTGTTCCTTTATCTTGTTTTGATTTTTTTTCCCCACACACAAAAAAATATTTTAAGTGTTTTGATTTTATTGGGATGTCCTCAGGGCGCTTTTTAAGTAATCCATCTTTCTTGGTGGAGAAAAATTGTATATTTTTCTCATGGCTTCCCTTTGAAATTTGCTAATTTCCTGACAAATTTTTACTGATACTTAAAAAGAGTAAAAAGTGAGTCAAATTGCAGATTTTACTCTCCTTGCAAATTGAGGTAATCTAATTGTGTTGTCTTGTGGCTGTGTAGGATAATTAGACTAGGTCTAATTAGCTCTGGCTGAGCTTCAATAAGACCTTTAAAAAATTTATATTATTTGTATATGTTTTCATGTATTGCATTGTGAAATTAAAGGTTACTTTAGCAACGTGAATTACTGGTGCGATGTGGAGTTTTCTTAAAAGCAATTAGTGAAGAAGACATTTCATTTTTCTAGATTCTTTTGTATTATGTGCATATTCTGGGAGATGAGTCAGCACTGATTTGACATGAAATTGCAGATCATAATAATAGTAAGCCTGACTTTCCTGGAAGGATTCTTCATTAAGAAAAAACTAACCACTATTTATTTCAGAAGCACCAGTTATCAGACTAACACCTTATGCATATTCCAATGTTGTTATACCTAACAAGAAAAAAAATTAAATCAGTCATTGTCGGCAGCATCCAAACTACTGGAGTTGTGATTTAACAGGTGCTTTCATTTCAGGCATTTGATAACTTGAAATGATATCTGAATTAATTTACAAGCTTGGAAAAGAAGAATATGCATAAAAAATAGCAATGTTACCATGCTGTCAACTGAAATACGCCTTAATATATTAAAAAAAAAAAAAAGCTTAAAGTCTATACTGGAAACGTTGAGGTATTTTTCTGGTCTTTTCCTATAGTGATTCTGGTGGAATTTCAGATTTGAAGTACATTATTTGCATTTAAAGCAAAGTGCTAACAGAAAGTGGTGGGCTTTTTTTCTTTTTTTTTTTTTCTCTTTTTTTTTTTTTTCTCTTTTTTTTTTTTTTTCTTTTGTCTGGTAACTAAGTATACCCAAAATTCTTAAGTAGTTAAATACATCTGCTAACTTTTAAGGCTCAACACCTTCAGTCTATCATGGGAATAGAAATTATGAACCTGTAAATTCTTCTGAGAACAGCCTTCCTTCAAAGAAATATGGAGCAAAGATTTTTTAAATTGATGAATATTAGTTTTTCTAAGAAGGACAACGGATGATGAATATTGTGAACTGAGACAGATTGAACTTCTAACTAGAAAGCAGCATGGCCAGTACGGCCAAGTGGGAGCAAGTCCAAGAAAAAATAACGTGGAGATGAAAATAAAAGTCTAAATGATTTAGAAGAGCTGGAGAAGAGGACAGCTGAGGGTTTTTCTGTCTGTTTCATATGAAGCACATGGAGAAATGAAAGCAAAATCAAGGAACAGTGGATGAACCTCATCTAGTGTGGTTTACCTTTTAGTGGTCAGGCAAGTCCTGGGGGTTCAAGTAGAACTGAATTCCTGAATTCAAGTTTTTATGTGTCTTAACAGCTAAAAACAATACAACCTGTTGGTTAACCCAAATTACACTGTATACAGTGTGCATGTATACACACACATTCTGTATGGTCTTCAGTAAGATACATTTTACACAGAGGTTCACCCTTGTTGCTGCTGGCAAATTTTTAAAATTTTTGTAACTTTTTGGACTGCATTAGCAGGAGCGCAGACCTCTACTCTGCACTCATTAAACTGCATCTGCAACACTGTTAAGGTTTATCCTGCCCTCCTCAGGTCCCCCAGCATACAAGAACGTTATCAATATACTTGAGCACGTTTAGCAGAGGTCACCAAGATGCCCAAGATGTTGGAGCTTGAGACCTGTGAGGAGACACAGAGTCCTGGGCTTGCTCAGCTTGGAGGAGGGAAGGTTTCAGATGGATCTCAGAGCAGCCTTTCCATACCTGTGATGAGGTTTTAAGAAAAAGTGTTTTTCATCATGAGGAGGGTCAAGCAGTGAAAGAGGTTGCCCAGTGAGCTTTTACAGTCTCATTTTTGGACATTTTCAAGATCCAAATGGATAGAGGTCTGGTCAGATCTTACAGCTGCCCCTGCCTTGGGCTAGAGGCTAGGCTAAATTACTTCTCAAAGTCCCTTCTGATGTGAAGTATTCTGTGACCCTAGAATTAGCCACAATAGACAACTGCATAATCAATCAGTCTACAGCTATAATTTACTGCAAAATAGTTGTTGCAGTGGGATTTAAATTCCTGTGGAGCTTAGACTTCTGGAATAAATTTGTGTAAAAATGGAAGTGCAATGCCTCACAATCTCCTTTTCAGTGACTATAAAATATAAAATTTTAATACTGTAGTTCTATTGGTGGAGGATGGAAGTAATTATTTATTACCATGCTCTCAGCTAACATCAATATCCCAGTAGTACCCTTGGGATAAAAAATAGGTATGCTGGAAAATAAGCCCTTTGAGTTGTTGTGAGCATGTATAGGAGCTCTGTTATGGTATTTTACCACTGCAGGATACTGTGGGGAAAAGGCACTGAGGATATGCCTATACATTCGTGTTGAGAGGCTCAGTGTATTTGCTCGGGTATAGCATTGTAGAAATATCACAATTCTGTGTCCATCCCTGTAGACATGTTCTTCAAAACAGATTGAAATTGGTATGTGAGGACAAGTGAGCCCTATTTTTTTTTAATGCCTGATGGGTCTAATCAAGTTTGGCCTGACATGGCACACAGTAAAGATGAAATTTTTCTCTCCACAATATCTGTGGAATGGGGAAACTGGAAATGATCCTTATGAATCCTTTTGGGATGTGTAAATGAGAAGCACTATATGTCAACCAACTGTTACAGTAAAATAAAATCGGTATTATCAATATAAGCTTCATCAGTTAATTTAAAATGGAGTAAAACACTAACTTTACAATAGATAATAAAATAAAGTTAGTAGAATCTATAAAATAAAATCAGTACTATCAGTGTGAACCAACCAGTTTATTTACACTGTAGTAAAACACTAGTACTGTTTTCTGGCTGGATGATGTGAGTGCATATTAGAAAAGGAGAAATATCTGTAGTATGTGGTGAGTATTTGCAGCTGTTTTGCTTATGTGAGGTGAGGACTAGTAAGAACATTTTTGTGCATCTTCATCTTAAAAACAAAAGCATCTTCAGAAAAGTAGGGGAATGTGCTTTGAACACAGGAAATTGAAGAGCCAAGAACTTGGATCTAAGAGTACCTAATTAATAGCTACCATTTGAACTGTGACCCAGTTCTGAAATAGAGTATTGCAGGAATCCTTCCACTCACTAATATTTGAGGTTCCTAAGTGGTAGGTCTATGAGTCTGCTGCCAAGCTGCCCACTGAGTCATGACGCATATGTCCCATATGGATAGTACAGCATCAAGGAATACAGTCCATACAGTCCGCTTAATTACAGATTTTCCTGAGAAAGCCTCTACTGCATGCTGCTGTATTGAAGAGGTGGACTCCACTGACTGTTCTTGTCTAAATCCTGTCCTTTCCTTGTGAGAAGAACATACAACCCAAGAGGCATCTGCAGTTTTTGAAGGAAGAACAACTGAGTGGGGGAGCAAGTGGCAGGCTGTGAGCAGATAGAAGGATGGGAAAGTGACATGTGATAGGAAAACAGATTAATAAGAAGAGTGGAACGAGTTCTTAGGAGCTAAAATTTATCATCAAAGTTGGTAAGGTTCATCGGTAAGTTCCTGTATGCTGCATGTTACACAGAGGCACTTAAATCCTCTCAGCAACAAATATATTTAAAATCTTATTTAATTAAATATCTATCTAGGTCACCTCTCAGACTACTGTTCTATTCATTCTGAAGCCACTAGGATTTCATTATATTAACAAAATCTGCCTAATGTAAGCAATATCAGAATAAAGTAATAGAAAAGACTGTAGGCTTAGACACACAGAGTGGTGAAATAAGGCTTGAGTATTCATAAGTTAGGAAGCCTGGTTCTACTTCCTATTTTGTCACTTTTGAGACGCAACTGTCCTCCTGCTCTTTTGCCCTCTGTATACAGACACTTTCTTTTGGAAGTATCTTTAGGTTCAGTGTTTGATGCAGTGGGTGGATCTTCAGCTAAACTGAGATGACTTCTCCTTACAGAGTGGAGAAGTTCTTTTTCCAGAAGGACACTTTTTTGTTGTTGTTTTTATAGTTTAATCATATTTGGATTAATATTTAATATTAAGAAAGTGTAAGTGTAGGAGAGCATCAGTTTATTCTCTAGTCAAATTGAAATATTGATGATATTTTGTAACTCTCTTGTTGTTCTTCTGTCCAGGATGTAAATTATTTACTTTAGCTAGGGGCGTTTTAGTCCGTTTTGTCAAAATTTGAAGTAGAAGTTTTATAGTTTCTAGTCTGTTTTCCTGAATTAAATAATTCCATAATGTGAGGCAAAACATCTTCCTAATGCATATGTCTTCATATTTAATAATATATATAGCATCATGGCATCATGGATATTCTGGGCAATAGCTGTTACTTAGAATCTTTGGGAACACTACACCCCTCATCCTCAATCCTTTCCAGCATTTGTTTGCTCTTTCCATCACCTAATACAAGTGTGGGACCTGGTATAAATTTTCTCTTCTCTTCTTCATTTAAATGAAGACTTCACACATCTTTGTTATATGAATTTCACACATTTCAGAAGTTTGTGAGCTTGTGTGGCAAGAACAATCATTAGTTTTACTGTAAAACCTAATCCCTATTTACAATAAGCCTCAAACACTCAAAAAATCTGTGATTCAGCAGCAGTGCAAGTTTTATAAGTGTGCAGGCAGTAACAGGGAAAGATTAAACTGTCTGCCTAATGTTTCTAGCTGCCAAATAGTGCTTCTTTGGTAACACTCAGTTTCCTTTTTTTTTTTTCCTTATTTTTTTTGTTGTCTGAAGACTTATTTCAGGTGTTTGTACTTTTAAGGATTTTCCTGTTGTGTACTGTACAGGCTTGTGTACCTAAAAATACAGTTGTTTAACCTTTCCAACTAAAAATATTTTTGCATATAAAATGTTTTCTAAGATAATCCTCCTGTCAGAAAAATGTTCTGAGGCAGTATACACAGAGCAAGCATCAAGCAGAACTATCAGATAAAATTATATTCTAAATCTCTGATGGTAGAAATGTCCCAGAAATGAAGGGCATTTTAATTCTTGAAAAAAATAAACATTAAGAATGAAAGGCCTGTTTTGTATTGATGGTGCCTGGATGGTTTAAAAGCAATTGAAAATGGATTTTCTCTTCCCTTTACCCCCTGTTACAAGGAACTCTTTGAATTAAAATATGCCACTTGCTTCCCTGATTTTTTCCACTAGATATGTTTTTTTTTTTTTGTTGGTGTTATCATTATTTCAGTATAGATCTAGTATTTTTTGGTTTTACGAAACTTTTGCTTTAACCAAGGCAACATTATTCCTCTTGGTTCATCTGTGATGGTCAGTGTTGATTTGGAGGTATTTCTTGCAGATAACTATTGTGAAAAGAGGTTATTTGGAGTGCAAAAAATGAATCCCCAGTATTATTCCATTTCTTCAGATACTGATTGTTAGTGTTCTTGGGAACAATGCAGAACAGTGCTACCTTTCAAAGATATACTTTGCATCTGGTTTTCTGACCCAGAAATATATTCTTCACAAACCCTGTTCATAAGTAAGTGGAAAGCATTCTTGATCCACAGTGAAATTGATGTTCTTAATTCACTATGAGTGGAAACATGCTGTAGGCTACACTAAATCTCATTTCTTGACCAATGCTGTCTGCTTTTCAAACACCTCAGGTATACTCTCAGTGACCTCCACTCTGTTTGGCAAACATCATCTCATCAGGCATCGCTGCTGAAAAATCAACTTTTGTAGGTCTATAACAGCAAAATGTATTTGAGTTCTTAAATAACTGTTGGTGTGATTCTGGCCAGTGCTCATGCTTAAAATCAATAGGTCTATGTGCAGCTTATCTCCCTGAGCTTATCCTTCTTTTGTTCAGTTTTGTTTGATTATTTATATATTTATATACTTTTGACGTGGTGATACAGTGCTGCCTTTCCAAAATGGTTACTTCAAGAAGAGGGCATTCCTGAAGACACAGACAACTGCAAGTTCATGTTTGAGTATGCTTTGCTCACACATATGCATATGATATTGCAACATTTTCATAGCAGTGATGTTTTTTGTTTTCCCAAAGGAAAAAATAGTTTGAGGACATTAGTGAAAGATGTAGTAAAAGGAGAATAGAAGCAATTGCATTCCAATCTGATTCAATTGAACTTGATTGTGAGTAACTGTTTTCAGATATGCTCCTCAGTAATTAACAACTATGGAAAGTTGTTAATCTTTTAATTAATATATATGTATGTTGCAGAGTTGAATGCTGGCTCTGCATGTGCAGATGGCCATCTTCACACTGTTATTCTTTATTTTCAATGGAAAAACACTGAATGACACTATTGGAATATAAATGTCTCCGTGGAAAATGAGCTTACAGAAAATAGTTGCCAATTCTGGCAGAGAGGAAAGTAAAAATAATTATTTATGTCCTGTGAGTGGCTGAGATGAATGGGAAGCAGCAGATCCTGAAACTGTTTCTGATATCTAAGAATGAAGGGACTTAGAGGTCAAGTGACTTTTTGGTTAGCCTTAGTTTGCAAAGCTGCAAAAGTGATGATAGCTGAGGTTTGAATTTCCTAACACTGACTAGGTGGGTACTCCAACATTTCTTGTCCTTCTGATTTTTCTTGATAATGATTTCTGCTTAACACTCTCCCTTGCCACGTAACAGGAAAGCTGTTCTCTTCAACAAATGTGAAGGTGTATACTTTGCCTTCCTAAGGTAGACTCCAGTAGAGATTCTTTCGTCCTGTGTTTATGATGACTTTAGGTTTCTTGTCTATAGAGCATATAAAGGGATATGACTTCACCCAGTTAAATAGTGCAGCAATGCACTATTCAGCATTGATTAGAAGAAATATATTGGGCATCCAGGATTCATTTTTTTGTATGAGTTGCCACCTTATTTCTTCAGCATAATTAGTAAGCAGATTTATTTTTTTCTAAAGAATTACTTTTAAATTGTATATAAGTGTATTAACTTCAGGTCTTTTGGAACCAAGTTAATTGAAAAGACTGTAAACTACACTATTGACATGGCTGCAACACCTGGCCAATAGTTGTATTCATCATGATTTCCAGCTTCTTACAGTCCTCCAGGACAGGAACAATGAGAATACCTAGCTCTTACCAAATACTTTCTATGTCTATACTTCTGTCATTTCAGAACGTTACTGTTTCAGCTCATAAGTGGTACAGGAAAAAATAGGATCGTACATCACAAGTGCTTAATTCTCACAATCAGCTGTTCAATAGGTGATGCTTAAGTGCAAGTAGCAAATGTTTCTAGCTGGAAGGAGTTACCTATGAGCCATGGCAGTTTTTCCTTGCTTTCTGTAATCAACTCTTTAGTAACTTGTCCATTTTCCACATTATGGACTAAATTATTGTTTTGCCTATGCTAATGCATGATTATTGTGCATTTTAATCTACTGTGCACCCATCGTGTACATCCACTTGTGTTACGGCTTGAGTTTCAGGAAGATCTAGCATGGTACTTTAGAGCAAAGTAAAAACATTAAATACTTACACCTGTCTAATACTTATACATGTTTAAATATTTACAGAAAAGTAAGTTGTATTCTTGCAGTGGTTTAGGGCCAAATCTACGTTATATGTATAACACTAGCAGGAGAGATGCACACAGTTGTCATTTGGTCCAAAAGTAGAAGCCAACGCTATGTGAAAATTTTCTGTCCACCTATTTTACAATAACATAAGGTCATGTGCAACTCTTTTCATATAGCTGAGTTTATCACCAAGGTATACACTTACCCTTTAAAGCCAGTGGAAACATTGCCTTTATTTTATGGAGCCAGAACTTCTCTGCACAGTTCCTGCTGACAGCTATTCCAAGGAAACAGGAGCTTCCTCTCCCTTAACTTTTTGTATGTGGCACTTCAGTGCTGCTTTGAATGAGTAGCTAATGTGAGGCATTTGTTTCCCATAAGACAGCCAATATATGGAACTTAAGATGAAACAGCATCACTTTGAAGTAAATTTAATAATGGGGTATGATGTTCTGTTTTCAAAGCATTCTTGTTTTATTACAGTAATAAAAATAAACTCTCAGGCTAATAATTCTGGAACATGAATGCCATGTGCTGTTTTTCTCTCCATTTAAAGAGTGTCTCCATCAGGCTCTAACTCCGTTATCAGCCATTCAGCTAGCTGCAGTTAGCAACCTTAGCAACTGAGAGCCTAGCAAATCACTGTAACCTCAGGACTAGCCTATATACCTGCCTTTGTCTCCCTGCTAATATATAAGGGAATCTGTTATCTACCATTGCTGTTCAGCCAGTTTCTAGATTACATTATCTTCAGCTTTTATTTTACTGCCCCTGTCTTTGGCTCCTGACTTTTCTAGTCCTGACCTCACCTGTAGTATCAGCTGCTGCACCATATTCTCCAAACCAACTAAGTTTTTACCTTCATTCTTGTTCCTGATCTTGTTTTTGGTCTTGATGATCCTGATACCTCTGTCTGACTTGCCTTCTTAGCTTTGCATTTGTCAAGCCAGCTGTGGACCCTGCATTTCTCTGCTGTTGGTGTTTCTGAACTTTTCACAGTATCACAGTATCACAGATTTCTAGGTTGGAAGAGACCTCAAGATCATCGAGTCCAACCTCCGACCTAACACTAAGCACTCCACTAAACCATATTGCTAAGCTCTACATCTAAACGTCTTTTAAAGACCTCCAGGGATGGTGACTCAACCACCTCCCTGGGCAGCCCGTTCCAATGCTTAATAACCCTTTCGGTAAAGAAGTACTTCCTAACATCCAACCTAAAACTCCCCTGTCGCAACTTTCGCCCATTCCCCCTCGTCCTGTCACCAGGCACGTGGGAGAACAGACCAACCCCCACCTCTCTACAGCCTCCTTTAAGGTAACTGTAGAGAGCGATAAGGTCGCCCCTGAGCCTCCTCTTCTCCAGGCTGAACAAGCCCAGCTCCCTCAGCCGCTCCTCGTAAGACTTGTTCTCCAGACCCCTCACCAGCTTGGTCGCCCTTCTCTGGACTCACTCGAGCACGTCCATGTCCTTCCTGTAGCGAGGGGCCCAAAACTGAACACAGTACTTGAGGTGCGGCCTCACCAGAGCCGAGTACAGGGGCACAATCACCTCCCTAGACCTGCTGGCCACACTGCTTCTTATACAGGCCAGGATGCTGTTGGCCTTCTTGGCCACCTGAGCACACTGCTGGCTCATATTCAGCCAACTATCAACCAATACTCCCAGATCCTTCTCTGCCAGGCAGCTTTCCAACCACTCATCTCCCAGCCTGTAGCTCTGCTTGGGGTTGTTACGCCCCAGGTGCAGGACCCGGCACTTGGCCTTGTTGAACTTCATACATACTTCATACTTTGCTTCCCTTCAAACTGTATCTGGCATTGCTGCATGTGCACATCTCCACTTGTGCACCTTAGCTGGACCTCTCATCACTCTTCTGCTTGACCTTTTTTTGTTTGTTTGTTTGTTACTCCTGCTTCTTCTATCAGTCTTACTTCCAGATTGGACTCCACTGTTACTCTGTATTTCCCATTCCCAAATGTTAGTTTAATTTGTGTTGGCTGTTAGCCTTCAAGTCCCAGCTCCAACAGTAATAGAACTCAGAGGATGTCAGTGTTTAAAGGATAAAGCAAGAAGGAAGTTGAGTATATCCATGTGGTGAACTGTTTATATGCATATATTTATGCATTGTCCCTCTATTCTCCAGATGTTCTTCAGACCTTTTATGTGATCATAGGAACAAGCCCATAGGCATTCCTAATATTTCTTCTGCAATCTTATATTTTATGCCCAGCAGGACCTGTACAAGAGAGCCTTTTAATTTCGATGAGCTCTCAGTCATCCATCTGTCTACTTCAAGGCTTGTTTTATACCAAAATTTAGTGCTGATTTACTGTGGTTTGGTGAAAAAATAGTTGGATACAAGGTACATAGTACTGAATCACAATTGCCACCACACCACCTCATATAGAAAGCACTGATCTTGTGTAAAATCTCCAGCTAGTTCAGATTTGTTCAATAAATGTTTGTGATCCCTCTTTATGAAATAGCTTGCTTTCATATTTATCTGAGTCACTCTAACCTTACGTTGAATCACTTCTGTCATTGTGCAAATGGTACACAAGCATAATGTCAAAGTAATTTCCATAACGGTATATTTCTGGTTAATTCAATGAAAATGTGCCAAGCTATCTGTTCTGGATCCAGATCAAATTTATACTGCAGTGTGTTCCCCTATACTTATGGAAATATTATTGTTATACGTAGCACAGAAGTTCCTAAAATACAGCTTAAAAAGGGCAAAATTTCTAGCAGACTACACCAGAAGACTACCTTTACAGTCTTATCACTGAGGAAAGTAATGGAAACGCTTTTGTTTATTACTGTCTTTGGGACATGTACAGTTGCAGAGAAGATGTATATTTTCCATATTGAAGTGTAATGCAAACTGATTGTGACCTTCAGGGCTTTTCTGTGAAAAACAAGGAAAAAAAAAACCACTCAATTAACCAAACAACTGCAAGTGTGTATTATTGTCTTAATATTCCTTAGATCCTTAGATATACATTCCATCCCTAGATGGAAATACAGTGGAATAGCCTTATTTAGCCTTATCTAGCTTTTAGATTTTTACATAAGAGGTTTTTTAAAGGTGATGAATTGGAATAAATCACCTCTGTTTAACTGAGAATGTCTAAAACATTTTCCCTTCTGTAGTAGAAAGCTACAGGTAGTTATACTGCAGCATGAAGAAATCAATCCTTTACCCTCATCACGCTGAAAAATTATTGGAACAAATCCAGGAATTTCTCTATCTTAAGAAAATGATTGCTTGAACATCAGCTACCTCAGATTAAGAAAATTCTGCACCAAAAATAGAACTATTTCTGGGTGAGTTCAGAATACAGAGAAATGAATCTCTTCCTGTAAAGATGCTTTTTTTTTTTTTTTTTTGGTCAGATACATTATTTATCAAGATATATAATGTAGGGTCGTTGTTACAAATGTCTTTAATTTCTCAGAAATCTGGCCCACCACAGCTAGTCTAAAGGACATGAAAAGCTATTTTTTTAAGTGTCTGATGTTCAGGTGATTTCTGTAGTGAACACATCAGGCAGTAAATAAAGGATTCTCTTGTCAAATTAGAATAAGTATTTGAACCATGGTAATGCAATTGCTGCCACGTAGCTTGCCCTTCATTAGGGAAGAATTTTTTCATTAGTAAAGTAAATCAATTAAAATAATACTGTGCCTTTATACTAGAATTCTCATTCATTTGATCTGTTCTTTGAGGAAATAAAAGACAAACTCCTAAAAGAAAAAATAAAATAATACAAAGCAGTTGGTGTTGCTTTAATTTGGTATGATTAAAACTATTCTGAAGGTGCTGTAAGGCTAATTCTGCAGCCCTTACAAACTTACCTATTTAAGCAAACTTGAGGAGAATATTGCTAGAAATCAGCATATATATCAGAATATAAAACCTTGCAATATCTCATGAGAACAAGCAAATAAAAGAAGTAGAGAAAAAGAAATGTTAAATGAGACAGATTAGCCTAGCTGTGCTATATTTCCAAACATTAGCAACAACAACAACAACAAAAGAACTCAGAATGGTTAAGGACTCCACAAAGAGAAAAAGTCGGCTCTGAAAACAGAAACATACTTTTTTAATACCACTAATTTTAGCCGACTTGGTAGCAGACTTGGTCCATCCTTCTTAGGCAAATGCTAGTTGTATGGTTTAACTATGACATTTTCACATTTTGACTAAATGAGAGATGAATTCCCTGGGCAAATTTTAAGAGAGCTTTTTTGGATAGCTTTGTGTTATGTTGAGCTCAGGTTGTAAGAAGCTTACATCAGCAGCAGAATCTCTTCTCACTTGACTTGTGGCCTTGTCGTTTAGGAACTCCCTTTGAAAATTAAGATTATATATGTGATTGCCTCTTTAATAACTACACAGACCAGTAATAAATTACCTTAATGTGAATGATGAAAACCTCCATGAGTAGAATACAGAATAACAAACTGGAGAGTCATGAAAAAAAGAAGACACAAGCTAATGTTAGGTGTTTAGTGTTCTGAAACACATATTCATTCTGTGGGTTGTAAGTGCAATTATTTCGTATAAAAAGTTTGGGAGAAAAAAAAACACCACCACCACCACCAAAAAAAAAATAAAAAAAAGTGAAATAGGGCACTGTATTTACTCTTCATATAATTCTCTTCTTAAAACACAATGTGGAAAACTACACATTTAGAGAGGAAGCTGTCAATCAAACAAATCATAATAGTTGTCTTAGGATACCTTTTATATATAAATTAAAAAAATATTCTACAAAGTAACCTGCATTATTTTACCTGGTTTATTGGGCTCTACAGAGTAATGGCTTTGTTACCTCTTTAGTTCAGGCTAAACTCACATCACAGTACCTGTTGTGTTAGAGAAGTAAATATTTGCTATAAGCCAGAAAATGATACAGGTTTAACAAAAAATAAATAAAATCAAATAACAATATAGATATAAATGTCTACCTTCTGAACAAATTGCTTAGGATAAACATGCTGGGCAGTCTATGCTAGAAATTTCTGGGAACAGCAGTCACTTTTGAAATTTTGACTTTCTAGAATTTTGAGAATGTTGCTTTGTGAAATTGTAGGCTTGGGAGCTCTGAAGGAAAAACATTAAATAAGACAGATTGGTTTACAGGTACTGTGTTTTGTTTATATGATCAAGCAATTTTAAAATTATACAATGCAGAATAGACAGGCCTGCAAAAAGACAAATATATATATATATAATGAGTAAACCATTCAAGTAATAGATCCATATTTATCTTAACAAAGACTGGTGCTGAGCCAGTCTGCTGTGCCAGTTAACAACATTAAAAAAGAACACTTAGCTCTGTCTTTTAAGTTCCAAGTCCATTTTTTCCCACCCAATTTCCTAGTAAAATTAAAAACCCAAATTACTCTTGGAGATTTTTGTGTGCTTTACATAATAACTACATGTTCAAGCTCCAGGTCTTTGAACTTAACTCTGTTGTTCCTGTCTGTTAAATAACAAATCTGGTTAAGATAGTGATTTCTGCTTAGGAGGAAGCTGCTAGTAGGGTATACAAATCTCATTTTCCAGTAACAAGAGAGGCATGCTCTGTGACTGCCCCCCAGTCTGAAAAATGCTTTTTCTCCAGTATGGCATTTAATTTGTTTGCACACAGTAATACAAAAGCTAATACTTGAATGAAGCTGGAAGGGATGATTTAGCAACTAATCGCCCTGAGAGCCAAGATTTCCTGACCTTGCATTAGCAGCATAAGTTGCAGATCTGCCAAAGGCATTTGGAAAGGACTGGGGGATTGTGATGGGTATTGAAGTTCTGTGCAAATCCAGTCCTAGTAATAGTAGCTGCATTTTATGTAACTGGGGGTATCTTTTTCATGTCTATGATAGTCTGTGTGTGCATGTCAGTATTATCAGTAAACCTCTCCTTCATTTTCTCGTTTGTTTCCTGATATTTAAAGTGTTGTGCTTTTTTGGTTTTGTTTTGTTAGTACTGCAATATACATATATAAATATAAATATATATATATTTTTTTCCTTTGAGAAAGTGAGAGCATGATTCGTGGCAAAGCTTTAACAGCTGGAAAGCTTGGATCTAACTGCAGTTATCATTGATCACTTTTTTTTTTTTTTTTTTTTTTTTTTGCCACTGCTTCCCTGTGGAAAGGTTTTAACAGCAAGAATTGATCACTTTTTTGCCACTGCTTCCTGGTATATTTGCTGTGCTTCTCAGAAGTGATATCTGCTCTCTCTCATACAGTAGATGTATTTGAGGGCAGCTTCTGGAAAAAAAAGTGAAAACTTCTACTGGAAGTACAAATCAAATAGATATTTTATGAGCTATTCATATTTCCCTAATTTGCAATGAGGTTCAGTTCTGAGATTAGTCTATTTAAAGAAGAACTGTGAATTTCAGTGCTTGCCCAGAACTGGCAGTGCAAGTATCCAATTAAAAAATAGAAGAAAATAGAAGAACAAAAAAATCTGTTTTTCCTGATTAGAATTTTAAATTGGGCGTCGACTCATTATTTTTTTACTCTAAATTTAAATAACCACAATACAGCAGCATTTGAGATATGGGGGAAATGTTGCTAATTGTAGATAGTGATTTTGAATGAAGTCTGTCCACAGCTCAGTGGCTATCCTCCAGTGTATAGATTTCATTACATGCTATTGGGTTTTACAGCAGAGAGGTTTATTATGACTTCATTTACTGTTTGTTTTCATATGAATTTATTGCACAATCCAGATTTTTTTATTGTTTCTTTTAAATACAGATTGGCAACCTATGCAGTTTGGGGGTTTTACTCTCTGTCCTTTTCCTAGTCATTAAGGTACGGATCCATAAAGAGATTTAGATTTGCCAAGACCTTTTCTAAAGGCCTGGCTCCTACAGTGGAAATCCCATACCTAGATTAGATACCTGCATTTCCTAGTCCATTCAGGGAGCTGAACACATGTGACCAGGATTTGAAATAACCAGATGGTGCCTGGTGTGAAGGGCTGGTATTTGTAAGACAGCAGTAGGAATGGGAAATGGAGATAGGTCTGAAGTTTTGTAGTCCTGAATTAGGTACATTCATAATGTCAGGTTTCACAGCATGAAAACATCTGCTGGACTAAGGTGTTTCTGTGTTCTCTCTCTCTGTTGAATAACCAGTTTACTCCTAATCTGTTGGAGGTGATGATGGTTAAATAATTTACCCAGGACAGGAGAATTCAGTCCTCACTGCTGCCAAGAGATAGATCCAGTGTTCTCATCTTCATGGAGAAATTCCAACCCTCAGGCTGGAGATAAGTCTTCTGCTGTGTCTGTCTAAAGCTATGCCTCACTGAAGAGGCATGCAAATTGCTAAAGCCAGAGAGAAGAGAGGGAATTCACTAGATGAGGGCAGTCAAGTGGTAACACCTTCCAGAGAAATTGGAAAAAATCTTCAACGCTTGGGCTGAGCAGAGCATTGAACCTGGGTTTTTCTCCCTCTGGGATAAGAGCTGTAACTGTAAAGTTACTATATAAAAAATGGTCAGCACCGTAGCCACTATGAGACATTGGTTTTCATTAGGAAAGTGTCAGTAGCTGCAGTGTTTTGTGCTGAACTCAATACTGGCAGCATATGTCAAATGCTGCCTAAAGGAAAACTCCTTGGGACTTTACGTACATGAGTTTCTAGCCTGTGGTTTCCAAATATGCTTAGGTATAAAAAGAAGGACCCTTGACATAGACAGGAGGGGGGATATTTTGCACATGTTTGATGATATCATTATCAGGGTTATCACAAGTGATAAGGTGAGCACATACAGTTTAGGCCATGCAAGAAAGCTCTGGATTGTATTCTTGAATTCTCCATTAGACACTAATATTCCACTGAGCATTTGGAGTGTAATCTTCCAGCAGAGAAAGACTATAGTCAGTCTTTCTTTAGGAACGTGATTCCTAGATCAAAGTTTGATGCCTTCATCAAAGTTGTTATACAAATTCATTTCAGGGTCAGAGGGATTCTAATTTTGGGTAGTCCCGAATTTCTCCACCTTAATTTTTTTCTGATATATATGAAGTTTGATTTGATGAAAAGTTGTTATTGAGCTTTACTAGGCTGTTTAACCAGTTCTGCAGTCCAGGAATTATTAATTCTCATTTGAGAGAAGGAAATGAGTTTGCACCAGTCTTTTCTGTCTCTTTTTAAGCTGTCAAATAATTTTAGGAGTCAAAACTTCATATGGAAGAGATGACTGCAACCCAACTATTGCAATTCATTTTAGGCAACAGTAATGAAGTTATGGCTTATTTTACCTCTAAGCATCTGACCAATTCTACTAACACCGGACTCTCTAAACACTGTGTTTAAGATTGTGTGAAGTGTTTACCTGGATCAGATGTTCCATACCATGCAGGACTGGCACAATGCAAGAGATAACATAAATTCCTGGGTTTTAAGAGAGAAATTGCAATCACATGTGTGTGTGATGCTTCTGCAAAAACTAGAAAATAGCAAACAGTGTAAGTATTAATAAGTTAAATTACAACAAATCACAGGAAAATGTGTTTGAATATCCAAATAAGTACAGGTATATCCACAACTCATATTAAATATGAGGAATGGAAATTTTGGCCTAAGCTGAATTATCTTCCTCAAATAAGGCTGTCAGTTCTGTGTTCAACTGCAGACTGGCTGCATAGTTCAAATGACCTGACATGTTAATGTAATTTATAGATTGCCTTCTGAGAGCATTTGGCAGGGGTTGGGAACAGTATGCAGTTCACAATTAGATTAGTTTCAGAGCACTGCTTCATATTACTCATGATACACACCTTTGCATAGAAGACGTCTGAAACACAGTAATATTATTGTTATTTATTTGCACAGCAGAGTCTGCATATCATATTTTCCAAAAACTTACCCAACTCCTGCTCTGAGCTGCTCAGGTTGCAACACTGAGGAGAAGCGTAATGGGGCAATTTACAATGGTTCATTACAGGAGATCAGTGGCTTTTTGTAAAGATTATTGCAGAAGAGCAGTATAACAGAGCGCTTAAGTGGAATAGAGCTACAGGTCTAGTGGCTAAGCTAGGGGAACTGCTGTGTGCAAAGTGAAAGCAGACACAGGAGAGAATTGGATGAAAGTATGGTAGCATGATACTAAATTAGGAGGAAGTGTTGTTACCTCCCTTGAGGGCACAGAGACCTTGCAGAGAAATTTTAACAAATTAGAGTGGGGCAATCACCAGCCACATTAAATTTAACGAGAGAAAGTGCCAGATTCTGTACCTGAGACAGGGCAACCTTGGATAATATGTACAGACTGCGAGATGAGAAGCTGGAGAGCAGCCCCACAGAAAGGCAAGTTGAACATGAGCCAGCAGCATGCCCAGGCAGCCAGAAGGGCCAGCCGTATGCTGCGGTGCATCAGGCACGGCATTACTAGCTGAGCAAGAGAAGGGATTGCCCCCTCTGCAATGTGCTGGTGCAGCCTCACCTCAAGCACTGTGTGCAGTTTTGGGCATCACAATATAAAAAGGGCATTAGACTGTTAGAGAGTGTCCAAAGGAGGGCTACAAATACGGCAAAGGGTCTACAGGGCAAGAAGTATGAGGAGTGGCCAAGGTCCCTTGGTTTGTTCAGCCCAGAGCAGAGCAGGCTGAGGGGAGGCCTCATGGCGGCCTGCAGCTCCCTCACGAGGGGAGCGGAGGGGCAGGCGCTGAGCTCTGCTCCCTGGGGACAGCGACAGGGCCCGAGGGAACGGCATGGAGCTGGGACAGGGGAGGGTCAGGCTGGGGGTTAGGGAAAGGGTCTGCACCCAGAGGGTGGTCGGGCACGGGGACAGGCTCCGCAGGGCAGTGGTCACGGCATCGAGCCTGCTGGAGTTCAAGAAGTGTTTGGACAACGCTCTCAGACACACGGTCTGATTTTTGAGTTGTCCCGTGTGGAGGCATATGATGATACTTGTGGGTCCCATGTGACTTGTGATTCTGTTCTGTGATTCTATGGATGAACAAATGGATAAGCTACCATACTGGTAAGCAGAATCTGGTCACGCTCCAGTGTTGTGCAGTCCTCAGTTTTCCTCCCTTAGTGCAGTGGCATTTGGTGTAGAATCTGAGCTGCAGTACCCAACTGGCATTTTCTCAAACTGACAAGTGCTGGTCTGCGATACATGAGTGGTGGCTGCCAGCTTGGACAATAGAAACTGAAACTGATCAAGGAACTTCCTCCAGAGCTGGAAGCCTGAGATGATGCACTGGAGCTGAACTAGGAAGGTATAACAGGTGTTCAGCTTATAGCACTAGAGTTCACACTGCAACACCTCCTTATTACTGTAGTTACTTTTGAAGAGAAAGGTTTTGAGGTTTCTGAGTTTTTCAGTTTCAATTTCATTTCTGAGTTTTTCAACTTTCAGCAACTTGGATAAATGATTCTTTTGATTTTCATTTAAGTGCACAGCAGGGAATCCACATTAAAAAATATGCAGCAGATCTGATCTCTGGCCCTGTTTGAAAAAATGTGAATTGATGTGACATTTTTCATTAAAAATAAATAAATAGATATATAGTCATTAATGTTGGAAAAGACCTCCAAGATTATCTAGTCCAACCATAATGATTAATTCTTAAAAAAAAAAAAATCATTGAAAATAGGCAGCTATCTCACCTGGTTTTGTTTAGGTTTCAGGTTGGATTAATATATCGTGCGTATTTTGCATACTAAATAACAGGATATTATCTGTGCTGTTTCCCAACAACATAGATCTAATTTTTAAGTATTCCATATGGTTAGTAACATATAAAGAGCAGAAATACAAGATACCCATTAGATAAAGTTATCTGTATCTTTGCAAAAATAAGTACTTTAACTATATCTTTCTTCAAAGTAAGTTCTTAGCCTTATGTTAATTATTTTTATATGCACTATCAAATTCTGTCATGCAGTCCAATGAACTAGCCACTACACATCTCCAAGTGTATTGTAAATAATACAATAGCGGGAGACATCTTTATTCTGCAGTCAGGCATTTTTTTTTTACAATTGCATTTTCTTTATTAGTGGGAAGATAGTCCATGATCAGATATGGCAGTTTTAATTTTACAAGCAAATGAACTCTAAACTAAGGATTCAGAAAGATTTTTCTCAGGAAGAGAAAGAGACTGAAGGGGAGAGAAAGGTTGGCCTGGTTAGAAGAGGTCTTGGATTTAATATTCATAGACAGCTACTATCATAGGCAACTTGCTAAAGTTTTAAGAATCGGTGAGAAAAATAGGACAATGCATCATGTCTAAACTGGAAATTATAGCAGTTATAATGAGCACGAAAAGGAAAGAAAAGGAAAGAAAAGGAAAGAGGGAAGGGAAGGGAAGGGAAGGGAAGGGAAGGGAAGGGAAGGGAAGGGAAGGGAAGGGAAGGGAAGGGAAGGGAAGGGAAGGGAAGGGAAGGGAAGGGAAGGGAAGGGAAGGGAAGGGAAGGGAAGGGAAGGGAAGGGAAGGGAAGGGAAGGGAAGGGAAGGGAAGGGAAGGGAAGGGAAGGGGAGGGGAGGGGAGGGGAGGGGAGGGGAGGGGAGGGGAGGGGAGGGGAGGGGAGGGGAGGGGAGGGGCAGGGGAGGGGAGGGCAGGGGCGGAAAGGAAAGGAAAGGAAAGGAAAGGAAAGGAAAGGAAAGGAAAGGAAGGAAGGAAGGAAGGAAGGAAGGAAGGAAGGAGGAAGGAAGGAAGGAAGAGAAAGAAAAAGAAAGAAAGAAAAAGAAAGGAAAGAAAGAAAGAAAGAAAGAAAGAAAGAAAGAAAGAAAGAAAGAAAGAAAGAAAGAAAGAAAGAAAGAAGGAAAGAAGGAAAGAAAGAAAAGAAAGAAAGAAGAAAAAGAAAGAAAGAAAGAGAAAGAGAGAAAGAGAGAGAGAGAGAGAAAGAAAGAAAGAAAGAAAGAAAGAAAGAAAGAAAGAAAGAAAGAAAGAAAGAAAGAAAGAAAGAAAGAAAGAAAGAAAGAAAGAAAGAAAGAAAGAAAGAAAGAAAGAAAGAAAGAAAGAAAGGAAGGAAGGAAGGAAGGAAGGAAGGAAAAGAAAGAAAGAAGGAAATGTGCCCTGCAGATATTTGGTTTGCTTTAGCCATCATCATTCTAACTATTATTTACAGAATTAAAAACAAAACAACAACAGCAACAACAACACAATCACCACCACCACAACCACCACCAAACAAACAAACAAAAACTGAAGCTTCTAAATTAAGTGAGATTTTATTGAGCCACCATCAAGGAATATGAATGATCTTAGGTCATCAGTCAGGACACGTTTTATCAATTAATAGTGTTGCCTTGTGACCCATATCTGTGCCCATGCCTCATGTCACACTTCAGTCAAATGAAACTTCAGTAGCCCTAATCATAGTACAGGGATCCTGGGGTGATTGTTGGGAGAAGATAGATACTTGTTTGGACTTTTTGTGTTGAAAGTATACTGCCTGTTTTAGACACTATACCCCTTTTTGTTACAATTTAGCTTAAATTATTATATATAAAAATAAAACTGATTTTTTTTTATTTTTTAACCTGTATGATTTTATTTTAAAGAAGGGACTTACAATTCTGAAAAATAAATAAATAATTAAATAAATACATAAATGGTGGAAAAAAATAGATTTGTTGCTAAACACTTTTCTGCTAAACATTATTAGAATGGATGATATTATTTTCACAGTCTTTCCAAGGACTTGTTAATTCACAACATGTTCTAAAAATACTGTGTGCCTCTGACATTCCAGTTTTTCTATTTTAGATAAGCATATGCTAAGTCTATTAAAAGATTTGAGAGGAAGGAGTCATTTTTGTGATAAGTGATTTTGCTCCAAGTTCAATTAAAATCTGCTGTGAGATTAAGATCATTCTGGGGCAAGTGAAGTGACTAAACAGAGCGTATTTTAGTTACCAGAAATTTGTGATATAAAAGTATTAATTAATTATTGATTGACTATTATTTCTCTGTATTATGTTGTCAATTACATATAATAATTTATTATGAAACATCCACACTGGAACCACTTGAACTTTTACTATATAGTATGTGCTGATGAGTCAATAGTTTGTGTGACCTTTCTGTAAATACTCGAGTTATTTTTTCTTTCAATATATGTGCTTTGGGAAAGGTCTAACACTGGAAAAAAAATATTTATTCAGTTATTCTTCAGGATGTACTAGGAAGTTAATATAGATAAAACACAGAGACACATAGATATAACACTGCATTACAATACTGGCCACCTGAAGTACTCAGAAACTCACATATAGGTACAGAAAAGAAGTTTGATTTTCATAAATATGGGTGGTATGTAAATTCTGTCAAAGTTACTGTACAGTGCAAATATTTGGCATAAAAGAAAATGTTGTACAAAACAAAGCAGTGTAGTACAGGCATCTTAGCCAAAATTGTGTGTCATTTTCATCATTCTGAAGATTAAAAGGGAATAAATAATATGTTCCATCCATTTGTTGCCTCCACTCATAAGTAAAGTCCACTTTGAAACTTGAGTGCTTCATTTCAGTGCTTCTGAGACTGAATGAAATAATCAAATTGCTATTTGTGGTGGCAGATGTTTGGAAGGGGCTATTTCCCCACAAGATAGCTTCAGGTAGATTTAATAAAATCAACAACTTGTGTTTGAACTATGTTCTGTGGGATGAAACATGAACCCCTGGGAGCTTATGTGAAGCTGATTAATAAACAACTCTGGCAAATTATCCTCTTCTTAATTCTCAGAAGCAGAAGTCTTTGAGCATGCCTAAATGTGACGTGACCAGAATTTAGCTTTTTTATTTTTTTTTGTCTAGTATATATGAAAGTATATTGGGAAAGAATTTCTTTCTTGGTCAAAATCCTCATTTTGCCTCTTCTTTGACTGTTAGCCTTTCTTGTCTGTCATTATAGCATTTTGTCAGCCGATGGATGATGATTCAGTTATGTCTGCACAAGAAGAGAACATGTTCCACAACATAATCAAATCAGGGTGGAAATAATCCTCAACTTTTATCTAAGATCAAAGAACACTGGCTGAGTGTCTGATAATGCAGTTTCCAGTTAATATGCTGGTCAGTATTATATTCAATGAAAAGATAACTGGGGCTTCAATTCATGTTCCAGCAGCAGGTTGTATGGAGAAAAAATACATATCCACCCAAAATGTTGTCTTCTGTGAAAGAGGCCTAGAGAGACACAGTTAAGGAACCTGAATGATGTAAAAAATGTTTTGTACTTAATAGCTGTTCTATCAAGGGAGTTCTTGGATTTTGAAATTAATTTAGTCCAATATGCAATTGTAAAAGATTCATTTGATTGGATATATTTTAAATTTAACTTTGATTCTCTTCACTAAATAATGTGTGAATCTGAAATAATTGTAAAATTCAAGTATGCTTGCTTTTTTCATTCATACTCCTAAGCTTAGCTCAGTAAAATGATTTTCCTCTTTGTTTATACTTGATGAAATATAAATATATACAGGAACAATTGTGAACAGGTACATTCTCTTTTCATGCTTTGATGAATTCAGACAGAATTCTGGGATCATAGACAAGAATTCAAAATGTCACAAATTTGCTTTCTAGTACTTAGAGCAAGCTTACAAATAAATAAATAATCTTTGTATCATAATAGGAATAATAGAGTATATGTATTTTAGTTATGATCATATTATATACATATATATATTTATATTTATATATTTGTGTATATAAACAGAAACATGCACCTGTGTGAATATATTAAAAGTTAGTGAACACTACTAGTAATTTAAAACCACTATTATGTGATAGAAGACTGTGAAGAAATAAGGTAAAGCTGTAGTAAAATATAGTGGTTTCCAGGAAGTTACATCTTAGTTTTGCTGAATTTTTAAATTAGAGAAGAAATAGTATGGTGTATAAATTAAAGCAGAGTTGTTGACAACAAACATCAACTGCTTCCATGTAGTCAGTGCTGCACTGCAGGCAGGATAGCCCTTTGAAAATTATTTACACTCAATTTGTTTTTAGACTGCTCTCTGACTATGTATAATCCCAGTGTCTGTTTTTTTCAGTAGCTAGTGCTTTAATCTAGCTCTGATTATAATTATACTTGTTAGAGATTTCACAGCTGGTCATTTTTCCGCTTCCATTAGACTGTAATTGCTTATTCCTGTATGATACATTAAGACAGAATAGCTCTGATTACCGGTAAAATACCTGTAGCTTGAAAATCACAGTTGAAGTGTAACACTAATTATGGAACATCATATGTGGTCTAAATCCTACTGTTAGGAATTATTTCTAACTTAAGTTTTGTTTTACTGAAGTATTTGCATTCAAAACTTTTCAAATAACGTACAGCAATCACTTTGCTTGGCAATACGTATCAGAGTTACAGAACGTTTCTGGAAAGAATGGTGCATTTGAATCAGGTTTTTTATCTTAACCTGACAAAATCTTTTCATAATGTTTTCCTTTGGTACTTGATTTGACCTGTTGTGCTGACATTACAGTTTGAGGACTGATAGAAATGTCCATGTTAGGGATTGTGATCAGCATAAATGGGTTTTGATCTTTCTAAGTAGTTAATTAATTTACTAATTATATGAGCTAGGATTTCTCCCTTTGTAAACATACATATGATTATTAAAAAAAAAAAAAAAAAGCATGGATATAATGTAACTACTACAGATACAGAACAAAGAAATGTTTTTCAAGAACTATTCTGCTTGAAAAAATCATGTGATTGGATCCTGTAACCCACTGGTTCACTTTTTGATTTAAAAAATAAACCAAAACAAAATAAAATCAGTACTGTAGAGTTAGAACCTCTGTGAGTTCCTCAGAAAACTATCTGCTTGGATTCTGAATGGATCTCCTGTATTTAGGTGATGTAGTAGATGAAAATCTTCAAAATAATTGAGTAAATTCTCAGATATAAAGGGATATGGCACCTCTTGTGCCTCTGGATATGTTACATTCTGTAAGCATTCTAAATGTGAACTAGAAGGTAGCCTGAGCCCTCAGAGTTAGGTCCACCAACACCACAGCCCTTTCCAGCCAATGTTTCTATGATTCTGCTTCTCCATGGAATTTTACAGCCTGTGACCTAGTACCTCTTTCCGGTGGGACTTATTTTATGGTACGGGCCACTAATTCCTCGATGGAATTACATTTGATCAATTACATGCTGTAATGAAGTTTTTCACGGCATAAACTTGAGCACAAGTTCATTTTGTATTACTCAGCGTTTTCCTTTGAAATAACGTTGCACCGAATCTCCAAAGTGGCATTATTATTTCTTCTGCTAATTTAGCAAAAACATCATTAGTGTTTTTAGTGTTTTTACTTGACTTTTTTTTTGTTGTTTTTACTTGGCTTTTTTTTCCCCCCATGGGATCGTATTTATTACGTGTGAGTAGTCAACAATCTTTTATTCATATGTAACAATTAAAAATAGTCTTACTCATAAATGGTAAAGCAGTTTCACACTTCTTTTTTCTGAATTTATAAACACAAAATATTAGTTTTACATATTCTGTTAACTCTCACCTCTCTTTCTTTGCCTAAGTCTAAAAAGTCAGATTTCCTTTTAAGTACAAGAAATAATGTTTGCTCATTTAAAATTTGATCCTGGAATGTTATTATCATTCTAGTCCTCATGCAGCAAAGTATCTGAAAGCCTGAATTCCTGTTGCATGTTACTCCTCTGCATGAAGACTTTTGAAATTTTCTTCCCAAACTGAATCTTTCTACCTATGCATTTAAGTTTGTTATATATTTATTGTGAAGAGCTGTTTGTAGATTTTCTTGCCAAATTTAATGTTCACTTGTAAAGCTTCAAATTCTGTTCCTTCATGTGTCAAGATCTTGCTGCTGCTTTGATTGATTGATTCTTTTTGAAATATATATGTAGGAGTAGGTGATATCCTTCTTGTGATATCTGTTCTTTTTTTCACATTCCTCCATTTTTTGAAGAAACTTTTGAATAAATATATCTTTCTTTAACCTGTACTTGAAACCATTGTTGTTTCCTCTTCTTTGAAAGAAAAGGGTGTCAGATTTTCTGATAAGGTTTTTCTGGAAATATTTTTAGAAAAGTTGACACTACTAGTTTTGAGCCTTCTTTAATGTCTTATATGATCATAAGAATGACTGTATTGCATCAGAACAGAGTTCCAGGTAGTCCAGTAGTTTCTTTGTGATGGTTGACATTAATAGATGTTTAGAAAAATGGCTACAGAATAGTTAAGTGTATTTATACACTGTAAATGCTGCTTATCTTCTAGTTTGTCCACGGATGTGAATTTGCACAATAACAGCAGCCTACATGCCTATGTTTTTTTCTCACAAAGGTTATAGTTTGCACAGGAAAATTTACTGCAACCTAGTTGGCAGATGACAAGCGTTCTGAAGTTGTGTTGTTTTCAAGAGGTTATAAAATAATTGCCTATATTTAAAGCAAAAGTAAACAAATTATTTAAGCATTTAAAAATGCATTGCATCCAATAAATTCCCCTAAATATCTCTAGTAGCTTTACATGTCTGTACTTTGGTAAAATCAGGATCCCTTTTGGAGACTTTTATCAGAGGTATTTACATGTAGGGCCAAATCCAAATCAAAACAAAAAATTACATAGCATTTTTTATGTGTGTGATGTTATAACACTTAGGGGGAAAAAAAAAAGAGAAAAAAAAAAGAGAAAAAAAAAAGAGAGGAGAGCAGAGGAGAGCAGAGGGAAAAAAAAAAAAAAGTGTCCAAACCTACAAAATAGCTTTGCACTGATAAAGGAAATAACATCACTGCATTTCTTATAGAATCACAGAATTGTAGGGGTTGGAAGGGACCTCCAGAGATCATCGGGTCCAACTCCCCTGCCAAAGTAGGTTCCTTAGAGCAGGCTGCCCAGGTAGGCGTCCAGACGGCTCTTGAATATCTCCAGAGAAGGAGACTCCACAACCTCCCTGGGCAGCCTGTTCCAGTGCTCCGTCACCCTCACTATGAAGAAGTTCTCTCACATGTTGGTGCGGAACTCCCTGTGCCCCATTTTATGGACATTTCCCCTTGTCTTTTGGCTACCTGAATTATGGCCAAATTGGGAATTACGTGCATGCCCAGTAGCATGCCCAGTAGCATTTCTTCTAGTTCTAGATCATGAATTGATTCTTTTTATAGTGGGGATGTTCAGTGTTTAGCTTACAATGATACTCAATACTGATCTGTTAAAACCTTCCTAATTATTTCAGAATTACTTTGGAGAAAAACGCAAGGGAAACAAATGTGATCATTTATGAGAGAGTAATAGAAAGAGATAATGTGTTTTGAATTCTCCTTCCAATACAAACAGCTGTTTGTACCATAATGCTGGTACTGACACCAGATTTAGTACCACCATCCATTGTAGTGACCAGAACTCTGAAATAACTGCCATATGTAAAAGATTAAATTTCTCATTCCTTGGAGCAAACAGGAAATATTAATAGGTCAATAGGTCTGCTAATAATGCTTTCTGATGAGACTGTATTCCTCTTAAAAGTTTGAGCTTAAAATTACAGCATTCATTAGAATTGCTAAATATGATTATACATATGCTAAACACAACTCTCAACCACTCTGAGCTAAAAAAGAAGAGGCCAAACTGTAAAGCAATTTAGTTTAAATCTAGTTTAATTATGCCACTTAATGTCAGATCTCCCAATGAAGAGAATGCACGGATAATGTACGTGAAATAATGTGAGATTCATAGATCAATCACACCTGATATTTTTACCTTCATTTTTACACCTCTCTTTAATAATTTACAATCTTAAACTGGAACAACATAAAGGTTGTGGTTGGCTGGTATGTGTTAAACTATGCCAGCTGCTGAGATGCTGAGATGTTTTCAGGATAAATAAGTATTTCCTTTTTAGAGTCACCTATGGTCTCTTGAATTACATTTCTTTCATCAAATACCAAGACATTAGGACAGTGTTCTGTGTATAACCTTTTGATGTCAACAGCTTTACTGCAGGGGTATCAATGGCTTAGTGACAAGCAAGAGAACACAGAGGCATTTAGCATAAATAGTGTATTTTCAAAAAACAAAAAACAAAAACAAAAACCAACAACCAAACCCATCAGTGAAACGAACAAAACCCAAACTGAACCAAATAAACAAACAACAACAACAAAAAACACTTACAATAAAAATCCCACTGCCATACCCAATCATGTACTAGATTATGTTGTTTCTATTTGGCATCTTTAGCCTTTATTTCTTTTTCCTTGGTGAAGAGATTTTAGTAGTGCTTCTGGCTTATCTAAGAATTACATCTTGCTTTGATGAGATTATTTTTTTTCTTGGAGACTTCAATACAATTTAAAGATTCCCAAAATGAATAGACAAGTCCTAGCTAGGGATAGATAGTAGTAGCAGCATATTGGTGACAGAGGTATCTTTCTGATAAGGAGGATGTGTCCTTTTAATATTTCCACAAGTAAACTATGATAATTTAAAGCCAGGCAAATTTTTTCCAGAGCCTGTAAAAGTTGATAATTAAAGATCAGCTTTGAAACAACTAGAGAAGTCATTCAAATTCTAAAAGTTTTGGAGCCAAATTGGGGAAGGGGAAGGGGAGGGAAAAGAGGAAGGGGAAGGGAGAAGGGAAGGGGAAAAGGAAAAAGAATAAAAAACTAAGTTGATGGCAAATTCAAATATCTAATGCACAGTCACATATTAAGGGAATGTTTGGTAATGACAGACCATTGGAGGTCAAAGGAATTAAAAATGAGTGGACAAAAGGAGAGTTTGATGAAGACTGTCCTGCAAACATAGCTCTTTTTTAATCTAAGCTTTAAAATCTTAAAATATCTGCCTAACAATTGATATACCAAAAGCTACAAGAATTTCCTCAGGTGTCTTTGATGTCTGCCCAGAAGACAAGTATTCTCTGGAAGTCACTGGTGGTCTTTTTATGTCTCAGTATACTGCCACTGCTATAGAAAGAGGTGATAGAGAAGTTACCTACAGAGTTCACTGCATTAGGAATCTTCCAGACAGCTCTAAAGCAACATTATTTTGGCAAGGCAGAAAGAAGACTGCTTAGTACAAGCCACATTGTAGTTCAGTATTTTTATTCTGCATTTTTTTAAAGCACTAAGTTGTGGCTTATACCTGTCTTCATGAAAGTTCTGAATGGGACTGAGTTTAAGCCATTGCTGTACTCTTCCAGAAATATTGCACTTTTCATTTCTTGCTTAAAATGGGTAGAATGTGACTTGTTCTGTGTTGCAGAATGCCTCTTTCCCTTTTTATAGGTAAGCGAGATTTAAAGCATTTTTATGTAAAAAACATGAGTAATTTTGCTGACCATTTCAATGTCTTTTGTGAACTTAATATTCTGCACAGAAACACATTCCTTTACTCTTGGGAAAGTTTGAAATGTTATTAATATTTAATGGCAAGTTTCCTATAATTTGTTCCAAATGAGGGAACACTGCAGATTTGAATACAAGGGTTTATCACAGGGAAAAGCAGAGGTGAAGAGAAAATTTTTGGCAAGTGTGCTTGGTTTATGGCTTAAGAATGTCCTTTGTACCACTAATTCAAACTTTTATCTTAGAGAGTTATAAAACTATGCTCCTAAAAAAACCCTCCAGAACAAAAATGTGCTAAGCCTGGTGTTGTCATGAGGAAAGAATTATGTTCATAGCTCTCAGTAGCTAAGAGGTACTGTTAACTAACCAGTGGACTAGGATTTGCATAATATTGTAACATGATGACAGTATTATGCAAATTTGTGCAGTGCAATGAGCTACTAACATAGAGCTATTATCAAAATGGCTGGTTAAACTTTATCCATAGAGCCCACCTCATCCTGAATAATAAGGGCAAGTTAATTAAATATCAGTAATGAATATTAATAGAGATAGCTGTCTTCAAGATGCAGAATAGGACAGATGACAAGAGAGTAAGGTGAAAGCTTATTACTCCTATTTTACAAATAGGTTCTAGAGAGAAGTAGTTAACACGAAAGATTTATAAGTATATAATTGAAGTATAGAAATGGGAAGCAGCAGAAGGTACAGCGGAATTCCAGTATACCTGGACATTGCTCTATGCTTGTGTGATAACAGCCAGCTTGGCTCCAATTCTCTGAATGTATATTTTAGCCCAGTGTTTTTTGTTTGTTTGTTTGTTTTTTCTTCACTGCTAAATGAAAGGTGAATGCCTTTCAAAAATGGTGGGAGATCAGGCAAAATTGTAAAAGTTTTAACAGAGCTGTAAAACAAAGAAACAAACAAAAAACAATGAACAACATATTTGTCATAAGACAGGAACACACCTATTTTTAGATTATTTTTAAGCTTTGTGTGTTGAAAAGCCAGTTTTGAAACACTGTCAAGTTACAAATACCAAATAGAAGTTACTAAAGCAGAATGAGACAAGGACTATTTAGTTTCTCCATCTACGCATGAAATAGCTCTGCTTCATATGTTACTAATATGAATAAGTCTCACATCATTGGGACTGGGTTGCTGCAACCTTACCCCGTTGTATGATGACCACTTTCAGAGGAAGCAAGTACACTCCTGGAGGCTAAGGAGACTTACTGCTGAGTCTGAAGACTGTAGGTAGAGTGTTTGAGTGTCAGGCTTCTCAGATTACCGTTCCTTGAAATATTATTGTAGATATAACAGATTTTGTGTGTTCCTTTCTCTGAAAAGCAAGTTGTGTTGAGTGTCAGGTGTCAGCATTCCTAAATGATTTTGGTTTTAATAAAACTTTTATTCTTAATACAATAATTCCAGTCCATATTAAAAGCCTCTAGTTACTTCATTATGCACAGGGCCACATCTTGTCTCTAAATACAAAGATTAAATAAACAAACAAACAAAAATTGTTCTTGTACAGTCACAGGACTCTGGGAACAGGAGCTCTAAAGACCAAATATGACAACATTAGGAATATCACATGATTTTCCAGCTGCCTGTCGAAGAAAGATCCTTATCAAAACTGTGCTGGTTTTCTTGTATGTCATATTTTTTTTCAGCATGGCTCTCTGTTGTCTTATTATTTGTTTTTTTTTCTCTGAAAAATATTAGGAAATTTGTACAGTCTGATATACAAGTAATTAAAATAACAATACAAATATGAAGCTGTTCAACTGATTTTTCATCAGAAAAAGGCTGGATTCTGATGTAATTAGCCTTTTAATTTTCCTCAGAAAACATGCCTTCATTATTACATGGTGTGAATTATAACATTTTGTAAATTCTTGATTTCCACCGTACGTATTTAGAGCTGACCTTAAAGTTTGGTTCCATATTATAATAGAAGAAAAATATATCCTGAAAGTTAAACCTAAGTCTTTCCAGAAAGAAAAATACTTCTTAAGCCCCAACATGAAACATGGTTAAAATATGTGGTTAAAATATAAAATGATACTTAAATCAAATTAATCTGTTTTACTCTTGAAGAGAAGCCAGGACCCACTGATCTGACAGATTTTTTTATAAAGTGTGTTTAAAGATGGGGAAGAAGGACCAGAAGAAATGATCATCACTTCCCCCAGAACATGACAGGCCACAAAGTGAAGACAGGACAAGGAGAAAGCTGCAGTTCATGGCAGGGAAAGAGGGAGACATGCTATGAAAATGGCAGAGGGGCTCAAAACTTAACTCCAGAACAAATGGCAGCTGAGGTCAAGCTACACGGAGCTAGAAAAGAGGCAGTAATGCCAGGAACTTCCTAAGCATTGTGCTTTAGGAAGGAGTGGTAGTTGAACTGCCAAGAATGAAAAGTTTTATGCAAGTCTTAAAAATAAAGAAGGATAGACAAGAAAGAACAGGAAAGAAGAAAAATAGGAAATTTAAAAGGAAATAAACTTCTGCAACAGTCACCAGCTGCGTGGATGTTGTGAGAGAAAGCAAATCGGGCAGTAAAGTACTTTTACAACCCTGGCTTGGACAGTCTGGGAGCCAAACTATTCCTCTAGGATAATCTCTGCCCTACCTCCTGCCTGCCAGGACAACCCTCCTAGACCCATTTTGTTGGCCCATTTGGAATAATGCCTCTGCTCTCAGCTCTGGCCCCAGCTATTTCCAGCTGGCCCTGCCATGCTCCTGCATCCCTCCCATATGAATGAACTGCCAACTGTGATTTCGGTGTGAGTTATAGGGACTAACATACAGCTCTAGCAGATGTGTACTGGCAGACTGAGTAGATGGCTTTTTAAGTTACAAATGTTTGCTTTCAATACATATATATATATATATATTTATAAATATACAAACACATGCACATACACATACAGTATGCATATAGTATACATACATACATACAGTACACATACAGTACATACATACATACATATAAAAGAACATAATTCCAGGGAAATCTAAACCATTAGAAGTCTGGAAAGAGCTACTGACAGGAGATAGGTACATAATCAAAGGCTGAATTGGCAATACATAGTGGTGTATCTTCTGTGCATACCTTAGCTAAAGAAACTGCTTTGAACTGTTTTCCATTCCTTGTTGTAAACGTTTGTATGTGTGTGTTTCTGCATGCCTAACAATTCCTGTTGGAAGATCTGTTTGTTGAGAAATGATGCTCCCAAGATAGTCTGCTCCTCTTCCTCCAGCAACTTTCCTCTCTTTCATTTTTCTTCACGCCCTTCTCAGTTGCTTCGGCTATAGACCCACATTTGCTCTGTCTGGGTATTTTCATTCACTTATTGCATCAAGTCTTTTTATTTATCAATAGAAGAAATCAGAGAAACATACATTCTCTTTGACGGAGTTTGTAAATATACCTTTAGGAAGCAAGGGCAGGAAAGAAACAAGAAATTTATAAAGGAGCTGCAGTTCTTGGTTGCTGTGCCAATTTTGTGTTAGTTCACAGAAAATGTTGACCTGTAAAATGAGAATTCACCCAATTCATATTTCTAATTTTATCTTTCTGTTTGCCACTCTACAAATGTTGTGGACATGCAGCAGAGATATAGACACCATCCAAGAAATCCTCTTCCACTGCTGCTAGTTTTCTGGCACAAGCTGCATTGTGATATGAGTAAAACTTAAAATGTGGTGAGATGTATCTAAAATGATATTTGTATGTTTAGCATACATGACTGAAATGCAGAGGCACAGAGTCACTCGGGTATGCTACAAAATCAGTTTGTGTTTTGCAGACTGAATTCTGTAATGACAGACTCATTAAAAGTTCTTGCTGCCACATGCTGTTTGCTTTCACCTTCAAAACTGTCTGCATTACTAATGATTAACTCCACATGGAAGTTATTTACATAAAGTATTGTTCAGTGCCACAGTGCTAGGCAAGGGAGAGAGGGAGTGCACACACTCAGCAAATTAATTCAGAAAGGGCCAGATTTAAATGCATTGCTCACAATCATTGGCATAATCAAAGTATATGTGCTACCATGGCCAAGTCTGGGTGAAGTCAGCCTTAGTAGGTCTTGACAGTGAGGGAGATTTACTTCTGCCAAGTTAACTCAGCTAACTAAGCACTGCAAGCCTAAATGGTTATTATTTTTCAAGATCGTTATCAGAACTATGGATTTTTTGTTTTCTATTTTGAGACTTTCTTGACCCCATAAATGCTTAACTTCATGTGCAATACTGGTTCTTTTAGTGCCAGCTAGATCACTGTTACTAAGTGTTTCTAGTTGCTCAGATGGCTGTTATTGTATAACTCTCCATTCTTCTGGGAGCAGTGCTGTCAGCAACTGGTGAATTCCCTATACACTAAAGCTTTCTATGGCATGGCACTAGAATCTGTAGGAAATTTCCCAATTGTTCAAGGGTAGTTTCAAGGGAGAAGCACATGACAAAAGCCTTGTTCATGTGTTTACTGTAAAAATAACTGATGTATCTTCCCTTTAAGCTTTTATTATATTGTCAGCTTCACAGTTTTAAGTTTAACTTGAGTGAATGGCCAAGGTAATCTGGAATTACGTAGCTCCACAAGGGATTCTATAGGTACATTGGTCAGGAAAGAAAGGCCAAGGAGAGTGTTCCCCCTCTGATAAATGGGAAGGGAGAACTGGAAGAGACATGGGGAAGAGAGCACATGTCAGGATCTGGAGCATAAAAATGTTTGTAAATACCCTACTTCAATTATAAGTGGAAATTAATAAAAGAATAACATAAACACAAACAAATCACTACCAATAAAAAACCCAACCCATACCAGAGATATCAGAGCACACAAGGCCAAACTGTGCAGGTGTTCCAAATACTCAGAGCCACGTGCTATTTGTTAGCATGCTGTATGCCGTGCTCAGAAATTGGATAATTTCTGAAGTGCTATTTCCACTAAGCCTCATCTTTCAGTGATTTAATGTCTAAGATCTGATACCTTTTTAAAAAAAAAAACAAACTAAGATTGTGTTACTAACCAGACCTTTGGTTTGTCACCTAACTAGAAGCTAATGGAATTGCAGGAACTTCATTAAAAACAATTTATGAATGCAATTTTTTTATTTTACTATATTTTTTTTATTATTATTTGAAAATATTCCTTGCAGCTGTTGAGACCCCTTTTATTTTGTTTTAAGATTTGTAAAATAACTCTTCTTGTCTCCCATGCATAGAACTTTTCATAAATCATTGTCATTCCCTCACTGTCATTCATTCCCTTCTGCTTGTCTACTCTACTACTTTAATGAACCTTATCAGACCTGTCCTTATCAGACATTATTTACATGAATTAACAGGCCCCCAAGATGATTTATGTGTCTTATTTTCTGCCCATCAAAGATGGAAATGAACTGCTTTGGTTAAAATGTCATTTAGTAATAGGTCAATTTTTATTCTTCCTCAGGCTTATTTTATTTAGTTTGCTTGGAAATAAATACAAATGCAAAATGCAGACATTATATTTCAGAATATAAATGTAAAAAGATGGTCATTGAATAAATTCCATGGTCTTGGGAAAAAAAATAATCAATCAAACAAAAGCAAAACAAAACAAAAAACTAAGGTAAAATAGCAGCAGTCAGTACCCACACCTGAATTGGAAAAGGTTTTCTTCAACTACATACCAGTATCTCAGTGAGTTACAGATATAAATACAATGAAATATGAAAATTATTTTCTGCTCAGTTCTTCCGTAAGAATGAAAGCTAACAGACAGAAAAGCCATTTATATCATTACATTATTTGTTTCAAATACATTAAATTGTTGTAATAAAATATATTTAAGTATTTGATGTTTCCAGTATGCTAGTTTTTCAGACATGATATTTTTTCAGACATGATATTTTTGTTCCTTAGCAGTACTATAAAAGGAGCCTTCTTTAGGGTGTTTGAGAATATATTCTAGTCAGAATACAAACATGCTTATGAATGTGTGAGACACAAACCTTTTGATAAAATTGATTGCTAATATTCATTTCATTTCTTACACAATCATAAACGTTCCAGCACATAATTTGTACATTCAGCCAGTCACAATTATATTCTTTATAGAAAGTGAATTTTTCATATTGCCAACAGGACTGTTCAACATGTGAACCTAATAATCTCTACCCTATTCATGGTCATCTTTCTATACTGTATGCTGAAATACCACATAAGAAAACTTTTTTATTTATAAAAGTATTAGCTACAGGCACATATTAGGTACCTGCGTTAAGAATAACCCCAAATACCTAGTTCCTTCCTTGACCAAGTTTAACGAAATGCCTAGGTCCAGCATTTCCTCTCCCAAAGTCAGTCCATGCTTATATTCCCATCTGCAGATTTGTTTCCTTCTGTGCAAAATTATTTAAGAAATTTTCATCTTGATTTGTCTTCCTTTACACTCATTTTTACTCTCTGTAATCAAGAACACCTACGTCTATACAAAATCTCCTTAAGACTCTACAGAAAGTGGTATGTATCTTGGGATAGGAAGCCTCACTGGCTTATGGCTCAACAGCTGGAGCTGTTCACCCTTATCTGCAGACAGGCTTCAGTGGAAATCACCCACAGCAAAATAAGATTTACTTCAGTAATGGTGAGCTTCAGCTTGTCATACAGTCATATTTCCAACCACACATGCCTCTGACTGACAAACAAGCAGATAGACACTGCCAAAACTTGTTTGTAAATCGTATCTGTTCTGTACAGTAAAGCTGTGTGCTTGCTACAGGCTGTGTTTTCCTTCTGTCTCTCCCAGCTCTTTTCCCTAGTATCAAATCAAATAAATGAAGCAGGCAAAACATGTGAGAGTAAAACTTACTCCATAAAAGAAATACAAAGACAAGGTTTTAGGTAATGAAAAGTGATATTTCTTCTTTTAATAATGATTTTACTCGACATTTCAATGGTACTTTCTTTTATTTACAGAGTATAACCTACTGAGAAAGAAATGATCTCCAAGTATTAGAATACACACAGGCTTAGTGCAAGAGTCTTAATACCTTAATATTCAGTAATACCATCAGAAAAACTGGAAGCAGTTCTGTTAATGCAGCTATCCAGCCTCCAGACCACAGGTGAAAAAGGCTTGGCCAGCTCAGAGTATAAACAGGAAAAGTTTAGGGTTGTCTGGCCTTTCGCAGACAAAACGGCAGAGCCTAACCTCTCATGAGACTTATTAGGGTTTAACTTCTGTAAAACTTTCAGTCTTGGAGCACTGAAGCTACATCAAGGCAGTAGCAACAGTAATCCAGAATGAACTGAATCCATATATTTTAGGTAAAACTTTGTTTGGTCTCAGTAACTGAAACCAAATAGAAAAAAAAATCAAGAATATTTCTTGTTTTGTAAGTGGTTTCTGATGTATGTAGAATCTACTTTGTTCCTTTATTAGTTTAAGGATGAACAAAATGTAAAGAATGCCATTTCAATCTATTTTTCTCTTCTTCATAAGAGTACTACTAACACAAAAACCATTTCAGAAAACAATCCAAATAAAACATTGTCTACCACAGGTTGATTTTCTCTCTCGGTAGGAAGACAAATTAAATAAATTTGTTCTTATTGTATGTTAAACTAGTTCTTATCTACTCAACAAATCTGAAATAATGAAATTATGATTCAAAGTCCATTAAAACTAAAGATGTTCAGTTGATCTATTAGAGTTACAGGATTACACTGAAATGTTATGTATGTTTCATCTAAAGCTTTTAATGTTTATGGTTAAAAATGATAAATAAGCATGTTGCAACGGGATACTTGTAATTTGGTTATTGATGGTGTCTCATAATCTTAGTACAGACATGGGTAGCTATGATAGATGTTGCATCTAAATGTAGTAGTAACAGGTAGTCCCTGCCCAGATGGTTGCTAATGGAAGTAAAAAAAGCAAGGAGTAGGAAAATGGAAAACTTAAATTCATGACTTTACAGACAGGAAGATGAGATACAGAGAATGAGGGAGAAAACTGGTTTGCGGCAAGGGACTGCTAGCAGACCTTTTTTTTTTTTTTTTTTTTGGTCAGCTATTATGCTTATTTTAAAAGAACAGTATGTCAGCTTTTATTTTGTCAGCACAAATCCATATTTGTGCTAAAGTTGGCACGAGCATCAATGGCTTAAAATCACAAAAACAGAGCAAGTAGACATTGCCTTTTTAGCCAGGACATTCCCGGACTTCAGAAATCATAGTAGTCTTATGGTGAAGATCTTAAGGATGCTGATTTATCACAGTTTTTGGTCCAGAACATGAGACTTTATGGAAATGTCCAAGGCAGAAGCAGGAGACGAGGTTCTCACCCAAAATTCGGGTTGTTGCATGACATGAAGCAATGAAAGACATCTGTTATAGTACCTGACACACTGCCATACCTTTCTGCTTCTCACCTCGTTGCAGAATGGACATATTCCTCCTATTTTGATCCAAAGCATAATTCTCCTTTTTCCTGTTATCCTCAGTTTTCTCCCTGTTGATTAGCTTTATGAGGGGGATTGCAGAGTTGTACAATGGCCATTGTTGGAGTTTTCTTCCTTTTTTTTAAAAAAAAAACAAACACATATTTCAATTTATCTGCAGTATGTAAAAAGTTTCTCTATTACTGTTTTAGGACACAGCAGGTCAGGAGAGATACAGAACAATTACCACAGCTTACTACCGGGGTGCAATGGGCTTCATTTTAATGTATGACATCACGAATGAAGAATCCTTCAATGCTGTGCAGGATTGGTAAGTAAAACTTGGATCTCATATTAACTATCACAGAGAATGTTTGATATCGCTTGCCTGTTGTGATAGTGTAAATTATTTTTGAATAGTTATTTCCAGATACAGTGTCCAAGCATTCCGATACCCAAAGGTAGGATTTTTGTTCTTGTGGAAAGACAGTGACTACTTTAAATGTGGTGGATCTGATTCTTAGCAACCATTGTGTTTTCTGTGATGTCAGTTAATGTAGGTTATTTATAACAGTAAAAACAGCAACATGCTAACATAGAGAGTAATTGCTAAAATACCAGAAAACGTTTCCATAGTTCACGGAAAGAAATGGGATTCTGTGCGTGGGGTTGTCATTTGATTTAATTTTTTAATGTTGTTGTTAACCTTAGCTGGTTAGACATTACATTTTCATTCATGTAGCTTAAATGTAAAAATTATGAGAAAACTTCATCAGAGTTATAGAATCTAAAATAGATGGTACCTGCATTACCATATATTTTGTGAATGGCAAGATGTCTCCATAACAGCATGTCATTTTAATCAGGTATGGATCAACCAGGATCCAAACAATTTAAGGCTTTTTTAAAGTAAAGCTGACCCAAAAGGAAAACTAGAGCTACTCTCAGCTGTCTCATCTTATCCTTTAAGAGTTATTTTCATATCTGAGAGCCTCCTAGCAGTGCTCTGGGTGATATGAATAGCATTTGTCACATGTGTTCTGTGTGCTCTCTTGCACATTGTTACCATGGGAGAATCATGTTTGAGAGAGTATTTTGTTCAGAGTTTGCATGATTGTTCAGTATATTTCTTTGGCTCTTTTTGTTATTTTAAGATGCGCTTTATTGTATACTCTTTTTTCAGGATTGGCAAGGTCAGAAACACATTTTACATTTGAATTAAAAGGCAATGATGTTATGATGCCTGTTTCTACTGGGAATTGTTGCCTAGCCACAACTCTCCGATAAAAAACGTTCTTTCTTTCACACTCTTCTACTTATTACTGTGGGAGAAAGTACCACTGAGCCCATGGAGCATCATCTCTCTCTACACCTGTATATTTTCTTCATCTGGGTATGCTGAATCTGGCCATTCAGCACTCAGAAAATAAGAACTGAGAACCTTAGCTTGATTCTGCTTTACAA
This sequence comes from Anser cygnoides, assembly GCF_040182565.1. Taxonomy (NCBI): domain Eukaryota; kingdom Metazoa; phylum Chordata; class Aves; order Anseriformes; family Anatidae; genus Anser; species Anser cygnoides. The sequence goes on from NC_089912.1 coordinate 73,675,003, forward strand.
GAAATAAAATCTTGTGTTGCCTAACACATCTAGTCTGAACACCACAGATGTAGTCATTCATCCAATGGAAATGGACAACTCCAGACTGTGTCCTACCTTCTCATTGCTGTCAGTACAACTCTACACTGAATTGCTTTTATGAAGGGTCCATCTCTTTCTGTTTACTAAAGAATCGATGAACTTATATAACTAGTATAGACCAGATGACTAGCTTTTGGATAAATGAATTTCTCTGAAAGGAGACTCTGCATGGTACTCAAAGTGGAAGACAGGTTTGTTCACTGTAACTTGTTATGCGAAGGGGGTATTCTGTCCCTTTTGTACAAGCTGAAGGTATCATGCTGAGGGCTTGATGTTATACATTTGCAAGTACTGCTCTGCTCAACAGCATGAAACAGATTCTCCTACCTAATAGTAGGCAGCTGTAATTTGTAGGTGCTGCTGTGGAAGTTTAGCAAAACCAAGAAACAAAGGAACCCACCCTCAACCTCTGACCCTGCAGGTGTGCCAGCCAGCACCACTGCTTCCTGGGCCTGCCAGCTGAAGCTTTTTCTTGGTTTGGTTCTGCTATCCTTTGTCAACGGGCCAATTCCATTCAAGCACTGGTTTATCTGTGTGATAATGGCTGTTGGTGACCAGCTGTAATCTGCAAATCTCATTGCCTCATCTCTAGGCAAACCAGATGGTATGCCATGTATTATCTAGCTTCCTCTGATACAAAGGTTTCCTTATAGCAACTGTAAATATGAGTACTTATTATTAATTTCCCCACCTGTTTGTTTTCCAGCCTCATAAATCTATTGCCACTGCCATTCCTTCTTTCCTGGTGAAAAATAACTAGGCTTCATACGAATTAAATCAAAACTCACTGTAAAATGAAACAAGAAAATATTTAAAAGTTATGGAGCTTTTAGGTTTGTGAAATATGACTTTCCATAATTTTTAACTAGAAGCTTTACAAACAGTTGGCAGCTGCTGTGGAAATCTGGTGGACAGGGGATTGCATGATTATATGCCTAGAGCTACTGAGGAGTCATCTGCATGATGAAAGGGATGACAGACAGGCATAGTGCCTCACTTGTCAGGATGAGACATAGATTTGCTTTTATTTTCATTTTTAATTTCATGAACCCAGTTGCTGCCCTGCTGTTCTTCCTCTCTGTTTTATTCCTCCCATCTCACAGTTGATAATTGATTTTATTAACCCATACTCCAGTTTTGATATCAACCACAGAACTACAGCTTGCTTCTCAATGGGAGAAAAGTTAAAGAAAACTCACAGTTACCAATGCTGCAGGGGACCAAACGTGACTGTGCACATTTGTCTGCATTTGTGAAAGATACAGGGACAGAGAGGGAGCTTTAAACCCTCTCTGGGGTTTAAAATGCTTTTCCCTGTGATAAATGTGCCTCCATGGCAGTGATATCATTTCACATATGTGCACAATGGGCCAAATCCAAGCTCAAAATCCATTAGCTCTAGGGCTTCATCTAGAAATGACATTACATTTAGGACAACGAATTTCCATGTGCCTTTTAGATCTGGATAAAGGAGTTCATGATTCCTTAAAATCAGTTTGTTCAAGCTTTTGCACTCATATTGAAAAAAAATTTGTTCAATCTGAAATATGGCTGACATCTCTGTTTTGTAACAACAGATGGATTGTCGTATTTCCAAATATCCCATGCTTAGGTCAGCATGAATTTGTTTAGCTGTGAGAAATAATATATCTAATTAGACCATTAACATTTTACATAGAAAATAAATCAATGTCTGTATTTTTATTGAAACCTATTAACACCAATATATGCAACAGTTCGGCAGGCAAACATTTTTCTACCAGCGTGTGAGACTAAGAAAGTGTTTTGTCTTGGCCAAAAGACTTGAAAGTCCAATAATTTTCAACCATACTGCAGATACTTCAGGAAACATTCATATCTCACCTTCACTAAGTAAAATCAAAAACCTTAAAGATTACAGATGGCAGTAAAAACAAAAGCTGTAACCTAAGTAGATTTTTTCTTTTGAGATTAAAAAATATTGCTATTAGAAGAGTATTTCTCCAAGAAAATTCATGCAACACCCCACTAGCTATGCCCCTATTTAACGATTACAACCCTTTTCCACTCCTCTATTGAGAGATCTCTAACCAGAATTAATCCATTTCAGCGACTAATTTATTTCTCTATATTAATTTTAGAGAGTATTGCTTGTCTTCTAGCTACCTCTCCTGAAGAAGAATCAGTCATCTACTTTTATCTCTGTGGTGCATTTTGCTGGTATTGTTCTCTGAACTGACATTATTTTAATTATATATTTTCAACTTTTAGAGAGAACTAGAATGAAAGAAAAAAAAATAAAGAGGCAAAATACTTTCTTGCTCTAGATTTCAGAAGCAATTTGTATTTGAATTCTGCAGCTAACAGGAATTTTTGATACTTAATTTTTCTTTGTGAAATATTTGGAGAGGTTCATACATCAAGACTCAGTCCCTGCATAACCTTTTTCCATGGTGGAGAAGAGATGGAATGTATTATTTACAATATTGACATTCCAAAAAAATATTATAGGTCTAGACAAAATGGGGAAAGACAGTTTGCCTTCCTCAGACAGGAAGGATCATTATTAAGAATACTTGTTTAACTAAGGCAGGGGAAGTTAGTTTGTCTCATGGAGCATCTATCACTTGTAGCAGGTTAGGTGAACAACCTGTGTACATGACCAGCCTGAACAAGCCAGTACTGCTGTCCAGGAAGCAGTGCCAAGTCAGTCTCTGCATGTGTTCCCTCCAAAGAAAATGACAGTGGCAGTAGTCACAGCACTGAACAATACTCTCCTCATGTAGATACAGATTTTCAGAAGTTCCCAAGGACCAACATATTCTGTTTTTATTCAGTGAGAGACAGTGCGTGCTGAAAATCTGGCTGCTAGTAGAAACAGCAAAGCAAACATGCTTTGACTCAGCATACCTCCTATGGAGCTCCGCCCAGATTTTGAAGCTGCCTTTTGCAGGAGGTCTTTTCCTCCAGAAGTGCAGCTAATGCTGCAAGTGCAAGTTGCGTACTTGGATGTGCTTTCTTGCATTGCAGAATCTGCAAAATTATTCACAGATTTTGGGAACATAACTTTTTTCCTGTAAATAGGAACCACTTGAAGGGCATCGTTTTTCTGCTCGGCTGAGGTCTAAAGAGCCCACATTAGAAACAGGCAAGAACCAAAACATGCCATCTAGATGAATTCTTTAGATAACACCCACATATTTCAAGGAACTAATCTAATGAAATCTGATTTTCTTAAATAAACTTCTTTTTAAATCTGAATAGGAAATCAGTAAATGTTACGAGTGTCTCCATGCCACTTCAATGCATATTTGTTTTAGGAGTTCAGTTATAATGTCACAGTGCTTGCATTCATTCTTCTTTTATTTTGTCATCTGTAGCATTTACATTTTTAGCCTTTTTCATTATTACATTTCACTAGGGGCTTTAATGACACCTTTCCTCTTAGTGGTTCTCTCCACATAAGTTGTTAGCCTTATGGCAGTGGCTCCTTATGGTAGAAATGCTTTCAAACCATTATGTTGAGTTCCATAGAAGTGCCAGGAAAATAAGTGTTCCTGAGTTGGAAGTTAAAACTGTTTTTATATGTGCAACCTTTCTATCGTTTTACTGAGTGATTTGGGTTTGGAGATTTATTTATACCCAGAATATTTTCAAATATTTCTAGGTTAGAAACAGCAGGAATGTAAGCCATGATATAAAAGCCTGAAGCTTTATGTTCTAGGTTGAAATCCAGCTGGATGACTTGAAACTTTGCACAATCCAAAGGCTAGACAGGGACACTACATATAATGGTGTACACACACTTTAAGTCAGTCCTCTGAACCTGAAAAAGTTGTCCCAGCTCGAAGAGTTTGTCTGGCAATATGTATCACAGTATGGTAACTGCTGAAAGGATGCTGTGGAGGGCTTCTTTGTGCAGGCATTCAAAATTTGAGAATACTGCATTGCTGGAATATCAGATCCCAAAATGTCTCCTCAGGAGACACACAAAGTTGAACGAACTTAAGGACTTTGGACAGATAATTTTCAATGTCCCCTTTGGAAAGGAGTACTATTACATATCTTAAGAAGTTCAGAGAGTCTTCCATTGAAGATGCTTCTCTTTTCTCTTTTTCTCTTGCTTTTTTTTCTCCTGTGTGATTTAAACAGCTCTCCATCCTTCTGTTAATTCAAGCTCATCACCTTCAGGAAGGAATCAGCTGTCAGGAGGTATATATTCTGCCTATTATATGAAGGAGACAGAGGCTTAGCACACAGCAGACAATTTCTGATTTAATAATTTTGTTATATTGTGTTTACTTGTGCATTTTCATATGAAACTGTTGCAGAATTTAGTGGAACAATGTGAAAATTTAGTGAATTTCAGATTAGAGCCAACAGAATAAATTCTATTAATGTGTCACTCATCTGTGCCCATAATACATGGGAGATAGTTATTGGGAATTGGTTCTGGGGAAAGATAATAGAAATGAAACAGTAGTCATCAAGTAAGACCAGAGAAGATCTGTGCAATATTAGGAGCTAAGCCATTATCAGAAACTGGTATTGTTTTTTTTTTTTTTCTTGTCTCTTTTTTTTTTTTCCCTATAGTATGCATGGCTTGAATTAAAATCTTCAAAGTAAAATTTTAAGTAGTTTGAAAGCAGAGCTTTAAAGAGTGACTGTGCTACTACTCATACAAGATAATCTTCAGAGTTAAGGCTTTAAAAAATACGAACATTCACTCCACTATGGCATTAGACAGCTGAATTTACTGAAATGCCAATAATAATTGTCATTCTGGACAGCACTGTGGAAAACAAAATGTACAGTTTCTTCAAAATATTTGCTTTTTGTTTCCTTTTAGCACTCTGAGTAAAATACAAGTTAGCAGGTATAGCTACAGTGTGCTAGAAATTATTTTTTTCTGTTTTCTGTTACATGTTTCTCTTCTAGTAAGAGACATGATGGCATTTTTGAATTGTCATTCAGAGAAAGAAATAAAATTGGAAAATACATTAGCATGTTAATGGGTGAATGTAAAAATTCCTCAAAGCAAATTAGCCCATTAAGTTAATGTCAGCACTGCTACATCCACTTCTAAAGAGCATATGTTCTAAAAGGTTCAGTATTTTTGCTGCCACCTCTCAACTTTCAGTCTAATATTCATGCTCAACACATGCTTGATCTACAGACAGGCTATTTTTCTTTTACCTCTCAATATTGAACTTAGTTCTATCATTTCAGAAAAAAATCCATTATTTGCTGTCTATCAGGGAACAAATCTGGAAAGCGCTTCTGGGCAAATGTAACCTCCATCCCTCTTTGACAAAACATGACCCGACATGCAGCACAATTTGTGCAGTCCTGCTGCAAAGAGCGCTGATGCAAGCCGTGTGTGCCATTCCTCCTGCATGTCCTTGGGATCTCTGTCCCATGGGGCTCTGTCTAGACTCAAGCTGCATCGTGTCCACCAGTGATCCACACACAGAGAGACTGCCATGCAGCCGACAGCAACCTCCACACAGCAGTGCAGGTTAGAGACAGCTGGAGAAGTATTCTGATAGAAGACTCTGGTATTAGATATATTAGTTTGGGGCTGGACAAAGTGATTTAAGCAAATTCTCTAGTTATTTGATGTAGAGTTTTTAGCCAAGCAGATGCATGAAACTGTGCATTGGTGGATAGTTTCATGTCACTCTCCTATTTAAAACGAATGAAACGCTAATATTGCATAAATGTATTGTGTGAAAAGGGTGAAATTTAAGGATGAATCACAGTTTGGTGTATTTTTTCATTTGTCTTCCCTCTGAGCACTAAGGGGACTCATATTCTTTACAGACTTAAACATAAGAAACAAAGAAATGAAATTTCCACTTTTCCCTTTTAATGTTTACTCTTGGAAATGGACTTCTGTTGTGGTTTTACTTGGGTGGGCAGCTGAGTTCCACCATGACCGCTCTCTCACTCCCAGTACTCAAAGGGTAAAGGGGAGAAAATCAGGACTCAAGGTTTGAGATAAGGATGGGGAGATCGCTTAACAGTTATCGTAACAGGCAAAACAGACTCAGAGTAGGGAGATAGTAGTAGTAGACTCAGAGTAGGGAGACTTATTGCTTATTACTAACAAGTTAGAGAAGTGAGAAACAAAGGAAAGAAACCAAAAACACCTTCCCCCCATCCACCGACTTCCACCTCCTCCCCCTGAGCAGCGCAGGGAATAGAGAATGGGGGCTGCGGTCAGTCCCTGACACTTCGTCTCCGCTGCTCCCTCACGGTCACTCTGTGCCCCTGCTCAAGGGTTGAGATAAGGACAGGGAGATCACTCCCTAATTACCATCACAGGCAAAACAGACTCAGCATACGGAAAAAAAATGAAATTTATTACCTATTACTAACAAGCTAGAGCTGTGAGAAAAGTAGAAGCTCACCAAAAACACCTTTCCCTCTTCTACCTCCTTCCCCCAAGCAGTGCAAAGGAATGGGGATTGGGGGCTGTAATTCCTTAGCGATTCATCTCCGCCGCTCCCTCACGGTCCCTCTCTGCCCCTGCTCCACGCGGGGTCCCTCCCACGGGATGCCGTCCTTCCCGAACTGAGCCTGCGGGGGCTGCCCACAGGCAGCAGCTCTTCAAGAACTGCTCCCACACGGCTCCGTACCACGGGGTCCATCCCCCAGGAGCAAACTGCTCCAGCACGGGTCCCCCACGGGCGGCAGCTCCCCCCAGACCCCTGCTCCTGCGTGGGCTCCTCTCCACGGGCTGCAGCTCCGGCCCGGGGCCTGCTCCTGCGGGGGCTCTCCATGGGCCGCAGCCTCCTCCAGGCCACATCCACCTGCTCCACCGGGGGCTCCTCCACGGGCTGCAGCGTGGAGATCTGCTCCGTGTGGGACCCGTGGGCTGCAGGGGGACAGCCTGCTCCACCAGGGGCCTCTGCACAGGCCGCAGGGGAACTGCTGCTGCCTGCCTGGAGCACCTCCTGCCCTCCTGCTGCACTCACCTGGGGGGCTGCAGGGCTGCTTCTCACTCCTCTCTCTCCTAGCTGCTGCTCCCCAGCAGGTTTTTTTTTTTTTTTTTTTTTTCCCCCTTTCTTAAATATGGTCTCACAGAGGCGCAAACACCATCTCTTATTGGCCCAGCTCTGGCGAGCAGCAGGGCCCTTTATCTAACATGGGGCAGCTTCTGGATTCTTGTCACAGAAGCTACTCCAATGGCCCCCCCGCCACCAAAACCTTGCCAGATAAGCACACTACAACTTTGTTACGCAGAACATTAAACTAAAATTCTTTGATCTTCATAAACTGAACACTCACTTTATTTTACTTTTACTTTTCACTTTTATTTCAGTAAGAAGAATTAAGTCCAATGACAAATTAGATGTGCTTCTAAAACAACAAGAACAGCAAATCACTGAAAATCATATCAAGACATTGATAAAAAGAGTAATACTTGGTGGAAAAAATGTGCTTTAAAATAGTTAAACAATATTCTGTATTCCATGTCAGTTTGCTCATCAGTCTTTCATGAATCATTTGGTACTGAATTCCTGATGTTGCACATTGCATATAGAAAACTTAGTTCTGTGAGATCATATCTTATTTTTCCCTTAAAAGTTTGTCATGAAACATAATTTGGATCACAAATGCTAAACTGGTGCCAGCTTAAACCACCTACATACTTACCAGTTTGGCAGACATACTCCAAATACTGCCACAGTGTTTCTTCCTGTACATTCAAAAAAAAGAATAACACCACATTTCAAAGTAAAGCATGCAGCATATCCCTAGAGATTTGAGGAGCAGCATATACTGCAACTGATTCTTCCTAAAATAAATGGAAACTTTGAAGAAAGGAAAATGTTGTAAATCACTTGTTTTCCATTTTTAATTACAGTTTTCTATAATTTTCAGCATATCATCCGTAACACTCATGATGGACCAACAAAAAGCATTCAGTGTCTAAAATCTTTATTTGTTGCTTGAAGTTTTGGGTGTGCAAGAAAGTAATGTATAATGCTTTATTGTCACTGTTATTGCCAAATGCATGGCTTTAGGTTTGCACGGTAAACAGCTCTAAGTGATGAAAAAAAACATATGCCTGTTCTTTTAAGGCTCTTCCTGATAACATATCTGATGTTAGGTTTAAGCAGCACAGTAGATGGACAACATTGCTTTGATGAAGATAATTTTTTTTATCATTTTCTTTCTGCTAAACCCTGAATCTAAATATGCATATTACACATGGAAATTTATGCAAATCCTTATCCAACTGTTTTTGTCTTGAAAACAGTAAACCTTTGATTTAAAAGTTCAAACCTCATCATATAATGTTTTCAGTACGTTTACTGTCAAAAAAATTATTCTTGCATTGTAGCAGCTAATCAGAAAAGACAGCTGTTAACTTTTCATGATATTTTTCTTTTTCTGTTTTTCTGTTCTTCAGTCATAGAGAAAACACACTGTGGGACTGACCTTATCCATACTTGCTTCTTCATCCTACAGGCCACTCCTTTCATTCATTTTGCTGTGGGACAAAGCACTTCTGCAGAAGGTTCTATACCCACCTGAACCTTCTTCACTATAGATGTGTGATCCTCTTCTTAGATACCATGCTGCTACCGAATATCAGGGTGTTTGCTCAGCTCTGCTGAGCTGCATCAAGATGTATTAATGCTGACAATGGAGAGTCTAATAAGAAAAGGGAACAAATATAATCTTGACAGAATTCTCTCAGGCTGTTCAAAGTCTCTTTTTTTTCCCCTCAAATCTGAGATGGGGCAGCATAGTCACAAAGACATGATAGCAATCATTCACCCAGATCCTGCTTGTTTGCTGGTGGCTGATTAGAGCTCTCCAGAGCAGCTAATATCAGTATTATGCTTCAGGAATTCACCAGCAAGATGAAGTCACTTCCACTGGACCTACCTGGCTTAGTGAGTGGCTTACATATTTGCCTGTTAATTTTTTTCAGTTTTGGCTCACATGGTAGTTGATTAGGACCACCATTGGCCATAACTGGACAATACTCGCTGCAAGGCCAGCAGGCTAGATGGGAGCATCATGTACTGCAGCCTGTCTGTTAGCATCAGCTGCAGACTGGCAGATATATCACCACCATGGCTGCACCTCTTTGGCAGCCCTCACTCGTACAGATATGGGCTGCAGTTCGGGGGATGAATTTCATCTCTTACCAGATCTGGGCAGTACTATGGACATCTACATTGCTCCTTCCATAGGCCATTTTTCCTCACTGAGGAAAACATGGAAGTTCTGATTTGAAACACCAAAATATTTTTTTTTGAGAAAACATGACAAACTGTGCCTGGCTACTATCCACATCTGGCAATAAGATAGGTCTGCCTTAACTGTCCTAATACTTCAATTTTAATTCCCGGGAGCACATGTGGCAGAATTATCCTCTAGTTTATGAGTGTCTGCCCATTGTTATTTATGAACACACAGCAAGCAGCAGAACATACCTATTTTGTAGCCTGCTATCTCTCAGCTGGTAACTGAACTGAACATCAATAATTAATAATAATAGGGCAGATGTGACACTCTGAAAATAAACTTGCTTTGTTGGACCAGAAATTTCACAATGGAGTTTCATTGCATGGCTGATGAGGCAATATAGATACTCAGCTAGTCAGAGAACTGTTACATAAAGGAGGTGTCTTCCATTCTGCTCCTGATCCTGCTTTTCTTCATGTATGGTCACAGGGAGTTGCACTGGGGTAGATGAAAACAAACCAGAAGATCAGATTAACATCTAAATGCTGCCGTGCTTAACTAATATTCATTAATTAAACTGTTCTATGATACTCTTAATGAAATATGCTGTTTTGTCTATTTTTTTCCTGGACAAGATGATACACTTCTATTTTCCAAAAAGAGTGGAAAATGCCTCTGAGAAGCCAATGTTGATCTGCTGGAGTTTATTAAGAAGATAAACAAACTTAAGCATGGTAATACAACCATATGCCATGGGAAGTATATGAAATACTGATTCCAATATTCACTCTGGTCTTTCTCTTTATTTTACAGACAGTCACAGCCAGTAGCAAATAAAATAAAATCTGGCATGTCATCATCCACTCACAAACTTCTCATTGTCAGCAATAAATGTCACAAAGCCTTGTGGCAATGACAGTTTTTATTGGCTGAACAGTAACTAATACACTCTTTTTATCTCCCTGTAACCATGCATGTTGACAAAGTCACCCTGTCGCTCAGCATTCCCAAATGAAGGCTTTGCTGTCAGCCAACAACTATGAGTTTTATCAGCAGCTCAGTAATTTCCCTAAACTCTTGCCACTCTCAGCTCAAGTGACATAAAATTTACTTTCCTCCATATTCCAGTCTAGTTATTTGTAGCTTTGGACAGATATTGTGGCCCCTGCACCAAACTCAAACATTGAGATTCACTGAAGAAGCCTTTCCTGTTGGGGACTTCAGATCTGCAGCTATCTTCTTTGGATTGGGATAGTGTCAATAGTACCAAAGGCTGTAGTTTTGCTTATGCAGCCTGGAGGTTGTTTCAAAAGCCAACAAAACCAACAAAATACGAGTAAGCAGCAAAGCACTGTATAGCTTTGTGGGTATTTTGACAGATGTTTGATAGAGTACCCTCTCACTTATTACCTCTTTCACCTCTGCTACCCCTCAGGTCACTTTCTTTCTTCTGCTAGCTCCTCTCTGTCTGACTTCAACACTGCTTGTTTAAATTGTCAAGTATTGGTAATTTTAAAAGGATGATAGCTATGTGAGATACAGGCTGTATGTGGGAGAGAACAACAAGGTTTATTGGAATTCAGCCCACCAATCAAGCAGGACAAGTGACATCAATGTTCTTATATCTAGACTCAAACTGCAAAGTAACATAGCAATGTAATCCAGTAGTAGTAGTTATTTTTGAAGCATAACCTCATGCTATTTAGGTCTATCCTGCAACTGAAGAAACCTTTGGAGTGTCTGTAATCAGAATATTGCAAGACTCTGGCCATTAAACCAAGACATACATAGTGTATGCTTAATAATGAATGCTTTCATTAAAAAAAAAAAAAAAAGTAGTGTAGTTTTGTCAGTCCTATTTCTTGTTTGAGCCACTGCCAAATCCATGCAAAGAACATCAAGGCATGAACAAATGAAATATGATTTCTGGAAATTTCAGCTTCAAGGAAGTCATGAACAGTGACTTAAAACAGGTCTTAAAGCTATTATAGTGATAGATTCCAGCTGGCAGCCAGAGCAAATTACAGGATACCTGAAGAACTGTATGTTGCACCTTCTAAATACACAGATATATTCTGGATAGGTTATGCCTGGTACGAATCTAGCAGACTTGTAAAAGCATCAAAACCTAACTCTGTTGCAAAAAAAAAAAAATAAAAAAATCCAAAGCTAGAGCCTCAGGGATGAATTTCCATTAGAAAAAAACTATTTTTATCATATGCATGTTAAAGACAAATTAACCTTTCCGAATTTCTAGGTTTATGAAGATAAAGTTAAAAGATAAAGTTAAAAATATGGAAAATGAAGGGAAAGTATCTTCTTAACCTGAATTACAGGCATTCTGTAATGATCAAGTGCTCACTGCTTCTCAAAATGTGAAAGGCATTATAGCACTTCTCTTTCTATAGGATAACTAGGACAAAAAAGCCTGTCTTCTATTTGAGTCAAGGTTTCATGTGTTTATTAGGTAGCCTTTAGAGAAAAACATACTTCTACAATATCTAATTTCTCCAGGCATCATGTGATACTCATGCAGAACTGGCAGTGGAAACAGTGAGCCTTGGAGGTCACAAGATGCTTATAAAACTCCCCAGAGGGACCAGAGGAGAGACAGTGTCCTGCTGTAATTCTTACTCTGTTCTGGCTGACAAAGAACTGAGGACCGTCTCAATGTTTGAGTGCATTGCAGCTGCATTTGCTGTATAATGCAGTGTTCCACAGAAAGATTCAAGACAGCTGAGCCACTCCAGCAAGACTCTGGAGTAACACTGCTCCCAATACTTTGTTAATTTGCTCCAGCTGACCTTAGGTATCACCATGCGGTGCTTAGTTCATGCAGTATAGACTTTGAATGCAAACTACTCCTGCAAAATAATTGGAGTTCTCCGTGTGGATAGGGTGACAAAACCCAGCACACACAGCCTCAGTGATTTCGGGAAGTTCCCTGTAAGCTGTGAGCTGAAGGGGTTAGGCAGCAGCTCAGTGATCAAACGATAGATGTCTCATCTATACATTGCTGCCTCAACGAGAGAGGGTGAACTATGGTTTCAGAGGATTTGTGGGGAGGGAATCAGAAGGCCTGTGCACGACTCCTGGAAACATTGAGGAAAATGAAGAGAGGCAGGTGCATATCTGGTCAGCTCTAACTACCAGGAACAGTAGGGACCTCACTCCATCCTCCCCTCTTTTTTTTTTCTTTTTTTTTTTTTTTCCACCATTGGGACTAAAACTTACTTCACACATAAAATCAAGAGAAGAGCTGTAGCTGCCTAGTGTTCACAGCAGGGAGGCTTTTCATGAACTCTCCACTCCCTCCACTTGTAGCAGCCATCCTCTGCCATGAGTTCACATTGTAAGAGCAACATACTCCAAGGGGAAGAATAAATCAATGTATTTTATCTTGAATTACCTCCTGTCGCATGCACTATAAATATATACTCACAGTGCTTTGGTCACAGCAAGTGAAAAGGTGTTACGTCAATTAAAAAAAAAAAAAACAAACTGAAAAACCAACACTTTCTGTTTTCAGGCCCAGTTTGACAAAGACAAGTCTAAGTGACATCCCCAGTTTTTCCATATCTACGTTTTAAACTGTGCCTTTCAGATGTACCCTACACAACACAGCCAGCATCTGCCATGTGAGGTGATTGTTTTTCCTCTTGTTCCTGGAGGGCAAAACTCTGTTGGAAATCCATACTAATTGAACTGAAATTTGTGCTTTGCTAGACATTAACAGAGGCAAATTGTACTAAAGGAAGCAAAAATAAAGAAAAAACAAAACAAAATAAATAAATTATATTTCAAAACAAGTCTAAAGAAAAAACAGGACTCTAGCAGTCTCTAGTGCGAACGTGAGAGAAGCCTGCATATTGCAGCTCCCTTATTAAAAACAATGAGATAATACAACCGAGTGTTACAGCCTCTGGGAGAAAAGCAGAGAACAAAATATGAACCAGACAGAAAGGATAGGGATGCAAACCCTCTTTTGATGCAATATTTAATATCAGTCCTTTCACTTTTGGCTCCTGGGTGAGAATCAGCAAACACATCATTAAGACCTAGTGACAAGTCACCCATAAAAAAAACACTGCACCTGCAATTAAAAAAAAAAAAAAAAAAAAGCATAGATTAAAATTGCATGGGTGTGAGCTGTGGAAAAGTTGAGAGAAATAACAAACATCTCTCTTGTATTATATTTTTAGATGTGCAAATTTAAATTAGCTGTCATAGACTCTCTTTTTATTTAGTACAGCCTTTGTAATCTACATTTTTATGAATTTTTAAACCACAAATGCTCAATGGTTTACACAGCAGTTGAAGTTATATTTCTAAGCAGACTTAAAGACAGTTCCCTCATAGAAAATCAATACTGGTAGCTGGTCTTAAATACAAGTCCTTTTTCATTTTTTATAATCTTCACAAAGTTTTGTTGTCAATATGTGAACAGATTACTGAAAATATAGAAGTAACCAAGAATGATCAGCAGATGTTGCCCCTAGCTGAAAATTCATACAGTATCAGTTAAGAGAGATTTATATACAGGAAAAGTCATGGGTGTTTCAAATGACTTTTCAGTCTCCATGGAGACTCTTCACTGAGTTAGTTACTGCAGTTAAAGCTTAGATATATAAATAAATGCACAGGTACTACAGCTAGAGGGGAAGTCTGGGTTTACTGGAGGCTTCCAAAGTGCTTTCTTTACTGTCTACCACAGTAAAACGGTCTTCTAGATGTACTGTGTTACTATGAAAGCAAAAGTTAATCTTTTCCTCAAGTGTAAATTATTATTATTATTTTTTTTTTAAATCTGAATAGTTATTTAGATGTCTTCATTTTTACCATCCCATAAGATAGAACTTCCAGGGCTCATACTTTCCAGAAATCCGGGGTATGTTGCAGGTTCTTTAGCAGGTATATGATAGCTGCTAGCCTTGATCAAAACCTTAATTTGTTTTAATTCCAGTTCTATACTTAAGTATTTTTTTTCTTTCCCAGTAAGGTCACACTGGGAAAACTCACTCAGAATTGATTGTGTTAACAAGAGATATTCCAACAGCAGAGTACATCAGGAAATGTCCCAGGAAGCAGAAGGGAACTGTGTAAAGGGGTGACAATATTGCAGATCTCAAAGAGGCTGAAAGCACTGTCCGGCACAGCAAAGAGGGAGTGCATGCAGACATAGCAAATGATATGAGGCTCAGTCTCCTTTTTGGACAGAATGGCAAAAGCCTAAATGGACAGAAAGGAGGCTTTTAAATGAGGGAACTGATAAAAGAAATAGGTCTTCCAAATGAAAGTCAGCCGAGGAAAAGCAAAGTTGTTTGTTAAGAGTGATAGTTCTAGTGAAAGTAGATATGTTTCCAGCAGAGAAGGACGGGAAGGTGATCAGATGTCCCTCAGAGCTTTCCTCATGTCAATTTCTGTAGTAGGTGATGGGCAGCAGCTCTTTCTGAGGGGCACAGGGCTGCGGGAGGTACCAGGGACCTGTGGAGCCATAAAAGGCCAGCAGTTTGAGGGAGCTGAGTGAGTGCTGGGGAGTGCGGCAGCAAGGGTCATCCCCCACAGCCTGGGCTCCAGTTCTTAGGCTGCAAGTGGGATGGAGCAGGAGGTCTCACACACTAAAACCGCTGGGGAACTGCTGCTGGAATCCTGTCTGTATCTGTTGTTGCTGTTATTTATCTTTATTTAATTCATACATCCCCTCATACTGATTTCTCTCCATAGTCTCCATTGCAGCTCTTCAAAACTATTTCTCACTACTCTGTGGCTCAGCTATCTTCCACACATTCTGGCCTATTGACATCTTCCTTTCCCTTGGTTTTCTTCTTGAGTATCTTGAGGCTGCTCTTCCAAAAACAGGGTTTATCCACATCTTGTTTACCTGGTTAAAGACTTCATAGGAAGGGATGAAATTGGAAAGAAGCAAAAGTTTTTACTGGGAGTATGGAGAATGCGATAGACTAAGTGTACTACATAAAACAGAAGGTTTGAAAAATATATTTGAGCAGTTCTTGGAGTGATTCTGTTTTCACACAGGAGACTCCACTCATGGACATATATCAGTAGAAAGTCTCTGAAAAAATTCTCTTCTCTTTCAGTCTTATTTTATATAATAAGCTGCTGAAGTTGACTTTCCTGACAGTAAAGGTTATCTTGAGAAAAATAAGGCAAAAGACCAAAGAAGGGTATTTCAATATTGATCTGGTATATTCATAGCACAAAGCTGAAGCTGATAATGACAACCCTTTCTCCTCAAAATCATTTCCTGAACATTAAGGACTAAAGTGCACTTTCAAAGCACAGTTAGCTTAAAACAGCAGTGAACTGTGCTACCCTAGAACCACAGGGATGGCCTGGAAAATTGCAGGTATCTGTCTTCTCCCTGAATGTGGCTGGTAACCCACACTGTTTTCTGAAGGAAGAAGTCAAAATACTAGAGTTCATCCCATGAGTGAAAGGTGATGAAAATAAAGGTTTACATTAAATTATTGGGTAAGTTAAAGCAGTTCATATTTCTATGAGATGCAAAGGGAGGAGAGCTGAACACTCTCCCATGCTCCTCCATCCTATTATCATATACAGAGGAAGTGCTTAAGTTTGCTTTTATGGTCCCCAGATTATAGCAGTCTCACATGCAGCCAGCTTATTCCCCAGCCATGCACAGATCTTGCTTACCTCTGCCCTTGCCTAGCTAGTCAGGCAGAACTAGAGGAGTGTTTTGAAGTGTGAAATTGCACTGTGTGTGCATGTTGGATTAAAATATTATTGTACAATCCTACAGATTGCATGGCTCCCTGACACAATTTAAATGCAGATAGTTTTTGCCTTTGTAGAGGCAAAAATCTCCCATGGTTTCCTGCC